>NC_077233.1:82377930-82706430 GCF_027887165.1 Monodelphis domestica
CCAGAAGTATATGATAGCAGGAGAGGCCAGCTGATTTCAGCTGTTTTCAGTATGCCTCTGGAGAAAGCTGATCTCCTCAGGATGCTAAGATTCTCAAATACATTCACTAGATGGGTTGGAGTTTCTGCACAATAAAATATGTGAAAACAGGAGAAAAAGTCCTTACTATTAGATTTCTAACCTTCTCTTCCATGGCTAGGAAAGTTAAAGTTTTGTGAAGAATAATGTGTTGTGGGGTGCAGATGTGTGCCCCTGGGGTTCAGGAAAGATATCTTTTGCAAGAATGCAAGACTCCAAGCTTAACTTAAAAGTAAAGAGAGATTTATTAGTAATGTTGCATTTTTGGCAAGCAAGACAGCATGAGTGGAGCAACCTGGGAGGTTGCTCTCCAAATGCCTCAGTTCTGGGGTTTTTATATTCAATGAAGACTTGACTCTGGGGCAAGGGGTTGGGGAGGAGTTTCCCCTGAAGGTATGGGGGTGGTTCTCCTTATTTGGATCAATGGGACAATCAAAGGAGGATAATCATCTCAGGGTCAGAATTTTTGGGTTGGGAGTCTGAGGGTGTAAGGGAGCAAAGGAATTTCCCTTATAATAGTTTATCTGAGTTTCTGGGGGTACAATGCCCATGACATTGCCTCCCTCTCCAAATAGCTAAGGGAAAAGGGGCAATGGTCTCAATGTTCTTTAGCTTCTTCAGAGCTGATAATGGTTGTAGAGCTGTCCCTGCCTATTGTCAGGAGAGAGAGGTATTGGCTGTAGGCAATGTCCAGGGGTTCAGACTGGGAAGGTTACAGGGTTGTAATGACATCTCAGTGACTCCAGTGGGAGCTTTGACCATACAAGCAACTAGAGAAATGACAAGGTAACAAATTAGAGAATTATCTGTCCACCCAGCTGGACATGCATGGTTAAAAAGTAAAAACCAGGAAGTGGCAGAAAGTATAAGAAAAGGATAGTTATGGCTAGAGCAAGAGAGATTTGAAATATCAAGGAGGAAGGGGATTGATAGAATGACTGGATGGGGCTCCTCCCATTGAGATGTTAGCTGGTTTGATCCACTCCATGTTTTCTGGTGTACCAAATCTCCTGTTTGGGCTGGGTGGAAGGATTCCTCTTTATCCTCTCTTGAGGGCTTATGAAGGATATAATTATTGTATTCTCTCAGAATCTAGTAGATTGGGCCAAGTTGCTTAGAAAATCCAACAAGGCTGTGGATTTCTGTATCTAAAAGAACATCAAAGGTTAGAAAAGCAGTCTCATATAACTGTTCAAATGGGCTCAGCCCTGGATTTGCCCCTAGAGGGGCTATCCTGATACTAGTTAGGGCAATTGTGAGAGTTTGGTATTTAGTGAGAGAGTCTCTAGTGAGTCACGGGTGGCCTTTAGTCTCCAGAATACTCAGGACCATACGTGGGGTCAGAGTTTCTAGGTATTGCCCTAGAATTATTTTAGATGCTTCTTCTGCCATTTTGGCTGTAACAGAAACTGATGTTAGGCATGGTGGCCACCCTTGGCTAATGAGATTTAATGTTTTTGAGAAGTAAGCCATGGGCCATAGACTGACTCCTAAGTACTGGACTAAAACCCCTAGGGCAAATTTCTTTCTCTCATCCACAAATGAAAAGAAGGGATTTTCAAGGTTTGGAATTGCTAAGGCGGGGGTGGCAGAAGGCCTGGATTTTAGAAGTAAAAAGGCTCATTTTTGTTCGTCCCCCCAATCTGGGGGTTCCAAGTCAGGCCCCTTTGTGGCCTTGTAGAGGGATTTTGCAATGATCCCAACATTAGGGATGCAAATGTGGCAATACCCTGCCAGACCCAGAAAAATTTGGAGTTGTCTTTTGGTGGAGGGTGTAAAATTGAGATTTGAACTCTGGACTCCATTCCCCAGGAGTCCTTGCTAGCTCCCAGAATGCCCTCTAATCTCACTGAATTCTCACCTGTGACAAGAGCAAAATTTTATTTAAAGGGTCTTCCCCGTAGGCGGGGTCTCTTGACTTCCTTTATCCACTGGCAAACTGAAGCAACTCATGATGTGAGTGAAATTTTGGGTGGGCCTTATGGCCCACCTGGCACGTACCTTTTCTTACTTGTATATTCTTAAATTCTCAACCTTTAATAAACCTCGTAAAATATAATGCACCTTGCAGAGAGAAACTAATTTCTACCTGCCTCAGTTTCCCTAAATTTTGATATTTACGAGGGGACAGGTATGGATAGGATGGCCTGTTTCCTGTCTGTGGTTAGGGAGCGGGAATTTGGGGTTAGGCCGGGTCCCAAGTGAGTTACAGACTGGGACACAAGTTGGGCTTTAGAGGCAGAGACCTTGTAGACCCCTTCTCCTAGGAGAGGTGAGAGACCATGGGCTAGGAATTTATCAATGAGAGATTGTAATCCTTTTCTGACCTCTGGGGAAATGGGATATTGCTTCTAGTGAGGATAGGGAGAATCAGGCTTGAGGTTTTTCATTAAGTGATTCTCATAAATGGCTTGTCCCAGTATGCCTTGATCCCAGACAATGGGAGGTAGTTTCTCCCAGATTTATGTACAGGCTAGGGGTGCCATTTCCCTACATCTAAGTATCCTACACCCAACTCCAATTACCTGGTGCTGTGAAGGGATTGAAGGACCTTCATGTGAGGGACAGAGTGAATTGCCCCCACATCTATGAGAAACTCTATCATCTTACCTTCTACCTTGAGATTAACCCTGGGTTCGGCCATAGTGGTGGAAACTGGGGGCATGCCAGCTGCAGGGCACCCCTCTTCTGAGTTGTCAGGAGAGACTGGAGGATGGTGATATGCCTCTTGGGTCACTGGGATCTCTCTGTGGAGGGGCTCTGAGGAGGGGTGTTTCCAGTGTCCTCTCTGTCTGCAGGCTGTGCATGGAGTCGAGGGTGGTCTTCCCTTGGAAGGACAACCCTTCGACCAATGCCCATTCTGTTCACAGGTGTAGCAAGAGCCCCTTGGCCTCTGCCCATGGGTCAGGGAGGTGAGGGCTGCTTCAAACAATTTCTCAGGGGATTGTCCTTCCATTTTCACCTGGTCCCTGTTGTGAAAAACCTTAAAGGCAGCATCTACTAATTGGTTTACTGGAGTTTGGGGTCCTAGATCCAGCTTTTTCAGTTTTTGCCTGATGTCTGGAGCTGACTATCCTCTAAAATGGAGGACTAAGATAATTGCCCCCTCAGCTTTCTCGGGATGGATATTTGCATGCTGTTCCATGGCCTCTACTAATCGGGACAGGAAGAGAGCTGGATTCTCCTCCTTTCCTTGAGTAACCTCTTTGAGCTTGTTATCATTTACATGCTTCCTCATCCTTCTCTGCATGGCCTCCAGGAGACAGTCGATCACGTGATCTCTACACTGTCTATGACTTTCATTCCTATAGTCCAACCTGGGGTCTTTCCCTGGGACAACAGTGGCTCCAGGGACTCCTGCCTAGGTGCCATCTTGGGCCTTCTCATCTGCTTTCTATGGTCAAATCCCAGATCTGCTTTTTCTCATCTGGGGGTGCAGCAGGTGGAGATAATAATGTGCAGATCTGTCCAGGACAGGTCAAACTACAGGGTAAGCATTTAAACCCAACGATGAATTTGGAGTGATTCTCTGAGTAGCTACCTAATTTGTCCTTGATTTGGGCTAAATCTGTCATAGGAAAAGGGACATGTGCCCGAGCGAGCCCATCTTGTCCGGGCACCTTTCTCATAGGGAGAAGGTAGACCCTGTCACCATGATTCAGTTCTTTCCCAGGATGGAGTGGGCTTGGTTGGGGGATGGGCAAGGTAACATTATCAGGCCCTGATGGGTACAAGGGGATATTATGGTTGGGAGTGATTTGGGAGATAGGAATGGTCTCAGGCTTTGAGCCTGGAGAGTATGGTGGGGATTTTGGAGCAGAGGGTTGAGAAGAGGAAACAGTTGAAACTGGAGGGGATTCTGAAGTGAATATTAGTTCTGAGGAGGTTGGGGGAGAGGAAGGCTATGGTGGAAGCTCAGCTGGTGGGGGAGCTGTTATCTCCCCTCTCTTCTGGGAGGCAAATTTGCCATTGAGTGCTGAATTATCCAAAATGTCCTCTGGAGGGCTTCTCCCAGTAGGGGTTGGCAAGGGTGCCCTAAGGTGCATATGGCAAGCCTTCCTAAGCTCAGGATTCAGACTAAGTTTAATAAATGCTGAAATATAGGGTTGTGCTGTCTTTTTCCCTTTCCTCATGTAAAATAGGTCCAATTGTTGGATGGTATTATAATTTAGGGTGCCATGGATGGGCCATGCTTCTTGCTTATCAAGAGTGTAATGTGGCCATTTAACATTATAAAAACAAATTAGCTTCTCTTTTTTCAAGTTGTATAGATCCAATTTTTCCCAATTTTCAAGTATATACCCCAAAGGGGAATCTCGGGGTATGCTCTGTCTCTGTCCCATTTTGATGTGGAATGGCAAATTCCATACCGAGGGTCAACAACTGTGTGTTCACAGAGGTTGCCCAACCTATAGCACTCACGTTAGTGAGGCAAGAGTCTCCCTTTCACCAGAACGTCTTCTAGTATAAAAAAAGGGGAGCCAATAGATCTCAGATCCAGCAGTCAGGCTGACTTGACTTCTGGGGCCAGTGGGCAAGAAAGCCCATGACCATGGATATGGAATAGTCAATTCCACACCGAGGGTCAACAACTGTGCATCCACAGAGGTTGCCCGATCTATAGCACTCACATTAGTGAGGCAAGAGTCTCCCCTTCACCAGAACATCTTGTAGTATGAAAAAGGGGAGCCAATAGACCCCAGAACTAGTGGCCAGACTAGACTGACTTCTGGGGCCAATGGGAGGGAGAGCACAAAAGAGTTCCCACAAAGATGTCACCAAAAAGATGGGGGTTTCAGGAGTCCAAGAAAGGCTCCTTCCTACCTGATAAGCTGTGTCCTCATGGACGATCTGGGGTAGCCAAACATATTGGGCTCCAGATGTTGTGGGGGGGTAGATGTGTGCCCCTGAGGTTCAGAAAGGATACCTTTTGCAAGAATGCAAGACTCCAAACTTAACTTATAAGTAAAGAGAGATTTATTAGTAATGTTGCATTTTTGGCAAGCAAGACAGCATGAATGTAGCAACCTGGGAGGTTGCACCCCAACGCCTCAGTTCTGGGGTTTTTATATTCAATGAAGACTTGACTCTGGGTCAATGGGACAATAAATGAAGGATAATCCTCTCAGGGTCAGATGTTTTGGGTTGGGAGTCAGAGGGTGTAAGGGAGCAAAGGAATTTCCCTGATAATAGTTTGTCTGAGTTTCTGGGAGTACAATGCCCATGACAAATGGACTTGGAATCAAGAGAAGTAAAATTAAATCTTGGCTCCACCATTGATTAGGTTTATGACTTTAGGAAAGATATTTGGTTCCTTCTGGACTCCAGGCTCTTCTCTATAAGGTGAAGATGTTAGAATATTCTTTCTGGAATCAGCCACATGGTGAACATGTTTATAGTACCATCATGAAGAGAGCCAGGTAGAGTTAGCCAGTGAGAATAAAAGATCCATTGTATAGTCTTGCCAGGAAGCTATTTGCACAAGATTCTCCAATGCATCCCCTCTGGTTCCTGAGAGAACCCCATGTAGAAACTCCTGTACTTATGTATACCATGTATTTTTGTTGATCATTTGAGCTAATTTTTCTGGGTATGGCAGGTGTTTTTGGTCTGAGTATAGAGCAGGATCTGAAAATGTAGCAGAATATGATGATATCTTAGACAAAAGAAGGCAATGAAGGACATCACAAAGGACTGGACACAGCGTTGATCTCAGAGTCTGGAAGATCTGTGTTCTAATCTAGTTTCCAAAACATACTGCCTGGATGGCCCTGGTCAAATTATTTAACTTCTATGTGACCAGGCAAATATCAAAGGTTATAAATTATAGAATATTTGTTCTTTATGAACGAAGAGAGCTTACTCACCAGGAGTGGCAAAGGGAGTTTGAAAAAGTTGGAGGTGCTAGAGCCAGAAAACTTCTTGCTTCAGACAAATATATGAAGTTGCTCCTAGGGAGTTCTCCAGTAGTGAAGGCACTCAAGCAGAAAATGGAAGACCCTTTGTCAGGACATCACAGGGAGGAGTCATCCCTGGGGCACGCTGTATAACTTAATAAAAAAATAAAACAAGTTTCTGGTCAAGATGGCGGCTTAGAAGCTGCAAAAGTTCAGACCTCAGAAACCCTTCCTTACTGATCTCAAACTGAGAGCTCCTAGGACACTGAAATTCAAGCTGAACAACAGGACAGACCCGGGGAACCCTCCTCCCAGACCTGGATCAAAAGATATAGCCCTCCAAAAGCCAAAACCCTAGATCACTCAGATCTAAGGGACAGGCAGAAGGAAGGTCCCAGGACCCATCCCCCCCAACCCAGAGTGCTGAGCCCATGGCAGCAGTGGGAATTTCATGGTTGGCAAAAGGGCCCCAGGGCTGGCTATTTTGAGGGACTCACCTTGAAAGCAACCTGAGCCAGCCTCCGGGACACCCAACACAGATGGCAGGGAAACATAGAGAGAAGGGAGGAGCCTATAGCACCCTGGCTGGGTCCTTCCAACTGAGTCTCAAGGGATGTTCCAGCTTTAGGGCACCAGCTGAACCCAATCCCATCAGGAGCCCTCAGAGCTACTGAAAGGAGAGAGACCTTAGGGCCAGCAAAGGGGTTGCTCCAAAGAGCTTACCTTGAAAGTAACCTGGGCCAGTCTCCGGGCATTCAACACAGATTGTGGAGGAGGAGGTTGGTTTTTTTCTTTTCTTTCTTTCTTTTTTTTTTGGCTCAGGGATCATTCGGCCCACACCAGCTGAAACTAATCCCATCAGGAGCCCTCAGAGCTTCTGAAAGAACAGAAACAGGGCCGGCAAAGGGCTTACCTTGAAAGCAACCTGGGCCAGTCTCCGGGCATTCAACACAGATTGTGGAGGAGGAGTTTTTTGCTTTAGGGCTCATTCAGTACAAACAAGCTGAACCTAATCCCATCAGCAGCCCTCAGAGCACAGGGAGGCCACAACCCCTCACCTCTTAGAAAGCAGAGTCTTCTGAAAGAACCAGCTGAAGCTAATCCCATGAAAAGTCTCCAGAACACAGGGAAGCCCAGGCTCCACACCCATCCTCATTGACTGCTGGACTTTAAGCCAATCAAAAGCCTCCAGAGGACAGGGAAGCTCAAACCCCCAACAACCCTTCCCCAGAGACTACACCAAGAGATCCAAGAGGGGAGACTGATAGAAGTCCCCAAAAAACAAAAAAAAATGAGAGGAACAAGAGCACAGACAAATATGGGGAGTAAAGAAGGGGTGAATTTGAGCAAATAACAGAAAAAGAAGAAAGAAGTCAGAGGTCAATGAATTGGGCATGCAAATTAAAAAACTAGAAAGTGAACAAATTAAAAATCCTCAGATGAAGACTAAATTAGAGATCCTAAAAATCAAAGGAGAAATTAATAAAATTGAAAGTCAAAGAACTATTGATTTAATGAATAAGACTAGAAGCTGGTACTTTGAAAAAACAAATAAAATTGACAAAGTACTAGTCAGTCTAATTAAAAAAAGGAAAGAAAAAACCAAATTGACAGTATACAAGATGAAAAGGGAGACCTTACCTCTAATGAAGAGGAAATCAAGGCAATCATTAAAAACTACTATGCCCAATTATATGGCAAAAAATATGGCAATCTAGGTGATATGGATGAATACTTACAATAATATAAATTGCCTACACTAAAAGAAGAAGAAATAAATTACCTAAACAACCCCATATCAGAAAAAGAAAATGAACAAGTCATCAAAGAACTCTCTAAGAAAAAATCCCCAGGTCCAGATGGATTCACAAATGAATTCTATCAAACATTCAAAGAACAGCTAACCCCAATACTATACAAACTATTTGACAGAATAATCCAAGAAGGGGTTCTACTGAATTCTTTTTATGACACAAACATGGTACTGATCCTAAAGCCAGGCAGGTTAAAAACAGAGAAAGAAAACTATAGGCCAATCTCCCTAATGAATATAGATGCAAAAATCTTAAAGAGGATACTAGCAAAAAGATTCCAGCAAGTCATCATGAAGGTTATCCACTACGATCAGGTAGGATTCATGCCAGGAATGCAAGGATGGTTTAATATTAGGAAAACCTTCTACATAATTGACCATATAAACAAGCAAACCAACAAAAATCACATGATTATTTCAATAGATGCAGAAAAAGCCTTTGACAAAATACAACACCCATACCTATTGAAAACACAAGAAAGTATAGGAATAGAAGGGCCTTTCCTAAAAATAATAAACAGTATATACCTAAAACCATCAGCAAACATCATCTGCAATGGAGAAAAACTCAAAGCCTTCCCAATAAGATCAGGAGTCAAACAAGGATGCCCATTATCACCTTTATTATTTAATATTGTACTAGAAACACTAGCAGTAGCAATTAGAGAAGTAAAAGAAATTGAAGGCATCAAAATAGACAAGGAGGAGACCAAGCTGTCACTCTTTGCAGATGATATGATGATTTACTTAAAGAATCCCAGGGAATCAACCAAAAAGCTAATTGAAATAATCAACAACTTTAGCAAAGTTGCAGGATACAAAATAAACCCACATAAGTCATCAGCATTTCTATATATCTCCAACCCAGTTCAGCAGCAAGAATTAGAAAGAGAAATTCCATTTAAAGTCACCCAAGACAATATAAAATACTTAGGAATCCATCTGCCGAGACAAACACAGGAACTATATTAACTCAACGACAAAACACTTTCCACACAATTAAAACTAGATCTAAACAATTGGAAAAACATTGATTGCTCATGGGTGGGATGAGCTAACATAATAAAAATGACCATCCTACCCAAACTTATCCATCTATTTAGTGCCATACCCATTGAACTACCAAAAAACTATTTTACTGAATTAGAGAAAACCATAACAAAGTTCATTTGGAAGAATAAAGGATCAAGGATATCCAGGGAAATAATGAAAAAAATACAAAGGAAGGTGGCCTTGCAGTCCCAAATCACAAACTATATTACAAAGCAGCGGTCATCAAAACAATTTGATACTGGCTAAGAGACAGAAAGGAGGATCAGTGGAATAGACTTGGCATAAATGATCTCAGCAAGACAGTCTTTGACAAACCCAAAGACCCCAGGTTTTGGGACAAAAATCAAGTATTTGATAAAAACTGCTGGGAAAATTGGAAGACAGTGTGGGAGAAATTAGGTTTGTATCAACACCTCACACCCTACACAAAGATAAACTCAGAATGGACAAATGACTTGAATATATAGAAGGAAACTATAAGTAAATTAGGTGAACACAGAATAGTATACCTGTTAGAACTTTGGGAAGGGAAAGATTTTAAAACCAAGCAAGACTTAGAAAGAGTCACAAAATGCAAAATAAATAATTTTGACTATATCAAATTAAAAATCTTTTGCACAAACAAAACCAATGTAACTCAAATTAGAAGGAAAGCAACAAGTTGGGAAACAATCTTCATAACAAAAACTTCTGAGAAAGGTCTAATTACTCAAATCTATAAAGAGCTAAACCAGTTGTACAAAAAGTCAAGCCATTCTCCAATTGAAAAATGGGCAAGGGACATGAATAGGCAATTTTCAGTTCAAGAAATCAAGACTATTAATAAGCACATGAAAAAGTGTTCTGGATCGCTTATAATCCGAGAGATGCAAATCAAAACAACTCTGAGGTATCACCTCACACCTAGCAGATTGGCTAACATAACAGCTATGGAAAGTAATGAATGCTGGAGGGGATGTGGCAAAGTAGGGACATTAATGCATTGCTGGTGGAGTTGTGAATTGATCCAACCATTCTGGAGGGTGATTTGGAACTATACCCAAAGGGCTATAAAAGACTGTCTGCCCTTTGATCCAGCCATAGCACTGCTGGGTTTGTACCCCAAAGAGATAATAAGGAAAAAGTCTTGTGCAAGAATATTCATAGCTGCACTCTTTGTGGTGGCCAAAAATTGGAAAATGAGGGGATGCCCTTCAATTGAAGAATGGCTGAACAAATTGTGGTATATGTTGGTGATGGAATACTATTGTGCTAAAAGGAATAACAAAGTGGAGAAATTCCATGGAGACTGGAACAACCTCCAGGAAGTGATGCAGAGTGAGAGGAAAAGAACCAGGAGAACATTGTACACAGAGACTGACACATTGTAGTACACGTTGTGGTGAAAATTTTCACCTTTTAAGATTATTATAATATTGAACAATGGCCGCCAAGGAATTTACTCATGAAATTCCTAAAATGAAACACTCAAGTAACAATGGAGTTTCTGGAGGTTTAATCACAATGGGAGTAGGGAAAAGGAGAGGGAGAGAAGGAAAGAGGAGAAGAGGGAAAGGGGTTACTCAACCTCTGACCAAGGCAGAGTGCGTTTAGACCCAAAGGGCCAAGGTGGAAGGAATCAGTCCTTGACTCACGTGACCGATCTGAAGGGAAGCTGTCTGGGGGTCTCCTCTCTCTTCAAGCTTCTAACATGAACTGGTGTCTAGCCCTGTCTACAGGAAGTGAGCGAATTCCAGAGGCTGCTCTCTCCATCACTTCCTGTGCCTCACACGTGCCACTGGTGGTTCAAGCTTCGCTTAGGACAGCCCAGGTGGGCAGTTAGTTATTTCTGATTTGTCATTGACTAGCACATGCCTGTGTAGTGTGGGTGTGCACAATTTTTGGGTGCTAGACCAAGATGGAGATTTTAAAATTCACAATCCCCCCTGATGATGATTGGGGGACTAGTCTCCCCAATTGATCACTAAACATAGGCATTCTGCACCCCCAAAAATTCTAACTGTAAGTGTATACAAAAATTTTACCCACTAAGAGGAAAACTTTAATAGTTGTAGATGTGGGGAAATAGAGGAGAGAGAAAGACAGCAAACCAATGTTTTACTGGGCGCATTGACAAAAACCAATTAGGGGGCAGTCCCCTTTGTCATAAGAGTGTACATTCAAAAAATGTTCAATCAACCACACCCCAAGGTTCATTCTGGATCTTCCTGTAGTGAAAAGGTTTAGATATCTTTCTGCAAACAGTTCATTCTCTGGATTCAGTTAGTTAGCAAGCTTCTTCTCTGAAGATTTATCTCGAACAAAATTTAAATCTTGGATTTGATGAAATACAATCCCCCCTGAAGAAAGTGTTAAAAAAACACTGAGTCCAGCTGAGTTGTGGGGATGTGGGAGTTAATCCAAAAGGAAAACAAAACAAAATGAAAATAAAATTAAAAAAAAAACAAAATCAAAAGAAGAAAAAGGGAAAAAATTAAGGGAAAAATATATACCCTTTATATATACATATATTTATATTAAAGAAGAATTCAAAATCAGTATCAAAAAATTAAAAAAAAATCTATGTATACAAAAATTTGAGAAAGCAAGAATAAAAATTTTTTTCCACAGACCCCTGTATTAGGGTCCAGTTAAGTAATTTCTAATCCGACAAGTCTGTAGGACAGAATGCAGCATAATTTTACTTACCCATTTGCAGCCAAGGCTACAGGAAGTTGCCATACTATAGGAGAGAAAAAAGGACCAGATTTTTATTTTATATCTAGGGAAGTGTCATTTCCTTGTCTGATTTTACCTTCATACTCAGGGATGGAGGGAGCCAGGATGGTAGCCAACCTTTGGTACTTGTCTGTAGGTATTTTCACGAAGAGTGTGGATACAAGGAAGGCTTACATCTTAACATCTGTCAAGTGTCGCAACCCGGAGTCTCACACTAGGTTCAAGTCCTTAGTATTGGCTTAGAAATGCATTAATCCTACCTGGATTGGTCTTTGATTTTTAGACCTGTGAGCTCTTTTGGCATTATCCAGGTCATCTCTGTGCTCCTTTTCTGATCCTGTTCCTAGAATCAGACACAAACATTAATCATAGTCCCACAACAATTATCAATAAATGGCAGGGTCCCATTGTCTAAAGCTGTTTGGGTGCGTATTAATAATAATAGCAAGTACATATATTTAAACTAATATTATTGTAGAATAAAATTAATATTGATTGTATGTACCTTAAGTACATAGAAATGAGAAAAAGTGGAAAAAATAAAATATTGTAAAAAATGATGATAAAATAAGGAAAAGAGAAAAAAGGAAAAAAGAAAAAAATTAAATTTAGGAATTCAATGTGTCAAAAGCAGAATAAAACAGTTCCACTTGTCAATGGGTAGTTATCTCCAATGCATGTATAGGATACAGTCAATCAGTCTCAACAGAAGATGCTCTGTTTACATGTGAGCAGTGAATGCAAGAGTCCTTTTCTCCAACCTTTATAGATGTTGAAGTAGTTAACAATATTTGGAATGGTCCTTCCCACGAAGGCTGGGATGCTCCCGTATGCTAGAAGTTCTTTATATACATGTTGTCTCCTGGGTTCAGGTCGTGAAGTGAGAAGTCTAGTGGTCCAGCTTGTACTGCAGCTCTGGATTCATGTAGCTCATGCAGTTTGTGCTGTAATTCCCATATATAGGAAGCAATAGTAGTATCTCCCCCTAATAGAGATGTATAAGGGGAGAAAGGCTTAGCCTGTATAGGCGGATGTCCAAAAAGCATCTCAAATGGTGAGATGTGTAGGTCTCCTCTAGGCCTGCTTCGAAGATAAAATAGGGCCAGAGAATGAGACTTTCAGGCCATTTTAAATGGGTCTCAGTGCATAATTTGCCAATCATAGTTTTAAGTTCTTTGTTCATCCTTTCAACTGGGCCTGAGCTCTGGGGATGATATGGAACATGGAATTTGGGAGTTATCCCCAAGCAAGAATATATCTGGTTTAGAACAGAATCAGTAAAATGACTCCCCCTATTGGAATAAATACATGCTGGCAGACCAAAGTGAGGAATAATTTCTTTTAAAAGCACCTTAGCAACAAAAGCTGCTGTGGCTCGGGCTGTAGGAAATGCTTCCGGCAATCTGGTCAGTTGGTCTACTATGACCAAACAAAATTTATATTGTCCAGCCTTTGGCATCTTTATGAAATCTATCTGCAGGTGCTCAAAAGGTGTGTAAGCCAGAGGATGCCCACGAAAGGCCCACGAAAGGCATGTTGGTTATATGCCTGGCAGGTAGAGCAGGCTGAAAACACTTTAGAGGCTATGGTAGTTATACCAGGGGATATCCATACTCTCTTAACAGAGTCCACGATGCCCTGGGTACCAAAGTGGCCATTATTATGAATAGATTGGCAAATTTGGTGATAGAAACTTCTAGGGAGCAGGGGTTTTCCTTCAGATGACACCCAGACTCCATTGATCTGTTTTGCTTTGAATTTTTGTTTCCATTTTTCCACTTCCTTCTCATTATAGGAAAGTGATAAATTTAAGTCATCAGTAGTTGTTAATGCTATGGCCCTTCTATGGCTGCTACCTTTGCAGCAGAATCTGCTAGGTCATTTCCCCTAGAGACAGGGTCGGTGCCACTTGTATGGGCTGAGCAATGAACTACAGCTAGGGTTTCAGGCAGCTGAAGAGCAGAAATTACTTCATTAATAATTTCAGCATTAGCTATGGATTTTCCAGCTGAGGTTAAAAATCCTCTCTGGAGCCATAGCATTCCGACTGAGTGACAAAAGCCAAAAGCATATCTAGAATCCATATAAATTGTTGCCCTTTTATCATTGGCAATTATACATGCATGTTTCAGAGCTATGAGTTCTGCCCCTTGAGCACTAATGTTAGAGGGCAGTGAAGCTGACCACTCAGTGGCAAATTCTGTGACTACAGCAGCTTCATTGTAGCATATGCCATCCCTCATGAAAGAAGAACCATCAGTAAATAAGATCAGGTCTGAGTTCTTTAAGGGAGTATTCAGGAGATCATTTCAAGGCTTTTCTGCCATGGACACTAGTGTTTCACAACTATGTAATGGTTCTCCTGAAGTTGGTAAGTATGAAATCAAGGTGGCAGGATTAAGGGTTGTACAACATTTTAAAGTAATGTTTTTCATTATTTAGCAAGGTTATTTCATACCTTGTAATTCGCTGATCAGAAAATGCCTGTGTTCTCTGTCTTAGCAACAATGCTTCTACCTTGTGTGGCCACATAATTGTTATTGGGCATCCCAATACTAGATCAATGGTTTTTGTCACTAGCAAAGCAGTAGCAGCCACGCCTCTAAGGCATGGTGGTGCTCCTGAAGCTATTGGGTCCAGCTGGGCTGAATAATAAGCAATTGGTCACTGAGAAGGCCCCAGAGTCTGAGTTAAAATGCCTGAGGCTACTCCTCTTCACTCATATACATACAAAGTAAATGGCTTGTTGTAATCTGGGATGCCTAGAGCAGGGGCAGATAGGATACCCTTTTTTTAGCTCTAATAGAGCTGACAGGTGTTCAGGCTCTAATTTGAGGGCTTCAGGGATGGAATCCCTTGTTAGTGCTATAAGAGGTTTAGTAATTTCCCCATAGCAAGGAATCCATTGTCTGCAAAACCATGTTGCTCCCAGAATTGCTCTTAATTGTTTTTTAGTGGTAGGGGCACTCAATTTTTTAATATTCTCAATTCACTTGGGAGAAATAGAGCAGGCACCAGCTGTCAGAATGAACCCCAAATATTCTACTTTGGGGAGACACCACTGAACCTTATCCTTCGAGATCTTATGACCTCTTTTGTGCAATTCCAAAAGAAGGTGTTTACTACCTTCCTGACATGCTTCTGCATCTGCGGAAGCCAAGAGTAGGTCATCTATGTATTTTATTAATTTGCTGTTTTTTAATTTTATATTATCTGTATCTTGTCCCAAAATTTGTCCAAATAGATTGGCTAACATGACAGCTATGAAAAGTAATGAATGCTGGAGGGGATGTGGCAAAGTAGGGACATTAATTCATTGCTGGTGGAGTTGTGAACTGATCCAACCATTCTATAGGGCAATTTGGAACTATGCACAAAGGGCGACAAAAGAATATCTACCCTGTGATCCAGCCATAGCACTGCTGGGTCTGTACCCCAAAGAGACAACGGACAAAAAGACTTGTACAAAAATATTCATAGCTGCTCTCTTTGTGGTGGCCAAAAATTGGAAAATGAGGGGATGCCCATCAATTGGGGAATGGCTGAACAAATTGTGGTATATGTTGGTGATGGAATGCTATTGTGCAAAAAGGAATAATAAAGTGGAGGAGTTCCATGGAGACTGGAATGACCTCCAGGAAGTGATGCAGAGTGAAAGGAGCAGAACCAGGAGAACATTGTACACAGAGACAAACCCACTGTGGTATAATCGAATGTAATGGACTTCTCCATTAGTGGCGGGGTAATGTCCCTGAATAATCTGCAGGGATCTAGGAGAAAAAACACTATCCATAAGCAAAGGACAAACTGTGGGAGTAGAAACACCGAGGAAAAGCAACTACCTGACTATAGCGGTTGAGGGGACATGACAGAGGAGAGATTCTAAATGAACACTCTAATGCAAATATTAACAACATGGCAATGGGTTCGAATCAAGAACACATGTGATACCCAGTGGAATCACAAGTAGGCTACCGGGGGGGGGGGAGAAGGAAAAGTAAATGATCTTTGCCTTTAATGAATAATGCATGGAAATGATCAAATAAAATACTATAAAATTAAAAAAAATTTGTGCAAATAAGGTCGGACTTTCTACATAACCCTGTGTCAAACAACTCCAGGAATATTGAGTGCCATTCCAGGTGAAAGCAAAAATATGCCTCGAGTTCTCATATATGGGTATGGAAAAGAAGGCTGAGCACAAGTCTACTACTGTAAAGTATGTAGCTGTGCTAGGAATAGAAGAATTGATATTGGGAACTACGGAGTGTCTCTTTATAACGTGATTGTTCACAGCCCTCAAATCCTGTACAAATCTATAGAGGTGTTTGCCATTGGGCCCTCTTTTTGGTTTTTTAACGGGGAGGATGGGTGTGTTGTATTCAGATTTACAAGGGAAAATTATTCCTTGGTCAATTAAAGAGTTTATTATTGGGGTAATGCCCTCTGTTGCCTCCTTGGAGAGAGAATACTGAGGAATGCAAGGAGGAGGGCTGGATTTAATTTTTCTTTGCACAGGAGCAGCTGATTTAAGTAAGCCTATATCAGTAGAAGATGTGGCCCAAAGAGACTCTGGTATATCTGTAGGTATTTCAAAGGTGGGAGGCTCCTTTGCCTCCTGGCTCTCTGAGAGAAATACAGGGAGTAAATTTAAGGTTTCCTCGGGCACTTCTAAGGAGAGGGAGCCATCTGGGGCACACATTATTGTGGCTTCTAATTTGCATAGTAAATCTCTCCCCAGAAATTTTGTGGGGGATCCAGGCATTAGAAGAAAAGAATGTTCAACAGTTAGGGGTCCCACGCGTACTATGCAAGGAGAAAGTTTTGGGACCTTTAAAGGTTTACCTGAAACACCTACTACATTTAGGGAGCCAATAGAATCACATTTCTCATCTGGTTTGCTTACTAGAACTGATCTTGATGCTCCAGTGTCTAAAAGACAGTCATAGTATGAATTTCCTACCTTTAAAGTGATATGAAGTTCTTTACTATTTTGGGAGGGATGTATAGGGATTATTGGCAATAAAATATCAGGGTCTGGAAAATCAAAGATTTCATTCTTTGATTCCAAGGCCCTCATCCCACCATCACACCTTCATAAAGATGCTTGGGCAGTTTTTTGGGACCCTCCAAGTTGTTGGGGGTGTTCACCCTGAGTGTGGCGTGGTCGAGCTCCATTTCTTATATATTGTTGTGGGGCATTTTTTGGGTATTATCATTTTCTGTATTTTGAGCACTGCCATTTTGATTGGCATTGTGATTCCTATAGTTATTACTCCTAAAGGTGTTATTATTTCCATTTTTCCATAGCCAGCTCCTACAAACCATTGTTTCATGGCCTCTCTTCCCACAGAAGAGGCATATTAAGGGGTTTGTTAATGATCTATCTGTGGATTCCTGCAAAGGGGCCATGGTCTCTCCCTTACTTTTCAATTGTTCCTGTATCATACTTTCAAGTTCTTTTTTTAAGTTTGCCACTGATGTATTGTGTGTCTCAGGTTTTTTTTTTTTTTTGTATGATTCTTGTAGGCATATATTGCTACTTTCCTCAGTTCTTCAAGGTCCATAGACTCCCAGTTGGGACAGCTAGTTTCAAAGTAGTCTTTTACTGCTGAACAACAATTCCTAATGAATTGTCTGTGTATATGTTTAATGTCCCTTTCTCTGGTCAAATCAAGGTCCATATATGTACTTCCTACATCAATAAGTCTGTCCATAAAGTGGGAGGGGGTCTCATCAATTTCCTGTCGGGACTGTTCAAATTTTTCCCATGCATCAGGGCTATCAGAGCAGTCTCTCATGGCTTTTAATAATGCTTCTCTGGCCAGGACTAGTTTTGTGTGATCCTGTGGAATATTGGGGTTCCAGTGTGGATCTACAGTTGGCCAGTGGTGAGCTCCTCTACCGCTTTTCTTATTAGCTAGAGAGATGACATTATTTTTCTCTCTCTTTGTCAGAAATGTCTAACAAATTTTCCACATCCAACCAAGAAGGGTCAAAGTTTCTGAATATATTTTCTACTTTTTCTATAACCAATATTGATTCTGCCTCAAATGATGGAACATTGTGCTTGAATTTTTCTAAATCATCATGTTTAAAAGGTGTATAGTGTCTTACAGACACCAAGTTCCCTTCTTTATTAAAAGTGGGTACTTCCCTCAATGGAAATAAGCTTCTGTCTAAATTATCTGATGGTACTGTTTCTAGGCTACTTGCTCCATTTTCAATGGGGCAGGTAAGAGAAGGGGAAAGGTTAAGATTATTGGCTGTTGGGGCGCGGGGGTTGGGGATTAGAGCATGAGTGGGGGGAAGGGATGGGGGAAGGGCCTGGACAGGAACAGGGGGCGGGGCTGAGGGGGCAGGGTAAGAGGCATGAATAGAGGGAGGGATCAGGGTGGGAGGGGCAAGAATGGCAGAGGGAGGGGCTGGGTGGTCAGGATGGGGAGGAGCTGGTTGGTGTGAAGGGGCTGCTATTTGAGCCAAATCATTTTGGGCAGGGTGGGTCAGGGAATCTGATAATGATGGGGAATGGAGAGATAAATCATTCCTATTGTGGGATGTTTTTAACTCCCTTTCAATGTTTTGCAGGAAGG
Organism: Monodelphis domestica; assembly: GCF_027887165.1. Lineage (NCBI taxonomy): Eukaryota > Metazoa > Chordata > Mammalia > Didelphimorphia > Didelphidae > Monodelphis > Monodelphis domestica. The sequence goes on from NC_077233.1 coordinate 82,396,083, forward strand.
TTTTTATCTCTCCCCATTTTTCCTCCATAATTTCATCCCAATCCACCAATTGTTGAGTAATAAAAGTAATTTTTTCTGTAATTTGTTGTTCAATAAAAGTATTTTGTTTCTTAATTTATTAATCAGTAACAGTATTTTGTTCCTCAATTTGTTGATCAATAAAAGTATTTTATTCCTTAATTTGTTTAGTAATAGAAGGAACAAGGGAGTGTTCTCTCTTAGAGGTTAGGTATATTATTACAAGTACAACAATTACAATCCCAAGGAAGATGAATGTAAGGATCACCAAGAGGTTTATAGTTTCTAAAAAAACCATCCTACAGGAACACCTACTAGAAATCCAATGGACTTGGTTATTGAACTTATAAGCTAGTTTCGAAGCAAGTCATGCACTGGTTGAAACCACATTTTTTTTTTCTTTAAGTCAATTACTAAGTTGCCTGTAACTTTTTTTTTTTGGTCAGTAGGTGGCTCCCTTTACAGTCTACAACCCTATACAGGTTAAGGGCCTATTCTGTTGTAAATTCTCCTTATTAATCTTCTGGGGGGGGGGGGTCACAAAAAAGCCTTATGCGGGAAGCAGAGGCTATGAAAAGGTTGATTAGAAGTGAATAGGCTGTAAACAAAGGGTAGAGCTAAAACTCCTTCTTTTACAAAGTGTGTATATGGGAGGGTCCCAGCAATCTTCTTTAGCCTTTAGGCTAAAACTGCTAGGACCATGTGCAATTTTCCTTGAGCAAAGCCCACTTAAATTTTTAAGACTAGAAAGGCCAGGAAAACAGGAAAATGGGTTTTAAGTTAGCTCCCTAGTTGTATTCAGCTGTTTTCGTTGTGGGCTAGGAGCTCCTAAGAGCTCCTTCTCCAGACGTTCCTTGTTGCTAATCAGTTGATGAGGTAAGCCTGGTCTGCCTCTCAATCCACTGAGCCACCTCCTTAAAGTAAAGGGAGGAGGAAATGAGAGACAAAGAAAAAAAACCTGTTGATCCCAATTTAAATTAAGGAGAAAAGAGAAGAGAGAAAAGGTGTTTTATACTTACCTGTTCTGGCCGCTGTGTCTTTAAGTCCTTAAGGACTGACGGAGTGAGGAGGAAGTGGGATGAAAAGGCAAGAAAATTCAGGAAATTTATTGAGGTTCGATAAACCTTCAAAGCACTAAAGCAGGGCCAAGAGCTGGAGGGGGTAGTCGGGGTAGGACCTCTCCCAGGTGATCAGTATTGAATCAAGAAGGAAAAAGATCAGAAGATTGAGATATTTCTTTTTTCCCGAAGTGGTTATGCTAACTGTTGTGGTGAAAATTTTCACCTTTTAAGATTATTATAACATTGAACAATGGCCACCAAGGAATTTACTTATGAAATTCCTAAAATTAAACACTCAAGTCAGAATGGAGTTTATGGAGATTTTAAAATTCACATACAAGAGAACGTAATGGACTTCTCCAGTAATGCCTTTACAATGTCCCTGAACAACCTGCAGCGATCTATGAGAAAAAAAAAAAAACTATCCTCAAGCAGAGGACAAACTGAGGGAGTAAAAACACCAATGAAAAGCAACTGCTTGACTACAGAGGTTGAGGGGACATGATGGAGGAGAGACGCTAAATGAGTGCCCTAATGCAAATACCAACAACAAGGAAATGGGTTCAGAGCAAGGACACATGTGATACCCAGACAAATCGCGCGTCGGCTCGGGAAGGGGTGGGGGGGATTTGGGGATGAGGAAAAGAAAATGATCTGTTTCCAATGAACAATGTATGAAAATGACCAAATAAAATAATGTTAAAATATATAAAAAAATAAAACAATACCAACAACAATAACATAAATTATAATAAGGTATCATTAATATGTTGGTGTGGTAGATAGAAGGTCAACCTTGGACTCAGGAATACAAAGATTCAGTTTCTGCTTCTTTGGCACATATTAGCTGTGTAACCAGGTGCAAATTGTTTAATTTCTTCTATCTTTGACTGCTCTCTGAGATATTGAATTATAGAGAACAGGTTACATTCTGATTGAAAGAATCTAACTTCCAGTCCTGGATTGGTTTCTGACTTCTCTTTGTATCCTTCATTTCTCTGATGCTGAGTTTTCTCATCTGTAAAAGGAAGGAGTTGGATTGGACCTCTAAGATCCATTCTAGCTCTAAATCTATGAACCAAAAGTATGCCAGAATTGTTGACTTGGAGCATTAGAGAGAATTTCCACATAGAAATTTCCCACATAAATAGGATCATAAAGAATCACCTAAAACATAATTTTTATTTTTTAAATAAGCAACTAAAGACAATAAGTAGGCGTAGCTGCTACTTATTGCACTGGGAAGTTCATAATTAGAATAATAATTCACAATTATGGAGTGCTTTACATATATTAACTCATTTGGTGCAAACAACAATCTTGTGAATCAGGGTCTACTTTTATCCTCATTTAACAGAGAAGGAGCCTGAGATTCTGAGGAGTAAAGAGAATTTCCCAGGATAGCAATAATAACAAATTTCTAATGTGTGATTTGAACCCAGTTCTTCCTAGCTTCAAATCTAGCATTTTATTTAACATGGCATGCTGCCTTTTTAAGCAATAATAGCTGGTATTATCATTGACTTTAGCATAATTTGCAACTTCTGTGGCAGGAAGTATATTAAGACGAAAACAAACAAGTTAAAACCTTCTGACACTCATATCAAGAAAAAGAATACAAACAAATTTAAAGGTTATAGACCTTAGTCCATTCCTTCTTTTTGCAACTTCTCCCATTTCCTTTTTCTTTTACAAAACCCACCTGCTGAGTCCTTGAGGTCTGAAGTGGACACAGCTGTTGATGAGACAGCTAGAGCCCTTGTGTGGAGTGAATACAGACATCATGGACACTTTTGCAAAAAAGCACTGTTAATATTTTTAGGTAATTTTCAAGTAGCAGCTGTGAGGATTTTCTTTCTGCACCAATCACCCCTTCTTTCCAATCCTAATGAAGAAAAAATATTGTGGCAGTTAGAAAGGAAAAATAAAGGTTATTTTGTTTTGTTTTGTTTTGTTTTTGAATGGCTAGAAAAGTTTGTGGGGTTTTTTTCCAGTGCCAATATCCATTATTTATGGGAAAACTTTTATGTTGTTCCCTGTCAAAGTAGTTTGTGAAAGCCAGTGTTTGAGCTTTCCCCAGCTGAATTTCTACAGAAGAAATTAAAACAATTGATTAACTTTACAACGTCAACCAGTGTTTATAAAAATTGGGCAGGAACCCCACTTTAGTTATTGAGATAGCCCAACAAAGTCCCCAAAGTAAGCCAACTGAGAGTGGAAATAAATCAGAAACTTTCCAGTTGTTAAATTTTACCATAAAAAGAGACATAGTAGCAGATAATCAAATGCTGAAGGATTCCTACAGTCTCTGGGATAATGGATCTTGTACATGAGGAGAAAAGTTGACCCATAGCCCTTGTCCATGCTAGCTACCCTCAACACTCTCTTTGCAACTATCGAGTATTGTGGATCCCAGGCATCTGTATTTATGTGTGTATATATATATATATATATATATATATATATATATAGAGAGAGAGAGAGAGAGAGAGAGAGAGAGAGAGAGAGAGAGATACATACACACATACCACACACACACACACACACACACACACACACACACACACACACACACACATATATATATATAATTACCTTTGTGGTATTGTGGTTCTTGCTAAGAGTCATACAAAACCCATTATGGACATATTCCATTGGGATTAGAGACTAAGAATTTACCTACCTCTCACCACCACTAAATTCCCTAAAAGACTTAAATAATAAGCATTCATCTTCCTGGATACTCTTTGAGATGAAATTTAATGTGGAGAAGAATGCTTAGTGGATGGTAGGTTCATCACATTTCTACCCATATCCTATGTATCTATATATACAAAATATGTGAACATGTGGAACTAACACACAATGATCATATTTGCTAGACACAGAGCACAGAGAAACAAGAGAAACACCCCAAAATATAGAAATTTTGTATTCAAGATATCCCAGGATACCAATAATTTTTAATCTTGTATCACACATTGCTCTATTTATTCTCTATTCTTCTTCTGCCCAGATTAAACATCTATGTTGAATAAAGGTTTTTCTTACCCCTAAAAAGGATATATATATATATATATATATATATATATATATATATATATATATATATAGATGCATTATTTGTATACATATACATGAATATCTGTACCTATATCTAAAATCTCTCTATTTCTCTGTCTGTCTGTCTCTGTCTCTGTCTAGCTGCCTGTCTGTCCATCTGTCAGTCTTGCTCTCATCTATGTTCTTTCATGGCTCTGTAATAACAGAAAGCTCTCCCAGGCAATGACACACCAAACAAATGTCTTGATGGTATTTATTCAATAATGTGGTTTTCTTCAGAAGAGAATAATACCATACAAAAATACGATTTATAATGTCTCTCCCAAGTTCAGATTATAACTGTCTTATAAGGGAAGAGGAAGTCAGAACCTCTTGGAAATTGAAGGGATGTCTGTCAATTGGGGAATGGTTGATCATGTTGTAGTATATGATTGTAGTAGAATATTATTGTGCCATAAGAAATGACAAACATGATTATCATGAAAATAAATCTGGAAAGACTTTTATGAAGTGATGCAAAGTGATGTGTGAGCTGAATCAGGAAAAGGTGGTACACAGTAACAACAATAAAGTCTATCAATCAACTGTGAACAATTTAACTATTATCAGCAATGCAAAGTTCCAGAACAATTCCAAGGAACTCATGACAAAAAAGGCTAGAGTAGGAAATGACAAAGCCTAAACCCAGAAATACCATTCTTTGCTTTATTTCCTCCATAAATTTTTCTCTCTTGTGTAAGCAATATATGTCTTGTTTCACAACATAATGAACATGGAAATATGTGTTGTGCAATAACACATGTACCACCTATATCATATTGCCTACCATCTTGGGGAAAGGGTGGGGTAAAAGGGCGGGAGAGAACATGGATTGCAAAATGTCAGAAAATGATTACTGAAAAGTGTGCCAATATGTAATTTGGGAAAAAATTATATATAAAAAGAATTCTGCATCTCCATGGTCAAATGCCCAACTCTGATATCTTGGCATAAGCATGCAGCAGACTTCCACAACTATCATAGCAGCTGAGGGATTGGATTTTAGGGATGCATTCATTCTGTAAGATTTCCCTTCCTTCTACTCCAGCAGTGAAATCTGTATAAACTAGATTCTTTCTGGCCAAAGAGGAGAGGCAATTCTTTCATCTGGTTGATCAAATGCTACATCCAGTAGGACAGGGGAGAGGGTTTAGTTAATTAGATTTATATCCTAAGAAAGTGAAGACTTCCTCTGGCAAAATGGGTGGATAATAACAATTTTTTTCCAATGCCTATGAAGGTGGCTGACACAGGCACTGTGGAGCACCTAGAACTTGATCAGATGTCGAAAATGCCGAGGTCACCTACTGTATATGGGGCCATTGCTAGTCATCCTAACTTTTGCCTTGATGCTGGACTTCAATGACTAAAAGATAGTGAAGCTGACTGACAACTTTGTGCAAAAATGACTTAAATCCAATTTATCCACAAATCACAATATCATTTGTGATATCACTGTGATGTCATCTCTTCAGAACAAAGGAGGAACATTATATGGAATTATTCAAGCTTTGGTGTCCACAGTATGGAAAACCAGAGGTAGTGTAGGATAATAGAAAGAGTAATGGGTTTGATGCCAGAGGAAATGGGTTTGAATTCCACCTGACATTTACTGACCAAGTGCCTTTAAGTCAGTGACAACTGCAATGAACTTTAATTTCCTTTATACACTTATCTATCAAATATAAAGTTTGAACATACAATGTTATAGCCAAAGCTTGTATGCTTGTATAATAATTCTTCCATTAAAAAACCATGCTCCTAAAACTTCTTGAATGCAGCCAATAAGAATTTACATGGAGGATTTACAGTCATACATTTTGGTTGATAAATAATATATAAGCCATTTTGTTCTCATAATGTAATTAACTCCATTCTTCTGAGTCTCAGGTCTAGTTCTTGCATTATTTTTTGGGATATTGCCTATTGACTAGGGGAAAGAATCTCAGGTGAATCCATCCCTTCTTCCTATGTATAATATAAGCTCCCACAAAGATACTCATAAAATCTTATTTTAATTGCGGACTGCTTCAGGGTAAGCACATGAGTGGGAAAGCATGATGCAATCAGAATTACAGGAGTCCTTTCTCACTAAAGGCTTTCTTGGCCCATGTATTGACTTGCTTTCTACAAAAACTGTTGTCAAAATATCAGTAATACTCTCTCTGTCACTGTCTCTCTGGTTCTGTCTCTGTCTCTGTCTCTCCCCACCCACCATTTTAAATTACTGTTTGCTGTATCTATTCAATTATGCCAATCACAGCCAGAAGCTAGTGTCTCTCACCATATTTGTGTAAATACAATGAGGAAGAACATCTGTCAATACACTGTTCTAACAGGCTGAAAAAACTTAGAAATCGATTTTACTCTTTTGGCTCTGTTATCCTTTATATCAGTCCAGTTATCAAGTGTTACCAATTATTCTTGACCTCTCTCATCTCTCCCATCTGATGCTCAGTTATTTAATCTCTAGATATTTTAAAAACTATCATAATATGAATGTTTATACATGTGTTTCTGCATGAATAATCAGCTCATGAACTATTTATCTTCATGTTTTTGAGAAGGTTATTCCAGGGAAACTCGATCTCTAAATACTCAAATTGTCTTCTTTTTACTTATCTTGGAGATCTGGAATTTGGAGCCTATCACTTGTTTCTATATAATTGGGTCTAGAATTCTGAATTATATATAGTAAGAGTTTAGCAAAAATTTTGTTAAATTAAATTAACACTAGTGATCGCCTTAGGTCCAAGCAAGTCAACAAGCATTTATTAAGTATTTTCTATGTTTCAGGCATTGTACTAAGAAAATATAAGCTAAAGTAAAGATATAACTTTTCTTCAAAAAGTTTAATTCTAGAGACTCTGAAGGTGACATATAAACAGGAACTGAAAAGGAGGGGAAGTTCACCACACTGGATATTTGGAGAAGTCCAGAGAGTTAGGAACAAGATTAGGAGAAAAGTAAAGCAATGAACATAGGGCTTGGGCATTTTCTTTTAAAGAAGGTTATGAAAGGAAATGACCAATAAGAGGATGTACTGGAAAGGGCAGAGGGATTTCCCAGAAACATAAAACCACAAAAATGGGGGCATCTCTCAAAGTATGAAGGTAGGCATGATCCTCATATCTATGTCACATATAATGTCACTTCAAGGCAACTAGGTGGCTCAAGGTTAAATGCCTCAATCCAGAATCAGGAAGATTGCCCCAAAATGGGTCCCACCCTGTTCACAGCTTCAGGGATCCTTGGCTAGGTGTGACAACAAAGGTGTAAATGAGTGATGGAAGAGAGTTGGGAGAGCCTGGGACAGGTTTTGCACAGAACTGCTTCTCATAGTTCCAAAACTGGCTTTATTTTTATACCTTAATGATTACATACTTCCTTGGCACACAGTTACATTATTCAATATACATGCTCAAATGCAGATAATTGGATAAGTGATACATTCACTTTTTTTTTAAACCCTTACCTTCCATCTTGGAGTCAATACTGTGTATTGGCTCCAAGGCAGAAGAGTGGTAAGGGCTAGGCAATGGGAGTCAAGTGACTTGCCCAGGGTCACTCCAGGGTCACACAGCTGGGAAGTGTCTGAGGTCAGATTTGAACCTAGGACCTCCCGTCTCTAGGCCTGACTCTCAATCCACTGAGCCAACCAGCTGCCCCCAATACAATAACTTTTAACAAATTGTTTGATTAATATTCTGTGATCATTCTATATACTTATATTGTTACTATTGATTCTGACAGCACACACAAGTGTTTGAAAATGATAAATGATTTCATCACAGCTAGAGGTAATTTTTTTTTCATTAACCTCTGAGGTCCATGGGCTTGTGGACAATCAAAGAAAATAATTTGTTGTTTTAATAAAAAATAGACAATCAATCAGAAGTTCTTAGAAAAGCAATTAACAAACACTGTAGCCAAATTGAGGGATCAAAGGGATAGCAGAGATACAATTCAATTTTAATATTAGACTAACCATTTTTCAGTGTTTCATGGAGAATTTCCAACATGGATTTTAGTTGGTAAATTGAGTCACTGAGGCATGGTATACTGGCCTTTCACTGGGATGATTGATGTACTGGCTTAGGAAAATTTGTTCTGTGCATAGGAGTGGGGGATTCTGAGCACAGCTTTGTTAGAAGTTATATGCGGGGGCAGCTGGGTAGCTCAGTGGATTTTTTTCTTACTGGAGGTACGCTTTAATCAATATACAATAAACAGAGAGGAATCTTATTTTCTTAATGCCCCAATTAATTGTCCATTTGGGGATTATAAAGATTAGTATGCTTTAGAAAGCTATGAGAAAACATGTGTTTCAGTTCTCAAAAGAACTGTTAATTATTAACCATGAGAAGATTGTCCAAAATTATAACTACTTACAGAATTATTCATCAACACAATTCTGTACTTCTCATTGATAGCCAGCAATTGACAAATATGACAAAAGATAGGAATAGTCAATGATGGAGACACTTATATAGAGAGATGCTAATATATAGCTGCTGGAGCTATAAAACAGGTAGGTATTGCATTGTCTAGAATGCTAGCTTAGTCAGAAAGACCTGCATTTAAATCCTGTCCTGGATAGTTACTAGCTATGTGGCCATCTGCAAAATAGGTATAATAATAATCCCAACCATACAGAGCAGTGTGAGGCCCAACTGAGATAAAATATGTTAAGCATTTTGTAAACCTTAAGGCTCTTTATCTGTTGTGAATCATATCAAGAACTCTGCAAATCAATTTGGAATTACACTAAAGAAGTTAATAAAATGTCCCAAATCACTGATTCATAATTATTACAGAAGAACAATATTCTAAAGTAAATATAGAATCATTTTCAGTGCTCCAAAATTTTCCTAAATCACATTTTTGTCAGAGAAAAAAATTTCCAGCATAGTCGCTATCTAGGAGTTGTGGAATTGTTAAACAAATTGTAGTATGTGAATGTAATGGAATATTACTGTGCTGTGAGGAATGGTGAATATGAAGAATTCAAAGAACTAGAGCATGATTTATATGAATTAGTGAAATTTCAGTCATGGGAAAGAAGGTGAAAAATATTGGAGTAGAGAATGACAATGAACTACTTGTTCATTTATATGGGAGTTAGACTTGAATTTGCTTTCTGGTAAAGTCAGATAAACAGTTTCTTAGAGCAAAGAAGAAAGAATAAAAACTAGAAAAATACAATATATTAATAAACCAATAATAATTATATAACACTAAGATTTGCAAATTGCTTTACAAGTAGTATTTCAGTTTAGCTTCACAACAACTCTGTGAGGGAGAACTAATGAATTTATTAGTCCCATTGATAAAGTAAAACTTTTGCTTAGAGTTAAAATGCTAATTAAATGATACAGGTATAATTTGATCTTTGTTTAAAATTCCAGATTTGATGCTTTACTCACTTGAAATCCAAGTTGACTTGAACTGATAAGTTTATACAACCATTTGAGAATTTCAATATTGATACTGACAAATGGGACCTGGATAAATGGAGGGGAGGATTTCAAAAATTTATTCCAAAGTCTTTATGGCTTATAACACAATTTATTCACTTATAACATTTATCTGAGAGTTATTTCTGACTGTATCAAATGTCTTTACATCTTATTTATATAGTATATTGAATATTTGGGCTATAGAGTACTATGGTGGCATTTCCTTTGTCTTCACTGATGAAACTAGATTATAAAATTAATATTCACAAATCTATTCCATTTCTTCTCTTTTCTTTTTTCCTTCCGTCTCCCTCTCTCCCTACCTCTTTCTTCTCTTCTCTTCTCTTCTCTTCTCTTCTCTTCTCTTCTCTTCTCTTCTCTTCTCTTCTCTTCTCTTCTCTTCTCTTCTCTTCTCTTCTCTTCTCTTCTCTTCTCTTCTCTTCTCTTCTCTTCTCTTTTTTTCTTTCTTTCTTTCTTTCTTTCTTTCTACTCTTCTCTTCTCTTTCTTTCTTTCTTTCTTTCTTTCTTTCTACTCTTCTCTTCTCTTCTCTTCTCTTCTCTTTCTTTCTTTCTTTCTTTCTTTTTCTTTCTTTCTTTTTCTTTCTTTTTTCTCTTTCTTCTTTGTTTCTTCCTTCCTTCCCTCCATCATTCCTTTCTTTCTTTCCTCTTCCCCTTCCCTTTCCACATCTCTCCTCCTCTTCTTGTTCTTGTTCTTCCTCTTACTCTTGAAACAAATGTTGTCCCCTATTTTGCTGAGAGCTAAGTGTGTGACTTTGATTGAATAAGCCTTTCTAAACCTTATTTCTCCATCTACAAAATAAGGTTCTTTGCTTGATAATATTTGTGATCTCTTTCACCTTTAAAATTTTCATAAATAAGATTTGGAATCCTAAATCAATGGGGGAGTCTTAGATTCATATATAATGATATGATTTTAGAAGAAAGTATTAAAATATTTCATCTTGTGAACTGAAAAAATACATAAAATGGAAAAAAAATCTCGTTCATTTTTCTGAAATGGATGGTCTCCAATGACAATACCACATGGTCAGCATTATATTTGTTCTAATTCCTATTTCCTTTAGCAATTTTGATGAATTTGAACTGTTGTATCTACACTGTTTTGTCTGATGTTGTATGTGAATAAGAGCACTTATATACAACACAGGTTTGCTTTCATTGTTTTTTAATCATTTTCCAGTCAGGTCTAATTCTTTGTGACTCTGTTTGGGTTTTGTTGGCAAAACTAATGGAGTGGTTTGCCATTTCCTTCTCTAACTCCTTTTATAAATGAAGAAACTGAGCCAAAAAAGGGTTAAGCTATTTGTCCAAGGTTGTATTAACTAACAAGTGTCAGAGATCACATTTGAACTCAGATCTGATTCCAGGCTTAGCACTCTATGCCACTTAGCTGCTCCTAAGGTTGGGATTACAGAGAATGAATTCATGACCTTAATTTCATCAGTACAGTACTCTCACTAGTGAAATAACCAACCATAAAGAAAATTTTGTTTGCTTCTAAAATGTGTTGTATGCCATTATGGAGACTAAAGCAATTACTTTTGTTTCCTTGAACCTTACTTGGTAACCCACATCAATTATTATTAAAGAGAACTTAACTAATGCTTTGGCCTCACAATAGATTACATTAAATTTTCATTGATTACCATACATAGATCATTTACTTGTGGCCATAGAATCCTTTGCTTAAAACATCTGGACCTCAATTCTCTCACCTGTAAATAATGGACAACAATATGTCAACTACCTCATGGGAATTATGTTTTTTAAAAAACTACAACATTTTATGTAGATCAATATTCTTGTTAATTCTTGATAATTGTTATCAACATTTTTATCTCTTCCTGAATTGCTGAGAAACTCAATACAAGCATAATTCCCATTGCAATTGAATCAGTTAGCATAATAATATCAAACAAAACTCTGTTTTATAAGGGCAAGGACCATATCTTACACATTTCTTTTTCATCTGAAATATTGACTGTCACATAATCTCATTTAGAAAGGGGCTCAGAAGTCAATTCTCAACCAGAAGCATGAATCCCCCCTAAATTTTCTTTAAGGATAGACTTTTAGCATCTGGCTGAAAACCAGTGAATACTAGTTATTTAATAAGTATTATTTCAATGGGACTAAACATATAGAATATTCTCATTCATCTTAAGTGTTTGGACACATTTCAATCTAGGTTGCATAATCCCAAATGTTTTTAAAAGTATGTGGGTTGTTGGTACAGGTATATTTAGCATTACTCCAAGTTTTACTCTTATTCAAGTGGATATACCAATAAGGCAGATTATGATGTCAGTCATTAAATTTTAGGTTAATTAAGTTAAGTGAGTTCAAATGTGAAAATATTGAGAGACGGGATTGGCAAAGAAGGCACATAGTAGCTTTTAGGTAAGTTTTTACTCATGAGCTCTCTGTTCAATAATAAAACTGGGAGGCCCCTTGAAGATCTAGGGAAATGACCTAATTTTACAAATGTATTATCTGAGGTCCATAAAAGGGACTCATCCCCATCTATCTCCAATTTCTACCACAGTGACTACATCTGAGGGACATTCTAACTTCATGTTAGCTTAAAAAAATGCTGAAGTATTCCTTCACAAACTGTACCCTGATGAGACTGACAGTTTCCTGGTTTGGTTTAGTAAAATGATTCCTTCAGCACCCTTTAACTGCAATGCCTCATATATGCATAGTTTTTAGATGAGTTCAGTTCTGGGCTGATTGCATGAGTGGTGAAGGAAGGTTATCTTCAAAGGTGCTATCAGATATATAAAGAACAAAACAATAGACATGTCAAGTATAGTTATGATTAGAAAATTACTATAATTATCAAGGATAAATAAATTTGAATTGGCACTTTTTCAAGGACAGCTCATCCTTGGCTAAGCTTTCCCTCTCTGCTCCTCATTTGTTTCTATAAGAGTTTTAGCAGCATCTTAAGCAAGACATTGGCACAATGTAGTGATAAGCAATTTCCCCCTAGGCACTCACAGACACACACACACACACACACACACACACACACACACACACACACACACATTCCTACAATTTCCCCCATCCTTGGAGAAGGACTCATTTGCAAACAGAATTCAGTAAAGATTTATGAAGCAAAGACAGTAAAACAGAGGACAAGTGAGGCAGAAACTTAGGGAATCTTTTCAAAACACTCAAAATGTGATATAAATCACTACTCATACTTGAGGTGGGGGCACTTATATATTGTGATTTATTAGAGCTAAGTATAATAAAGACCATAGGAATTATATTTCAGATGTCATTCTGATGAACTTTTCAATAACTCTTTTTTATGAATTTTGATGATGTACCCTGTCATATTGAAGGTTATGGATAGCAAATTGTGAATTTTTTTAAGTTTTGAAGTTAATAATTAAAAAATATATATTAACACTACTTGAAGTCATCTTTCTTAATGTAAATTGTCTTTTCCTTTGAGGAAAATTCTTTCATAATAACATTTGTTAATCATTCAAATCGCTGGATGTACTGGTAAATATTTAAGTACTAGGTTTTCAAAATATATTGTGTATATAATACATGTATGTCTCTATATATGTGTATACATATACATAGACACATTAGTTATGTAATATTGGGTATGTTAATTGTTTACCTCAATTTCCTTATCTGTATAATGAATTGGAGAAGGAAAAATGGAAAACCACTCTAGTATCTTTCCCAAGAAAACCTCCAATAGGGTCACAAAGAGTCAGACAGAATTGAAATGATTGAATGATAGCAAATCAATATTTCTACTGAACATTAATATCAAATACTAGTGAACCAATAAGCTGATCCCAGCATACTTATATATATATATATAATATATAACTTTTACAGTTGGCTTATTCTTTTAAAATATATGTATTTTAAACCCTTCCCTTCCATCTTATGGTCAATACTGCATATTACTTCTGAGAGAGAAGAGCGGTAAAAGCTAGGCAGTGGAGGTTAAGTAACTTGCTCAGGATCATACAAGTGGAAAGTGTCTGAGGCCAGATTTGAACCCCAGGACTTCCTATCTCTAGGGCTGGCTCTCAATCCACAGAGCCACCTAGCTGCCTCCATCATATACTTTCTTCATGATACCCGCATGATCTTAGTTGTGAAGAAATATTATTCCTAATTTATAGATGAAGAAACTAAGTCACAGAACCATTGTTATTCTAAGGCCAAAAGATTATAAAGTGAACCAGTCAGGATCCAAAGCCAGATTATCAAATTTCAAGTTTAGCGTAGTGATTTTTGTCCACCCCCACTACACCACATTATTCTTCCATAAGCAATATAATTGTTATTCAATTATATGAATGAATAAAATAATGGTTTTTAAATATCAATATAGATAGCATAGAATAATGCAAAATTGTGAAAAAGTAGTTTTCTTTTCTGCTCCTAGTTCCTCTCCCCTTTTCCCCCTCCTCCACTTTACTCCATTGTTATAGTAAGAATGTCACTGAATTACACATCTAAAATGACATGAATTTCCTTGATTGTATTAATTATCAGCTTTTATAGTAATTGGTATGATGAATTCTTTCTTATGCTCTCATACTCAACTCATCTATAATCTCACACAAAATGATGAAAGCTTATTTCCATCATTCCTGACATTGTGAGAATACCAGGGGAGAACTCTGGCTCTCTGCCTGTCATCCTTCATTCTTGATACACAGCTAGTCCACAGGTTCTTCCTGTCATACAATAATTTGATTATATCATTTACTCCTATTTTTCTTGTGATATATTATAGCTTCTTCTCAACCACCATGTGTCTCTTTAATACTCTAAAGAAAATCTATCTAAATAAAATTTGAAATCTGGTCATTGGACACCCTTTATTTTCCTTTTATTTTTTCCTTTAATAATGGACAAGCCAAGTTCATTTGAATATTTCAGATCTCTTCTATGATCACCTAGAAGACAGTTAAATCAGTGCAATGTCATCTGCAAACAACATCACCTGGAGAACCTAACCAACCACAAGGAATCTCTCTTCAGATTGGATCCTAGAGTAGATCTCAGTAAGTGGCAAATAACTGTACAATTCTCTGTTTTACTCTTAACTGGCTTTTATTTGAAATGAATGATTAAACAGGATTGATTTTGTTATTATATCTTCTAAGCAATCTTAAATTATTTTAATAAATGAATAGGAGATATCTTATAAGAATCTATATGGTTATATTTTTAAAGTTAAATTCAAACTCTATTTCTCCTTTTCTACTTCCTCATTATTACTAAACTTTTTTCACCTTTTTCCTCCTCCCCTTTCTCCTACTCATCATTCTGTTCCTCTTTTTCATCTTCCTTCTCATCCAATCCCAATAAACATAATATGATCTTATATGTTTTACTTTGTTAAATTAATAGTAACATGATAAAGAGAAGATATATTGTTGAAACTCACTTCTAAAAGCTTCCTATCTTGCTATTAATGCTTTTGAGAATTCTATTTTTATATATTGATTATTCATAGAATGAACAATAGATATATAGATTAATTAATTTGAATTGTCAGTTGTTAATGAAGTTACTTCAGTAACCTTTTTTTTGGAATTAATAATATATAAAGATGTTTTTTTCCCTCTAGATGCCCTCTAGATACACATATAGTACTGCATAGAGTGTCTGACTTTGTGGTTCCACTATATTGATTGGAAAAAGTGTTAAATGGTTTTTATTTTTAAGGGTTAAAATGCTTTTAGGAGTTCTATTTTTTCCTTAATGTAGTTTTAACTTACATTTTCATTATTGAATAACCTTTGAGTGTATTTGCTTTAGATGAATCTCTTCCCAATCTTTCTTTATATTGTTTTACATCTTCCACTACTTTTATAATTTATGAGGCAGTACTGCTTAGTCATCAGATATCATCCTTCTTTGTTGGATTTTACAAATCAATTCCTTTTTTTTTGCTCCCCATTTCTTTTGGCTGGTAACTCTTTTTGGTATGTAAGTGAGAGCTCTTTCTGATTTTTTTTGTTTTTTTTTCTGGCCTCCTTCTTATGATAATTAATTTACATTAGTTAACTTCTATATAAAGTTATTGTGGTTGATATTAATCTCATTTCTTTTATCCAATTTCCAGGTTTTGAATTAAAATTATAAGTTTAAGTAGTTCAGAGTTAAGTGGTTTTAGCCATTTAGCACATTTTTACTGTTATTCTTTTTGTATTATTTCTGATTTTAGCTGTGATCTTGTTAATTCTATTATTTTCTTCCTAATGTTGATCTTAGATTTGTCTTTGATCTTACTATACACAGATATGTGACTCAGAGATGATTCTTGCTTCAAAAGCAAGTATTTTGCTGTCTGTTAAAATATATTTAATCCTTAGTATTATTTGGTGGCTTTCATGCCTAATTACTGGCAATTATTTTTACAATGAAGAAGCATTTATTATATGTCTTTTATGTGTCAGGTACTTTGTTAGATGCTAGGTATAACAATACAGAAAATGAAAATATCTCTCATAGAGTTTATGCTCTATTAGGGGAACCATTATATGTACATGTAAATATTTACAGAATAAATAAAAATAAATATAAAATAGTCCATTGGGTTAATTATAGAATTATATTTGCCTCTGAGGGGATCAGGAAGTCTTTGTATGGAAAGTGGTACTTAAGCTGTGTCTGGAAGAAAAAGAGGAATTCCATTGATAGAAATGAGGACAGAATACATTTTAGGCAGAGGAGATATACAGTACAAATGTATAGAGGCAGGAGATCATACATCATAGGCAAGAGAGAGAAAGAAGGTCAACTTGGCTGGACAAAAGAGTAAGGGAGAAAAAAGTGATTAGGGTCAGGCTATAAAAAAGATATTTTTTAAATGGCTAAAAGGGAAATTAATATTTTATCTTAGAGTCAATAAAGGATTCAATAGAGGTGATTCCATTCATTGGATGTGACTGACACAGTCACTTCAGTGAGTAAAGAAAATCTCTTCAGCAGCTATATGGTAGATGATCAGAATAGAGAGAGAGACTGGAGGCAGAGAAAACAATTAAGAGGTCGGGGTTTCTTCATAATATGGGTGAGAACCAAACCATTGGTAACCAAAAAGGCCATTACCTGTGGTTAAAAGTCAGGACTTAACTACAAAACACTCTCCACACAATTAAAACTAGATCTAGACCACTGGAAAAACATTGATTGCTCATGGGTAGGATGAGCTAACATAATAAAAATGTACATCCTACCAAAACTGATCTATCTATTTAGTGCCATACCCATCAAACTAACAAAAAACTTTTTTTAATGAATTTGAAAAAAACCCACAACAAAGTTAATTTGGAAGAACAAAAGATCAAGGATATCCAGGGAAATAATGAAAAAAAAAGTGAAGGTAGGTGGCCTTGCAGTCCCAGATCTCAAACTGTACTATAAAGCCGTGGTTATCAAAATAATTTTGTACTGGCTAAGTGACAGAAAGGAGGATCAGTGGAATTGACTTGGGGTAAATGACTTCAGCAAGATATTCTATGATAAGCCCAAAGATCCCAGTTTTGGGGACCAAAATTCACTATTTGATAAAAAACTGTTGGGAAAATTGGAAGACAGTATGGGAGAAATTAGGTTGGGACGAACACCTCACACCCTACAAAACAAGATAAATTCAGAATGGGTGAATAACTTTAATATGAAGAAGGAAACTATAAGTAAATTAGGTGAACAGAATAGTATACATGTCAGATCTTTGGGATTTAGGAAAAAAATCACAAAATGTAAAATAAATAAATTTGATTACATCAAAATAAAAAGGTTTTGTACAAACAAAACCAATGCAGCCAAAATTAGAAAGGAATCAACAAATTGAGAAACAATCTTCATAACAAAAACCTCTGGCAAAGGTCTAATTACTCAAATTTATAAAGAGCTAAATCAATTGTACAAAAAAGCAAGCCATTCTCTAACTGATAAATGGACAAGGGACATGAATAGACAATTTTCCATTTAAGAAATCAAAACTATTAAGAAGCACATGAAAAAAGTGTTATAAATCTTTTATAATCAGAGAGATGCAAATCAAAACAACTCTGAAGTATCACCTCACACCTAGCACATTGGCTAACATGACAGCAAAGGAAAGTAATGAATGCTGGAGGGGATGTGGCAAAGTCAGGACATTAATGCATTTCTGGTGGAGTTGTGAATTGATCCAACCATTCTGAAGGGCAATTTGGAACTATGCCCAAAAGGCACTAAAAGACGGTCTGCCCTTTGATCCATAGCACTCATGGGTTTGTACCCCAAAGAGAGATAATAAGGAAAAAGACTTGTACAAGAATATTAATAGCTGCGCTCTTTGTGGTGGCAAAAAAATTGGAAAATGAGGGGATGCCCTTCAATTGGGGAATGGCTGAACAAATTGTGGTATTATGTTGTTGATGGAATACTATTGTGCTCAAAGGAATAATGAACTGGAGGAATTTCATGGGAATTGGAACAACCTCCAGGAATTGATGCAGAGTGAGAGGTGCAGAACCAGAAGAACATTGTACACAGAGACTGATACACGGTGGTACAATTGAATGTAATGGACTTCTCTACTGGTAGCAATGCAATGATCACGAACAACTGGAGGGATCTACAAGAAAGAACACTATCCACATTCAGAGGAAAAACTGTGGGAGTAGAAACACCATTGTAAAGCCACTGCTTGATTGCATGGGTTGAAGAAATATGATTTGGGATATAGACTCTCAATGAACATCCTAGGGACAACATCAACAACATGGAAATAGGTTCTGATCAAGAACACAGGTAATACCCAGTGGAACATGTTGGTTAAAGGAAGGGTGAGAAGAGGGGAGGGAGTGAAAGAATGTGATTCTTGTAACCAAGGAATAATATTCTAAATTGACTAAATAATTTCTTTTTTAAGTCAGAACTTAGCATTGTGTCTGATCCATCATAGGTGCTAAAAAAATACTTATTGACTGGTTGAATAGGGGAAAGATTTCACAATACCAATGAGTTTAGTTGGGAATATATATTTTTATATTCAACATCTAACCAAAATTTAGCATTTCTTTTATCTATATTTAAAAAGCATTATTCCAAGAAGTATTAACAAATTGTCAAACTGGTCCATGATACAAGAAAGGTTAAGAAGCTATCACCTACCCTTAGGTAATGATTGACCAGACATAGAGAAGGGATTGGATATGTGAGATAAAAAGGTAGAAAAGGAAGATTTTGGCAATGTGTGGACATGTAGGGTGAAGAAGAGTGAAGGATCAAGGATATTGCCCATGTTATAAATCTAAGAAACTGGAAAAATGTGGAAACACAGATAGGAAAAAAAAATGGAAATTTTGAAGGACAGGTTTGAAGGTAAAGATAGTGAGTTCTCTTTTTGACATGTAGAATTTCTGAGGGGATCTAGGATATATAATTTAAAATGTATAGTAAAAAGTTGTGAGTAAGGACTAGGAATAGATCAAAGCAGTAATCCTTATAGAGAAGATTATTAAAATTATGGGAGCAAATGAAGTCACCAAAAAGAGAAGAGAAGAAGGAGCAGGACAGAGCCTTTTGAAATGCAGTTGGTCTTAGGTGGTTGATGAACCACCAAAGAAGTCTTCAGATATTTAGGAGAATCAATAGAATAATGTCTAAAAGAATAAAAAAGAATATCTAGGAGCAGTTGGTAGTCAGCTGAACTACATACAACAGAGATTAAAAAAGGATAAGAGCAGAAAAGGCCAATAGATTTTATAATTAAGACATTATTGGTTACTTTGGAGAGAATAACTTCTTTAGCTATATTTCAGAGGGCTGAAGTGTTTGTAAGAATAGAAGTAAAGTGGAAAATATAGTGTTAACTCTAGATAATGGTATGGTCTAATGAATATTGTTTAAGACTGGTTATAACTTAGTAACATTTGAAGGCATTAGGGAAGGGACTAATAGCAAGGAGGAGATTCAACATTAGAGGGATAGAGTAGATAGATTAAGGAGACAGTATAATCAAGGCAGGAGAAAATGAGACCAACAGTATATGTAGTCCTGGTGTTGGCAAGGAAAAGGTCTAAATTTTGAGGGACAGTGATGATACAAGAGAAGGTGAAGGATGATGTAAAGGTGATTTTAGGTAAGGTGAAAAAAGAGAAGGTCATGATAAATAGCCCCAATTTTCTAAGTAAGAAATTGATCCAGTTTTCTCTTGAGAAGGCTCAGGGAGAAGATACAAGGAGGGCTTGGGAAGTTTAAGAGGACTTGAGGTTTGGAATAGTTTATGTGGAGGATGACAATGGGAATCTATTGGTGTGTAATAAAATGATTGTGTTTCTATAGTGAGGACCCAGAGAAAGTCATATCAACATCTGTACTATATGTATACTGACTAGGTAATTGATAGGGTTATCTGACAACCTCTACCTCCATTAAGTAGGGATTCCACATGAGCAGCAGTGGAGGAAATAGATGGTAGAAACAATACAGGATAGAATTTGACAAGGCATAAACTATAATATGGATAATTTTGCTTAAATATGTGATTTGAGAGTAGAGATAATATTGAATTGAACTAGTGGACTATAAATTGAAAATTAGGAAGTGTGGAAAGTCAATTCAGAACAGAGAGATAAAGAACTACAGGGATTGGAGGTTACAAAGATGATAAAGAATAAGCTTAGGAGGGGAGGAACATAGGTAGACATGAAATATTAGAAAATGGAGTTTGAGGACAAAAGAAAAAGGTGGTAAAGGAAGAGCTTAAGGATGCAATAACTTTCATGTTAATTATTTCCAGTAGAGAAGTTTAGAAAGAGTAAAATTTGAAGGAACAGTTTAAAAAATTATTTGAGAAATGAAATAATGACTTGGTTTCTGGTATTACATACTGATGATCTGTATAGGATGAAAAGTTTTACTAGAATGAACTTTAAATCATGGGAGGACGTTAAGATTTTTCACCAAAGGAGAAGTCTGGAATTAGGAGTAGAGAACAAGGAATATTCTACTGCCTCCTCCAGAAATAGGTTGTCAAGGGGTATGAAAAACACACATGCTTGGGAAAAGTGGCCAGAATTCTAACTCCCTTAAAGAGAAGCTAGATCCCAATGAATAAAAATAATTGGGAGTCGGAGGAGAGGAAGAGCTCCAGAATAAAAGATAGTTTGTTCATTATACAATGGAAATATGGAAGGGTACAGTGGAAGGGATTTTTAGAGATGGAATGGGTGGTCATGGATATAGTAGGATTTAAGAGGGTGAGATAAGAAGTGGGTAGCAGAGATAGTTTACTTTTAGGTAGGAATAGGATGAAGTTATGGGCCATAGATTATAGTGATATAGTTAATATAGTTAATTTATGAGTGATGAAACTCTTTCTCTTAAAATACTATATAGGGGTCTCAGAGAATTGCCTAGACTTTTGAGACTGATTTGCTTAGTTACACACCCAGTGTATGTTAGGATAAGGATTTGAATTCAGTTCTTCTAGGATCCAAAGTTAGATTTCTATATAATATTCTCTTTCTCTAACATTCCTGGGGGAATGATAGCTAGGGGAAGTTGGCTAGCTATATATAGAATACTCTAATGGTGGCAGATGAATTGCAATGCACAGTCTCCATGGGCTGTTGTTGAAGAACAAAGGACAAAGGTTCTGGGTTTTGATCTCCTCTTCTGAACTTGAAGGGGCATAAGAGTGTAAATGATTGGGGGCGTTGAGGCAGTGAGTCATTTGCTCAATCCACTCATTCCTCCACTTTTCGAGAAAGCATTCATGATGTAGAGGAATGAGTATTTTTTCATCTTTGGCCTCGCTCATCCCCAATTACTAAACCATTTTACTTTGGTATTCTTCCCCATTCTCACCTTTTCCTACATTTTGATTGAAGTTACCTGTGGGGAGAATGTATGCTAGTTTGATTTGGATGGTTTTGATTATTTTAGAATTTTACTGCAGCTTATACTCAGAAACTGAGGCCAATCTATAAATGTCAATTATTTTTGGTGATCTTTTTACAAATCTTCATTTAGTACTGTAATATGTGGTGAACCAAAAAGCTATAAAATACTGTTTCTTTCTGCCTTTGATATGACATAAGATAAAACTCATTCAACTGCTCCTTTCTTTGACTCCATCTTTATCTTCCATTTTTAGCTATAATTTCCTTCTTTTGGTTTTAATTGTGGCAACAATATCAAGGTTGATTTGATGTTGCTACTCTTCCAACATGCCCACTTGTTGATCAGTGGTCTAAAAGCTCACAATTCTAGCTAAATTAAAGTCAACCAATATTCTAAGACCCAATTATATCTCCTCAGTCCCCTCTCTTCCTTTTTTTGCCACTTTGCCAGATCCATTGCATACTAAGTAGAATGATCAGGGTCATTTATTTTATTTCATTTTTCAAGGTAGCAAAACAAAACAACAACAACCAAAAAAAAAAAAACACTGGTTGGCCAACTTACTGATGATTTGCTTCTCTGTAAGTAGCTAGATTGATCTTAGGAAAACAAACTCTGTATGTTACTAGGACCATACTTAAACACTTTTCTTCATGATCAAACTTTCCAGAGATGATACTTTCCTGATAAAGCTTTTGAGAAGCCCACATGAGAAGATATAGTGATATCAAAAGCCTTTACCCAGATATTTAGCATGATATTGCCTCACTTGACAGAATTGTTATCAAGAATGTTCCTTAAATTGAATTATTTTAAATTAAGAAATCACAAACTCCTGCTCCAAATGATCTTAAAAGAGAAAAAGCTTCTGTGACAGAAGCAAAGCTGTATAAACTCTTTTTGCATGCATGTTGAATACAATATTAATAATTTAGTAAGATGGAGTACTACATTGCATCCAAGGTCTCTTAAAATGTGCATATTAAGATGTCCCTGGACATACTTAAAATATATACAGATTGTCAGTGCTTTAGAATTGCAAATGAATTGAATTTCAATTGATGGTTACAAATAGATCACTTTGGGTTTTCTAAAATTGTAATGAGGTTTGGTTTCAAAAATTTAATGATGCTTGGAATCACATTTTGAGGGAACTTTAACTTTTCTATCTTTTTTCTTGATTGAAAATGTAGACTCTAATTGCACAGGATAAAAAGAAAGAAAAAGAAAAAAGTTAATTCAATTTAAAATATTGCTTTTAAAAAACAGGTAGTCATCACCTGTTTTCAAGGTAACTGATCATTAGATAAAGTGAACTCTTTTTAATTTTTTTGACTAACTACATGCGTTCCATAGCCTAGTCTACATTCATTCTTCTGTGCAAACTGTGCTTGTATATAGATATGTATTTAAATACATGTTTATATATATATGCATATATATATATATATGTGTGTGTGTGTGTGTGTGTGTGTGTGCATGCAAAATGAATGAATTATCTTTTGACCATGTCCACAGGTGGTAAAAAAGACATTTGGAACACCACATTTGTGCGTATGTTTTTCCTTAGATTTGGTGAAATAAAAATACTGAAACAGTTTTCAGTTAGCGTGAAGGGGAAGTAAAGGTCAGAGGTTAAGTTCCATTTACTGCGATATGATCTTGTGGTCTGGTGTGAGTAGCATTTATCCTACACCTGGGACAGCAGATGGTGCAGTTAATTAAAGGGATACCCTTGAGAGTATATTAGAAATAAACCTGCAAACCAAGACTCATTTCTGACTAACCAAAAAAAAAAGTGTAAAACATTCACCCAAACTATATGTGTATATATGTGCATGAGTATCTAACTATAGATACATAATACTTTACACACATGTATGTGTGTAAGCATATGTATGTATGCATGCATGCAGATGTATATGCATAAATGTAGCATCTGAAACAGTAGGAATTAGAGCTTCAAGGTCTAGATTTGTTCCTCCCGGCTGTAGTGAAAAACAGCTGAAGGTATCATTTCCTTACGGGGCTCAAAGGACTCTTTAGAATAGGCACAGAAAATCCAAAGGAGAATGAGGGCCTTCATTGAACTCTGAAGGCTAACAAATCCTTTCCTAGTTGGAACGGAGGTGGCAAAGATCCAAAGATCTTAAAAGGAGAAAAGAACCTAAGCATTTACCATGTGAAGAGGTTATCTCCACAATTTCCAGGGGCTAGGGTGATGCCTAATATGAAGTCCTTGAGATGCAACCTAAAATTAAAGGGCCATCAATAACATCTTCAAAGATAAATGCTCAGTGTAGATCCCTGGGAAAGACACCAGGGTTGAGTGGGAAGTCTACTGACTAGGTGAATTGAATGGTTACTGGCTTTGTTCCAAAATATTGGAGCCATTAGAGTACAGAGAAGTCCCGCCATATATGTTCAAAACAAGTTTCCAGGGCAAGGGTAGGGTCTTTAGCTCCTATTTATGAAAAACTATAACTCTGAATTCCATTTATATTTCACTCAAGGGAGCAGATATCTCAGAAAATATAATAATAATTGTATTTGCTAGTGTAAGATTTCTTCTTTATTTTTTGGGGGGTCTTAATTGATTTTGATTTAATTGTGGATCAAATGAGATAATATTTGTTTAAAAAACAAATATTTTTTAACCTCATACCTGGTACAAGGTAAGTACTATATAAATGCTTATTCTCTTCCTCCTATTTTTTCTCCTTGTGGGGAGATGGAAAGTGGGGGACTTCCAGGGATGACACTTATTTTATCAATGCATTTTGTCAATTGCATTGCAATTTATAGTCTGAAAGAGTCTCCTAGGACACTAGCAGGTTAAATGAGTTGACCAGGGTCACAAAGTCAGTACATGCCAAAAATAGGACTTGAACACAAATCTTTCTCACTCAAAGGATTGCTTTTCAACCCATTTCTACCAACATCCTGCCTTTTCAACATAGGATATAAACTTTCTCTGCATTATCTAAGTAATAATGACTCCATAGCCTTAGATCATTTTTTGGATAAATATTTTAAGACTCTGGTTCAGGTAAACCTAACATTCAGAAATGATCTTAGTGGGATGTCTAGGTGTCACCTTCTCCATTTTCTTCTTTTTTCCTCATTGCTATATAGAATAGTGTATAAGCATAGGAAAGGCTTAGAATGTTTATTGCTTTGAATAACAGCGGGCATTGATATAACAATTTCAGATTTTTAAACTCAGAACAAACCTGTGAGCTAAACATTATAGGTATCAGCCTCATTTCAGAGATGTGGAAACTAAGGTTACAAACAATACAAGCAATAATGAGGTAATAAATAATAAATGAGATTGTTCAGGTTATGTCTCAGAGTTAGGAATGGAAAACAGAAAAGCAGTGACTCCAAGTCCAATGAATTTTCTGCTCTACCATATACTGCTTCTCTGTCATAAACTTTGATTTTAATCTACTTGAATAGAAGATAGAAACTTACTCACTTTCAGATCAGTCTTTTGTTCCTTTTTTTCCCATCTTCTCTGACCCTTCAAATAAACAATTGTGAAAGAATTATTTCAATCCAAATCAAAAAGGACTATGCTAAATAATGATCCTATCAAGATACATATTCTCTTCTATACAAGTTTAAAATTTAATAGGATACATATAGTATGTAAAAAAGGGGGTGGGAGGACTATCCAAAGCTTATCACAAAAGAGGGGGGAAAGGGCTCTAAAATTAGGGGAAAAGATAATAATAAAAATAATAAGTTATTTATCTAGAGCTTTTAAGATTTACAAAATTCTTTATAAATAAAATAAATTTTTAAAAATTATCTTCACAACAACCCTGTAATAGAGATGCTATTATTATCTCCATCATAAAGATGAAGAACTTAAGACAGAGGTTAAGTGACTTTCCCAAAGTCACATAGATAGTAAGCATCTAAGGCAAAATTTTAATTCAGATCTTGCTGATTCCTGGCATACCCACATTGCTGAAATCACAGATTCTTTGGACAATATTTTTTTTGTTTTTGTTTGTTTGAGAGGGGACTATTTAAAACAAATTCAGTTGTTTAGATATAGATATATAGCACACACATATAGATGTCTGTACAGACATGTATAATGTAGTTAATTTGCAACTTACTCTATTTTTTCTAATCAGATTATGGGATCCTCAGGAATAAGAATGATATATATCATTAAAAACAAAACATAACAACAGAAACAAAAATATTGGAAGGGGTGGCAGTAAAACATCAGGCAGGAGAACATGGAGGGCAAAGGAAAAATAAGTAATAGATAACAAAGGCAAGTTTATATAGTGTAATAGAATTTCAAGATGGAAGTGTCTTAGAGATTCTGGAAAGATAAACTAACATATACATAGGAGGCTCATCTTTTTTTTTAAATTCAAAGACTTGGTGGTGTCTCCCATTACCTTTTAAATTGTGGATTTCTAGAAAATTTCTCAAGTTGTTTTTTATATGGTTAAACAGATGGGAGTAATATTTCTCTAATAATGTCTACCACTCTAGGTGCCTTATAAGCATTTACACAGTATTGTTCCAAATAGATTATAACTATTATCTAGCAACTAAAAAAAAAGTTTAAAGCCTATAGGTCAACCAAACCTCTCATTTTATGCTCAAGGAAAACAAATTCTAGAAAATAAAAGAACTTCCTAAGATCACATAAATAGTTAAAAATAGAACTGCCCAGTTCTGGGTACAGTTTTTTGCATAAATGCTATTTTCTTTCTTTAAGTTTGTTTAATGTTAATCTATTTGCTCCTCAAGGAAAAAATCTATTTGCTCTTCAAAAAAAGAATCTATTTGCTCCTCAAAGAAATGATTCTATTTATGTTTGGGTACTGCTTTTAGAATTAAAACACACACACACACATTGTTACTGAAATCTGGAAATGAATGAGTATTGCCATACAGAAGAACTTTTAACATCCAATTAACATTAGCTACTTGCTAAGGAGCAAGTGCCAAAGTCTGGTTCTGGCTGATTGCAACGTATTTCAAGCTATCACCTACCATGACAAATCCTAGTCTAGGCTTTGTTGATCCAGCTGGACATAACATTCTGATCAGGCACCTGTTGTTTTTATGGTTAAGGCATAATCTGCCAATACTGGCAGCATTTGTCTTGTTACTTGATCCCATTTTTCCGGAAACAGAAACTGGACACACTTCTGCAGCCCCAGCTGCCTTTCCCGTCATTTCTTTCCTATTCCTTTTTCTTTTTTGAGAAATGGGGAAAAAAAGAACAAGGGATCCAGTCTGTCATCATTGCACTAGTTCTTGAGAATTCTGTCCTTTCTAGTGAGTTTGTTGAGTTGAAAAAAATTTTTTTTCAAGACAAGCTAGTTTGTTTGTGATGGCTAGGTTATGAAAAATATAAACATATTAACTAAAACGTACATCAAATCCTCACCTCTAACAATAGATCATGAAGTGGGATAGATTCTATGCTCTTCTTGAAAACTGAGTCATAAAGTACATCTATATTTACATTAATCCTGGCCTTGGCTAGGCATATCATACAAGTGGGTGTGACCAGAGCAAATTAGGGTGTTGTTTTGGCAGTCTCATTTCAGATTTTCCTAATTTAAAAAATGATGGTCTTTTAAGAATTTATCAACTTGATTCTTTAAGACATTAAAGTTTATGAGAAGGGGGCAGCTGGGTGGCTCAGTGGATTGAGAACCAGGCTCAGAGATGGGAGATCCTGGGTTCAAATCTGGCCTCAGACACTTCCCAGCTGGGTGACCCTGGGCAAGTCACTTGGCCCCCATTGTCTAACCCTTACCACTCTTTTGCCTTGGAACCAATACATAGTGCTGATTCTAAGATAGCAGGTAAGGATTTAAAAAAAAATAAAGTTTATGGGAAGTATCCAAGAAGTGAGCTGAAGGCATAAAGGGCTCTCTCCACTCATTGTCTGTCCTTCCCCAATCTTAATCCCTTGCATTCTGGCTTCCCTTCAGGAAGGTATTGTGCATGATACATGGATTGAAAGTGATGGATAATGGATATGTGACTTTGAAAGTCATCATCATATCACCCAAATTGGAAAAGATCTTGAAAGAAATCCATCTGACCCAGGCTCTTTGCAGGGATTTATGGAAAGATGAAGACAAGAATTGAATAGACCCAAGAAGAGACTAATGAAACTTATGAGAGACTTATGAAAGGAACATCCATCTATACTCATATCATAAAAACACACATTCATGGATATGGGAAATTGGTTCAGAGAGGGTTAGGAATATTGTTATCTTGGATTAAAGTGTTGTATTTTGAGTTTGTAGTAAATTTTGGGAGGAAGAGGATAACTGAAATAAGGAAATGTAAAGAATATTTTAACTAAGTATGAAAGGAGAGAAGAGAAGAAAAGAGAAAAAGATAAAGTAAGGCAAGAAAAAAATAAGGTATGATTTTGGGGAAAATATTTGTTTTATCTGACTCATTTCACCTACCTTAACTATTTTTACAGCATTTGGATATCTTGATATTTTGAAGAATTCGATATTTATTTTAAAATGCAGCTTTGGGTCACATTTGCTAACTTAGGGAATATGTGTGGAAATTAAAAAAAAAACAATTTGCACTTATCCTGCCCACCCTACACCCCCCTTGGCCCAAATGAATAAAGAATAACTTTCAAGGAGAAATTGAAGTACTAGAAGTAGTCTTTTGAATACAGAGTGTGGAACCTGGAGCCAAGAAGCCCATTTCAGGGTACTCACCAGCTCTAGGAACCTGAACATCTCCTTCAGTTTCTATCTGTGTTTGTCTTTGCAAAATGATAATTATAATAGCACCTGCCACTCAGGTTTGTTGTCTGATAAAATAATTTAAATGAAGTGATTTACAGGTCTTCAAGTAATCTATAAGACCAAGGTGTTCCTACTGTTTAAAAGCCCTGCTTAATATCCTTTAGTTTCTTCATCTGTTTTCATTTCAGGAGAATTACTCTTATGGGGACAGGGAGGAATAAGGTTAATTTCTTTATTCAATGAAAAATGTACACATAGTGAAGCCATATTTTATTCTAATTTAAAAGCTCATTGTCAAAGAATCATAAAATGTCAGTGGTTGGAGGAGCCTTAAAGATGGATTCCACTTACCAATATTAAATAGTTATGGTCTGGTAAGATTGAGCTTTGCAAATCCCGGCATTTTGGAGGGGGTTGGGAGGAAGGCATGCCTGTGTAATTTCAAGAGTTACTAATTGTTGCTGAGGGAACCCATGGAAGAATGTCAAAACGTATAAATCTGGCCATTGCTTTAAAATTAACACTACCAGACATTCTATCTTCAAAAGACATGGAGGTTAGCTAGTAGAGAAACTGACAATTAGGGGAGGGGGGGGGGGGGATAGCCGGGAGGAGGGGAATAGCCGGGAGGAGGTTTACCTAGCAACTGATCCCATCAGGATACAATTGTTTCTCAGTTCTGTGAATTTGGGGCAGCCAAGGTAGGGAATCTCATAGAGTCTAGTAGGCAGAAGAGCACAATGAAACTTGCTTTTACATTTTATTTTCTAAACGTACACATGTGTTTAATAACAGAGAATGTCAACTTTCCCAGGCAATTGGGATAAGTTAATTGCTTGTATTTTTAAAGTTAGGTCTATGTAGGCAAGGACAGCCATTTTTTAGTAAAGGATAGCTATGTTTTCAAAACTTCACTGGGGAGAAGTGCCTTGTCAAGCTATGATGTTTATTCCCTTTCATGATTTAAAGCAAATTCAGGAAAAATAGAAGAATACAGTTTTAAAGAACTTTAAAAAGATTTAGTTCTGGAAGGAATCATCAAAGTAATCTATTGCTATCATTTAGATTCCAAATGAGGAAACTGAAGTCCAGGGAAGAGATATAAGTTGTCCAAGGTCACACAGATAGAACATGACAGAGATAGAATTCCTATAATACCAAATCTAATAATGTTCCTACTACACCATGTTGGCACTCTTGAAATAAAGTTGTAATATTTTTCCCATCCAAATTCACAGATCGATCCCCTGAAATTGGTTCATAGACTACAAGTTCAGAATCTCTGATCTTGAACCATTTTTAAGATAAGGCAACTTGAGATGGAATGATTTTTCCAAGTCCTGTACTAACACTAGTCTGGAGAAAACAATACTAAACAGACAAAGGTGTAGTGATAAGGGGAGGGTGACTTGATGAGACTCACTTGTGCTTTATTTATTTATTTATTTATTTATTACTTATATATTTTAATAATAATTCATGTTTTCTATACATTTATATGACTTATTTATATATTATTTAATATAAAAATATTATATTTAAATATGTCCATATTTTGTTCTTGTTTAGTCATTTCAGTCATGGTCAACTCTTTGTGACCCTATTCGGGGTTTTCTGAGTAAAGAAAATAGAGTAGTTTGCCATTTCCTTTTCTGACTCATTTGAGAAATGAGGAAACTGAGGCAAATGGGTTACGCCACTTGCCCAAAGTCAGCTAGTAGTGATTGATAACAATTCTCTGATTTTAGGAAAATCATCTCTCTTGACCTCAGTTGCTTCATATGTAAAATGATATGTTGGAATGAGGTTACCTCTAAGGCCCTTGCCATCTCTACGAGTTTATGATTAATGAAAAGAGTACCAAATTTTATCTTAGTGTTTGTATTTCTTGAAAAATGTCTATAGTTGTTCATGCTCATTTTTGTTAATGTAGTAAGACCTTGTTTTATGTGACCAATGCATTCTAAGACCCTTTGCAGAAATTGAAAATTGTACATAATAGCAAATCCCATTATTTAATAAGTATATCATATATGATCACACTGAGGCATTTTAGGACTTTTCTTTGGTTTATCAGAGCAACCAGCATCACTGTTCTTGTACTTTGGGGCCATTATTAATAACTAATATTAATGAAATAAAGAGAAATGTAGCTCTGACAGATACAAGACTTGTTACAAGCAAGAACTCATCAAAGACTGATAGAGGAGTTAACATCTGGCATAAAACAATAATAAATAAAATAAAACACTAATGCTTCTTATAATAAGAATGATTGGACAAACTGCTGTGGGACTTTAAGCTTGGTAAAATATTGCAGATATGGTGTGTAATTAAAAAATTTTATTTTAGAAATTTTTCTGCCTTTAATTTTTATGTTGCCAAATATGTATGCCTGAATTCATATGTGTTGAGTTTGTATAAAACAAAGTCCTTTTGCACAAAGGAATTACTAATACTATGTAATCATAATGATTATCTATCTTAGAGGATATATTATGTTAAAATTAAAAATTAATTGCATGTAAAATTATGCTTTTCTTTCAAATAATCATGTGTAGGTCTTACTGCTGGGCAGCTAGGTAGAATAGTTGATAGAGCTTAGAGAAAGCATCCAGTCCAAGCCAGCCTTGGCCAAAAGCTCCTCTGAGGGGAATCCCCTTTTAAGGGAGGAACTCCTTCATTGCCTCACAGTTTCATAAAACTGTATCTTATAGAATTTTTTCCACTTATATGAAACCTAAATTTATCTGATACTTCCAGCTATTCCTCCAAATTCTCTTCTCTGTATTTAAGCTGAACAAATTTAGTCTCTTCAACTTGCCAGTCCTTCTGATAGAGATTTTTATCAGATCTCTCAAGTCTTTTTAACATTGCTAGTTTCTTCACTAATCCCAATGCAAAATAGTTTCCACAATGATCTTAGTAGGCTACCTAGACCTTAGAGTCATGCCATTGAAAG
This sequence comes from Monodelphis domestica, assembly GCF_027887165.1. Taxonomy (NCBI): domain Eukaryota; kingdom Metazoa; phylum Chordata; class Mammalia; order Didelphimorphia; family Didelphidae; genus Monodelphis; species Monodelphis domestica. Next base: position 82,427,386 of record NC_077233.1, read on the forward strand.
ACAACATTTTTGGGTTGAGAGGTTTATGAGAGTTATTATAAGTACATGGGGAAACTGAGGCCCATTAAGTTCAAGTTCAAAAAATTTAGCAAATGGAGGAACTCAAACTAGAATATAGGGCTTCATCTTGATGATCTGGACTTAAAAGACAAAAATTAGTTTTCCATATGGATTATTATGGCCTATCCCTATAAATGTCTCCATGTGTCCATGAATGTATAATTCAGTAACTAGGTGATGATTTCTTGCCTCCCAAATAATTTTCAATTGAATTAAATTCTTTCCTTCCAGGAAAAGACTTTTATATGTTTTAATTAAATAACAATATTCTTTTGGTGGGGGGTGAGTGATTTTTCTTTTCTTTTCCTTTCGTTCAATTTGTGCCGGAAATTCTTTCATTGTTCTTTATGCTATTTCTTGAAGTGGGGGGGGGGGTGGAAATGTCTTCCATATGTGTTTTGAATGACCTGCAAAAACCTTTATGTATGACTAATCTGCTAGCAGGACCATGAAGCAAAATTTCAAAGGCCAAGAGCCTGAAATGAAAAGTGGTCAGATGACTGGATTTCATTTAGCCTTCAAACCAAATGGCAAAGTTAAGTATTTATTTTCAAAGGATTGCTTTCCCAATAATTTTTTTCATCTATGTCTTCCTAACAACTAGTAAGTTCAAGAAATCTGTGTTTCTGCTTTACAACTCTTGTGTTAATGACTGACTTAACCTAAAGGGTCCACATGCATTCTGAGGTCTTCTCACAAAGTTCTCCAGCTCATCTCTTTCATCTGAAACTAGGGAATGCCATTTCTTACTCTTCTCACCAATATACCTTTTTGTGCCCATTGATAGGACAACTAGAAACATCAGCATAGGACAGTCTCCCAAAGGATGGCCCTCTGTTCCTCTTGAGTTTATAAAATATCAAATATAAAACAAATTTAACTGACAAAATAAAAAAAAAAGAACTCCGTAAAAACTCTCATGTGAAACTACAACCAATTAAGAAATCCATCTCTCTTTGTGGTAAGAAAACTTCCCTAAGAGACTTCCATGGCAAATGAGAAGACAAGTAGGGGAAAGTAGCTAAATGAAATTATATAGCTCAGGGCTTCTTAACCTTGGATCTATAAAGCTGATCTTATTTTTAAATTTTATTTTGATTATTATATTTCAACATGAGTTGTCAAAAGGATAATATTATATATTTTATTTTTTTATTTAAAAACATTTCTGAGAAGAGGTCCATAAATGTCATCAGACTGCATAAAGAGTCAATAATAAAATTAAATCAATAAATAAGATTAAGGACCCTTGCCTCAAGAGATTCAACATTCAGTAGGGTATAGTGACTCAGGAAGATACATGGTCCATGTATCAAGGGCAAGAAGACAGAAGTAACTGAAAAAGCGTTGGGGACATTGTTAACTGATATAACTAAGGATCAATACCAAATGATAGTCAATGGTTAGAGGAGAAGGAGGCAGTAGCCAATTCTCATTATACAGATTCACAAACAATTTGCGTTTAGACAATCAATCTCTTTTTTACTTGTTTGCTATTATTATACCTTTGTACTGATTCCTTTGGAAAGCCAAATATTTCGATTGGTTTACATTGTTTGTAATCAGAAATTTATGAAATGAATTATCTCCAATAAATATCATAAATGTACATACTGAGACCTCACCTCAAGTAAAATGTTATAAAAGAAAATATCTCCCTTAGTAATTTCTTCCCCATTTCATACCATTATTAATATATAATAACTTTTAAAATGGCTATCACATTATTCCCTTTTTCCCAAGTTTTCCTGAACAAACATTATAAATTCCTTCAATAAATCATTAATAGGGATTATTTTATGTCTCTTTACTTTTTTGATCACCCTTCTCTAGATAGAATCCAATTGTCAATGGATTGCCTTAGATAGGATATATAGGGCCATTGTAGAGAGAATTGCCTATAACCTCATTCTCTTTAAATTTTACTCAGTTGATGCAAACTTATAACTGCAGTAGGTTTGGGTGTTTTGTTTTGTTTTTTGTTTGGTTGATTGGCTGTTTTTTTTCTTTTTTTTGCTTTCCAAGGTACAGTTGACTATTCTGAGTTTGAATTCTCTTTTAAAAATTAACAGGAGAGGGAACAGTTGGGTGACTCAGTGGATTGAGAGCCAGAGGCAGAGATGGGAGGTCTTGGGTTCAAACCTGGCCTCAGACACTTCCTAGCTGTATGACCCTGGGCAAGTCACTTGATTCCCATTGCCTAACCCTTACCACTCTTCTGCCCTAGAACCAATACACAGTATTGATTCTAAGATGGAAGGTAAGGGTTTAAAAAAATAAAAAAAATTAAAATTAATAGGAGAAAAGACTCTTATAAGGTTAAATTAGTGATCAGTGAATATCTTAATACTGATTTCCCAAAGATAATAGCAATAAAAGAACCCTTAAAATGCCATAATTTTTCAACATGGACAATATTTGGCAAGTATGGTTACAATGCTTATAACTCTGTAAAATTCTATTCTGCCCCACTGCCTTCCTTTAACATTTCCCAGTCATTCTCACCATTCCAAGAAATCCTCCCTTTTCTTTCATTTCCTATGAACTTCTTTATAGAATACTTACCAGTGATTACGAGAGATACTCATTTACACTTAGCATCCATTTCAATAACATCTTCTATTTGGATAGCTTTTATGTTTTATTATGTGTAGTACTGAAAACATTTTTCTAACAGTGAGTGAGGAGTTGAGAGAGAATTGGAAAGGGTATCCAAAAAATCATTTATTTGGAAGGTACATGATTTGTCATTCAAAGACAGCCTCTCATTACCCACAGCACAGTTATTTTTACTCTTTTCCTCAATGGGCTCCCTCATTTCCCCTTACATAGATGAGTAAGCATATAATGAACAAGAAGCTAAGGAGGGCAATATTTAAATAAAACTCTTGCCTCCAGTCTGGATACCGGCCAAAATGACTATGAACTGAGATGTAATCATTTCAATGGATTTCAGCATTAAGAAGATACTAAATAATATCCTGGGAAAGACACATGATTAAAGACTGTGGGTCTACCATATTTTTAAGCTTCTTTCCTTTTGATGAACTTTTTCTATAATTCTAATTATATTAATTTTTCATCACCAAAGATCTTTTATTTTTATGCATAAGATCACTCCCTTCATTGCTGCAGTTTGTAATTCTCATGTTAGGTAATTGATTTTATGAGTTTCCATGACTAAAATATGATCATAACTTGCTGACTATACTTCTGGGAATAAAGCACTTTAATGATTTTCAGATCAGTGAACTAGATATCATTACACAAAAGTTTTTTTTTATTTTAGAATCATATAAGTCATAATGCTTTAAATCATATATTAGCAATTATTGTCCCTTATTTTAAAGATGTGAAAACTGAAGGAGGCACTTCGAGTGATGAAAAAAGCATTTTGAAGGCAGAAGACTCATGTTTGACTCTAAACTCTAGAAATAATTTCCTGAGTATTTTGGACAAGTCATTAAATATCTCCGGGCTTTGATTTCCTCATTTCTAAAGAAAGGGAGTTTGACTGCATGATCTTGGACATCTCTTCTTGCTCTTATAAGGCTTAGAGAAATTAAGTCTATTCCCCACAATCACAAGTAGAAGTCATAGATGTCAAAGCAAGGATTTTTTTTCCTCTAAGTTTAATGTTCTTGTCAGCATATTGCACTGCCTCTCTCTTCATTTTCCTGGAATAAACAACCTTTAAGTCCTTACTGTGGGATGAACACGATGTTAAGTTCTGGGAAAGATACAAAGTTAGCTAAGACCCAATTCATGGAGTTGACCATCTAATAGGAGGATATGATAAACAAAAAATAAAAACAAAAATGAAACTTAATGATACTTTAAAAAAAGTAGTAAATGAAAAAGACAAAGGTTGAATGTGATGCCACTTGATGCTTCAAACAGTATTTCTAGGTATGCTAGTTTGTTTTTCAGTCTTTTTTCTACCACCTCCCACTTTCCAGGTTTCTTCCTATTTCAGATCTTCAGCATTTCCTTGCCTCCTACTACAGGTCCTACATTATTTGCATGCCTATCTTTATTTCCTTCATTCTTTCTTCTAAATATACCTTCTTCCAAATTCATTCCACTTTCCTTCCCAGATATTTCACTTTTATTTGAGGATTCTTTATTTTCTTCCTTTTGTTTGGAACTTTAGAGAACTTGCTTGTTACCCTTATGCTCAAGATCTTTTAGTTTTATTCCTCCTAAGATCTTAGGTAATTTCAGACCAGTTTTGACCACAAACAATGGTAGATCCTTTGTTGATTAAACTAAAGAGAAGGTTTCCTGCACCTTTTCTTACAGTGATAGGTCTATGGACCTACTTAGTGAAAGCAGAGTCTCTTTTCCATTATTACATGCTGGAGAACCTTCTGGCTTCTGTCACCAGTGTTTCATGGCTACATCAGGAATTATGGGATGATGGACAAAGTATCTTCCACAGGTTCCCCTGGAACAAAGGTTTGGCTCTGAAACAGACACACTGGTCAGAACCAGCCATCCAGATGTGCAATGCCTCAGGGATGGATTCTCACTGGTTTTCCTTTCTAGTCACTTCTCACAGTGGATGGCAAGCAGCAGCATGGAATTGTTTGAGAAAGATCAAGGAGTAATTGAAATTAGAAAAAAGGTACATAAAATGTTAATTTTGTAACAGAAGGAAAGGAAAATTTGAAGATATAAGTAAAATATAGGAGGATCACTAGGAGGTGACTTATCAAGCTTCTTATATCACATGTGGGAAAAAAAATTCAGCAGAAAAATCAATTTTTTTTTCAAATTCAAGTGCTTTATTTAAACATTACCTTAAAGGCACCATATAAAAGTGGCCTAGATGATATTCCATTATTTTGTCCTCAAGGATAGATCTATTTTCTGCATATTTTTGTTTTCTTTTCTAAAGTTTCTCCTCTAATGTTTTTTGACCTTCATTTCAAAGGGCACAAGTGACATCATAGGGTAGTATCTTGACTTGTGCATAAATTAAATTTAAATGAGGCAGAACTGAACAAAGTTGTTTAAAATTTAAAATTAAATCTCAAATAATAAAATATTATATTTTAGGAGATTTATTAATTATCATTAGAAATCAAGGAATAAAGAAGATACAAAATAAAGACCACATGCCCATGGCCCCAAGAAAACCACCCACTCGCTAATATTCTCTGTCTACAGGAAATATGTAATGACAGGAAGTCATTGGACTCCCAGGAAATGTAGTTCTTTTTTAGGGTAATAGACTTTCAATTATACAGTTGTCAGCCTCACTCTCTTTTAAAGCATTATCAAAATCTAGAGGCAAGACCAAAGTCAGGATGACTGGCAATGACCAAGGATGCAGTGGATAAATATCTAATCCAACTCTAAGTACTTCACAACACCTGCTTCAGCCTTCATGGCCTTTGGAACGTATTGTTCTCATTGATAGATTTGAGGCCTGCCAGTTATCCTCAAACTGATTTAGCTTTTGTATCCAAAAGTTTTTACCAGAGTATTGCTGTTGTACATGCAAAGGCCAAAAGTGAGAACTTTGTGAAAAGGAGACACTACAGAGAGATGAGCAGAACTGAAAAGGGCTTGGAAGCCCTTATACCAGAGTTACTGGTCCTCCCTAGACTCCATACATTTCATACATCCCACTTCTGGCGTATCAAACTTGGGGAGTCATCTTTAAAGAAACACAGACTAATCTTGTAGTGTTTACCCATCTAGTTGACTTTCTCAATTTCAGGATTTTTAGAACCTCTGAAACTGACATCTCTTCATCAATCCCCATCCCTGGGGTTCTCCTTACTCTGGTCTGAGAGGTTGGGGCAACTAGACATCTCAGAGAACCTTCTGTTTAAGGAGGGCAAATAGGAATTCAGCTCATCACTTCCTACCCTACTGACCTAGATTTCATGATATCCAGAAATTCATCATTCTGAAAAATGAAACTCAAACCTCCTCCAATAATTTTATTACCTGGGGTTACAGGACTTCATCAGTGCTCTTATGCCAGATAACCTTTCCCACTAATCCCATACCACCTATTTTCAATTTTTTTTTATGTGTTGACCTTTCCTCATTAGATTGTGAGATCTTGACAGTAAGAACTATCTTATAATTTTTTTTGTATCCCCAGCACTTATCCCATGACTAGTGTATAATCAGTACTTCATAAATGTTTAATGACTATCCACTATATCCACATCTACTGAATACTGAGAAAAGAAGCACTGTTCAGTGGTTCAGTACTGAAAACTATAAAAGTTACAAAAGTTGTAATGGCTTTAAAGCAGAGGCATTTTGATCTGCTTTCCTGCTATACTCTAAGAAGCATAGGACCTTTCCATCTGACGTGTATCTGAATCTTCCACATGTTTTATCTCCCCTAATAATATGTGAACTCCTTGAAAATAATGATAACCTTACTTTTCCATTTTCTACCTGTATCCACAGCATTAATCTCATTACTTTCCACTTAGTAAGAACTTAATGAATGCATTATTTATCCATTCAATTAATCATTCAACTGCTTAGTAACTGTCCTTCTCTGGGAATCTAGATTTATAAGTATAAGCACAAATTGGAGTGATTGAGGCAGCCTAGGGAATAAATAGGGATCCACATAACCACGTGAGAGGTTTGAGGCAATAAATTGTGGGTAGCCACCCCATGATAGTTTTCCATTTAGTCAGACTAGTTCTTGATTAGCAGACATGGTCTTTTGCTTATAATGATCTTAAAACGTTTAGATATAAGGCGATTCTTTTAGTGCCTGTGCTCAATTGGCATAGGCTTTGAGAATACAGGATCTCTTCCATGATGATGCACAAGGTAAGTATTCACACAGAGTTTGGAAGTGGTACAGTGACATTCTCAAGGTTCTCTGAAGAAGTTTAGTATCAATTGTGAGACCTGGGAAATGCTGGCACAGGATTGCTAGTCATGATGTGCCCACATTAAAGAAGATGCTGTGTTCTGTGAACAAAGAATTGGAGAAGCACAAAGGAAATGTGAAATATACAAATCTAGAGACATCTCCAACCCAAATGTTCAGATGCATTGTTTGTGCCCACCTGTGTTAGAGGTACTTGTATTGGTCTGATCAGCCACAGCCAGACACACTGTATACTCACCCCAACTTTGTGATGTCTTTGGTCCCTTTTGAGTATGAAGGTTGGAACAACAGACAAATGAATAAAGGACTCTAAGACTATGCTGGCACAGTAGTATGGTGCAAAGGGCACTAGATTTAAAACCAGAGAAAATGAGCCTTTGAGTAAGTCACTGCCCTTCTGTGACTCAGTTCCTTCATCTAAAAAATAAGGAGGTTTCATTCAAATCAATACAAATTTATTAAGTTTTTCTTATGAGGAAGGCTCTATTCTGGAGATATGGAGACAGAAACAAAATAGTCTTTGCTCTCAAAGAAACTATATTCTCCTCAGTTAGGGTAAATTACTTCTTAGGTCCCTTCCAGCTCAAAATCTATGATGCTATGAAGAATAAAAACATTTGGACTGACATCAAAAATTTTCCCCTATTCCTTCATTGTCATGATGTCTATACTCTCCTGCTCCCTAAAGGAATAGGGTAAACAAATAAAGCATAGCAGGCTCTTCTTTCTACACTGAGCTGTCTCTAACTAGTTAGCATCCTTTGTACTGAATATTATTTTGACAGATAAATGATGCATGAATTGCAGAGGGTTGGAGTTCAGCTTCATGAAAAACGCATAGGGAGCTAGTAAATATTCTGAGTCATGGTCTTTAGTTGAGTCAATGAAAGATTGAAATCATACAAAAGAATTGAATTATGTTTACTTTTAAGGACTTGGCATGTTGATTGGTCAAGAATTCCATGCTCTGTGACAAGTATTCATTTCTATTTGATATAGAGGTAAGGACCAAAGATTCCTGGGACAGAAAGACCTAGAATCTTATTCAGATAATATCCATTCTCCAATGAAGACTCTGTCAGAACACATGTGATTCCTGAGATAATGGTTAAAATTCTTTTTTCTACAGTGTTCTATCACCATGTTTTCTACTATTTTAATATTTTAGAGGCAGAGCTATAGCCAAGTCACACACTGCCATACCTATTCCTACAATAAACTCAAAGTGTAGCTCTCTATTTATTTCTAAAATCAAATACAATCTCCTCTGTTTGGTATGATAGCCTTTTAAAACTTGGCATCAAGGCATCTTTTTAGCCTTTTTATACAGTGCCCCAAAAGTAGTGGTGTCTTAAGTTTTAATTAACCTTGAATAGCTTACCACCACACTGAAACTTTGGGGGCATATCATCTAGCCACATTAGCTTTCTTGCTACTTCTGATCCAGAATAGTCTATCTCTTGTCTAATTGCCTTTCCCAAGGCCTGTCAAGCCCTTTCTCTTTAATTCTGACTATTACAATACTTAGCTTCCTGCAAAGTTGAACTCAAATATCACAAGGTCTTTCCTAAACAAATTCTCACCCCCAGCTTCTAGTGCTCCTACTGCCTCAATAAAATCCACATTGCATTTACTTTCTTTGTATTGGTAAATACTTATATTTATATGTAGTATCTCCCACATGGCATGTAAAATCCTTAGGGGAAAGGTCCATTTTATTATGTCATCATCTTTATATCTCCAGGAAGTTGCATAATGCATGGGACACAGTTAGCTAGCAAAAATAATCAATAATTATTGATTGCTTAATTCTTTCCCAAAACTCAAATATAATAACCATCCTTGCATATTGTAATAATAGGCAAGCCCATAATTGCATACCCAATTATAGCTATGAAACAAAAACAGTATAACTTTATTAATGGTACTATTTTTGGTTATTATTTTTCTTTTTATTATGTCCCTCTCCCCCATTATACTGTGAGCTCCTAGGAAGCACTTAACAAATGCTTGTTGACTTGGTTTGGCATGATGCTTTAGTGTAGTAGCAATGAAAATAATTCACATTCTGCTTGAAATTCCTGGCATCTTTCAGGTCTCAAATCAATTTCCTCTTCTATCTGAAGTCTTTCTTAATTTTCCAACCTCCCTCCAGTTCTTACTGCTCCTGGAATTGCTTTTTCTTTTTGTATATTCAGTGTCTAGAACTGAGTAGAGACTCAATAAATGCTTGGAGAATTGAATTGAATGCAGAACTATGTAGTTTAGACAGCAATTGTCATCCCCCTATTCTTTAAATTCTGGGTCTGTACTAGGTACTATGGAATGTAAAAATAAAATAAAACATGGTCTTCGCTTTCATTGACTCAAATAGAAAAGTAAGACATGTACATTGGTAACATAAATTACTTATTAATTAAAAGTACAACAACATTTTCATAGTTAAGATGTAGTGCATGGGGACAGCTAGGTGGATAGAGAACCAAACAGAGAGGAGGGGAGGTCCTGGGTTCAAATCTGGCCTCAGATACTTCTTAGCTATATGAACTGGGCAAATCATTAAATCTTATTGCCCAGTCTTTACTGATCTTCTTCCTTAGAAACAATGTAGAATATTGATTCTAGAGCAGAAGGTAAGTTAAAAGAAAAAAAAAGGATGTGCCTATGTATGTAGCATTAAATGGGCAGCTCTAGTGCATTTGGTGGAAACAGATCCAAACGTATTCTATTGCAGAAAAAGAGGTTTTGTGGATTGACCTATCCAGATTGTTGCTATTGGTCAAATTCAACAGATAATTGCTCCACATAACATGTCTCTTAACTTGGGTCACAGGCCTAGTAACTTTTCAGAATATGAATGGAAGGTCAATTTTTTTTCAAATTAACAACCTTATTTCAAAGCAAAACATAGCTTCCTGGTTCAAAAGATGAGAGACTCAAAGGAAAGATTCTTATGACAAAGGCTCTTTGGACACTGAATAACTTATTTAAAAAACACTTTGATGAATTACAGTAAGTGTAAATGAATCAGAAACATATGGATTGCATTTCCTTTGGAACTATAAGTGGGCTTGGATTTACAAGAACAAACTTCTTAGCTTTTTTTGAAGAAAAGAAAGTACCATTTTATGACATTGCTAAAACAAAGTATTGCCCTAACATCCTATTCCTATTTTCAATTAATGTATGACTTTATGTTTAAGCCAATTAGAAAGAAACCTTTCTATCCAAGTCTAATTGAAGCAGCTATTTGAAAGAGATGTTTGTATGCAGAGATAAGCTAAGCCTGCCCCTGAAATCCTTACTTTATCTTAAGATAGCACATGATTATGGTCTGTTTTAATTGGACTCAAAAATATTATCAGTGTGAAAAGAGTGATACCACTTTCCCTAGTATATTAAATCCAGACCAATTTCCAGCATTATTTCACGGATAAAAAACGTCAATGTGACAGTTTTGTTTGTTTCCTTTACACTGTTCTTCAGCTGTGAAGGCTTACATTTGGGCTCTTTTTAATTTACTTTTTACAAAGACAAGTGTTGTAATTGGAGCTGTTTGGAACCAGGATGTTTCCATCCAGAATTAAAATGCAGTCAGCAACTCAGTAAGTTTCAAAATGGTAAACTCATGCCGCCGGTAAAAGATGGAAGGAATGCAGCTTGTAAAGAGCTATGAAATCAGCAACAGACAGAAAAGCCGGCCGGAGGGAATTTTTATTGGAGAGTAGTTTTTGTTCCATCTAGTTTCCATGCCTTTTTTCCTCTGGACAACAATTCATTTCACATGTAATGCCTAATGTAGTTGAAAATGGATGGCTTAAAAGAAAAGGTAGTTTTGGCTTGTGGAACTTGACAAAACTCTTAATCAAGGATTCTGTCTGCTGGAGCCACCCTGGGGGCTAGAGATGTAGAGATTTATGGGTCTGAGAATAATTTATGGCTGAAGCTAAAAGGGTAAATATAACAACACATCAACAAGTTGGAAAGGATTTTTTTTTTTTTTTTTGGTGAGTGGAGATCGGTCAACATGGCATTATCTGCAGTGTCTATCCTGTCTTTGTTTTAGAGAACATATTCAAAATGCATTAGAGGTTCAGCTACTTTCTTTCAAAAGACAAGATCTCAAAAAAGTGATTTCAAATCCATAGAAACCAGATTTTTGGACTAGTCTCTTAGACATTTCATAAGACTCTGCTAGGAAATGTATAAGCCCAGTCTTCTCTTTCATTTGGAGTGTTGATGACATATAGATTGGATTAAGAGAATTAGTTACTGTGGCAAAGATAATTTAGCCCAATTCTCCTATGGCCAAGATCAGATGCTCTTTTTGTTACCATGGATCAAAGAAAAGAATTGCATCATGTCACTATTCAAATGGCACAGGTCTGGAAGGGGGCGTTATTAGCCTTTAGATCAATTATTAAAAGGGTCTGGCCTCCAGCAAGGAAGAGAACAGGGAATATCTTTGTATTTTGAATTTGCTATCTCAAGCCCTCTTGTCTTCATGTCATGTTATATGTTATATGTTATATTTCCTCAACTTAATTAAACATATAGCTGGACTGCCCCTGCCAAGATTGCCTTCTCACCTTGGCAAAGTGAAATTTTCATGTATGCAGATTATTTCCCCACTGTGGTCAATTAGGCACATAATTTAATTGAATTTAATTGAATTACCTTAAATCATTTGTGAGCCTTCCTGGCCACAGAAGGAATATCATCATCTCAAATAGGTTCATGGATTGACAGTTGGATGGGATAATAGTCTTCATCTTGTTCAACTCCTCTCATCTGATAGATAAGGAAACAGATCTAGACTGATTAAGGTCATTTAGTTTATCTCTTCTCATTTTACAGGTGAGAAAACAGAACTCCAGAGACTGAAGTGACTGTGGTCACTCAGGAGGAGCTGAAAGAGCTAAAATCTTAATTCAACTCTAAATTTAACCCTCTTTCCCAGTGCCAAAGCTGAAATTAGATACTGGCATTTCTTACTGCTATTCCAACGTTTATTTCACCTCCCAAAGTTTTACCAGAAAGTGCCCTTCTGCAAATAATCATACAGAAATAACCACTTTTTCATTGCATTGTTTATTTTTTATGATTTTTTTTTACTTTTCCCATGGCCTTCCATACTTCTGACCATACTTTCTCCTATTTTTATGTACTACTAATAGGTAAACAATGCATTACCGTGTTCCTATTTTAAATGTGAGAAAATAAAGACATGGAATATTAAATGACTTTTCGAGGGTCAAGATTCAGTTCTAATTGTGTTCATAATCCATTTCCTCTGCACTATACCACATTGCAAAGGACAGGGACAGGGATGGTAACCTCAACTTAACTAAAGACCAAGAACACTGAGAAGTGTGGGGCTGGTATTGAGTGATTGACTAAAATATGAATAATGTTCCTGGAATTGGAGAATGATCTAAACATGAATTGTTGGGGGAAAAAAAAGAATTACTGAGGGCTATATTGCATAGGTTAAGTTTTAATATCTTAATTTCCTTAGAGATACAGAAAGTCATTATATTGGATATCTAACTTTAATAGAAAAATGTTATTGATAAAGAAAACAAATAATAAAAATTCACTGACTGAGGTCTAGAAGGGAATTTAGAGGTCATATAATCTTTAGTCTCCCAACACACACACACACACCTCCAATCTTATAGACAAAAAATTGCAGCTCATCATATTGTACAGGCAGGATCAAAACTCACAACTTATGACTCCAAATTTAGTATTCTTTCTATTTTAAAATGAATTGAGTCTTGAAATTTAGATTCCCTACAAGTTATCTGTTGGATAATCCATCAAATTTTCCTTAGAAGGTGAGCTATATAATTATTGAAATTTTATGAAATATTTATTTGAAATAGTTATCAATTTAATAATATTAATTATATATCATATGAATTATAATTCAGATAATATGGAAGATAGCAATATTTCTAATCTTTGAGCTTAAAATAAAACTGACATTCTCTGCCAAGGCATAGAAAGCAAGAAAAGATTAATTAAGGAATAAATATCCCTTACCTTGAAGTGGTTGGAAATGAATTCAGTACTCATCAAACAACTTCCTCTTGTTTATTTGCTGCCCAGTTGTGGTGCCTGAATAATCCCTGAACCTTTTCCTAGTGGAGTGTCAAGTGGGGAGAAGAGTCTCTAAACCTCATCCTGAATCAATAATGGCAATAGAAAGAAGAAGAGAGTAGATGAGGAGGCTTTAACCAAAATTTGTCTCTGCTCCTTTCACACTTTGGTATTAGCAGCCTAATAAGAAAAGAACACTGCATAAGGGATATAATAACATGATATAAGGGATGGTGAACAGGTATATCGTATTGCAAAGTTAGAATATAAAACTTGCTGAAACCTTCACTACACATAGGTGCAGGATTGCATCCAGTTTACCACCTGTGTAACTACATACATATGCATATATAGATACACACATAGATGATAGAAAGAAAGATGGACAGATGATACATACATAAATACATATATATATATATATACATGCAAACTTACACATAGAAACTGTAAGGGAGAAAAAAGGGTTTATATAAAAAAGGTTTGGACTGGATTATATTTAAAATAGGGTTATTTACAATTTATTTGCAAAAGACAGAAAGAGTGAAGTAAGAAAATCAGAGAGAGGATAGGGTAAGATATCTAGCTTAAGCACGAAGTAATTTACTCTTGGCCCCTGGCTCAACCCAGGCATAGAGAGTTACTTCTTAGGCCTTAGCAAAGCTGAGAACCTGGGGAAGTCTCTCCTGAGGCTAGTCTCTTCAGAAAATCCAATATAAAATGAGTCAGCCTTTCATTCACTATGTCTCCTGTCCAGTCAACAGATTCTCCACCAGCCTCAACTCCAAAGTATGAAGAACTGTCTCTCACAGGAAATTGTAATTCCTTTTAAAGACACTTTCTTTTGCATCACTTCCTGTGTCTTCCTCCACTCTTCATGTGGACAAATCATAGTCTAAAGCCTTGCTTAGGACTGCCCAGGAAGCAGTCAGTTATCGCCCACTATTGCACCCTTGGGTCAAAGACCTCCCACTTAATGATTAAATGAAATGTTTACACTTTTGGTGATTCAATCTAAAAATGGGCAGCCGTTACATTGTTACAACTTAATGTTCACAATCAGGGGAGAGTTAATTTCATTTTCACAATCAGGGGAGAGCTAAATTTAATCTTCACAAAATATATAAATGAATGTATTATGGGATTTCTTTTTTTTTGTTGTTGTTGCTTATTTTTTTTTAATATATTTTATTTGATCATTTCCAAGCATTATTCGTTAAAGACATAGATCATTTTCTTTTCCTCCCCCCCACCCCCCATAGCCGACGCGTAAGTCCACTGGGCATTAGATGTTTTCTTGATTTGAACCCATTGCTTTGTTGATAGTATTTGCATTAGAGTGTTCATTTAGAGTCTATCCTCTGTCATGTCCCCTCAACCTCTGTATTCAGGCAGTTGCTTTTTCTCGGTGTTTCCACTCCCATAGTTTATCCTTTGCTTATGAATGGTGTTTTTTTCTCCTGGATCCCTGCAAGTTGTTCAGGGACATTACACCGCCCCTAATGGAGAAGTCCATTACGTTCGATTATACCACAGTGTATTAGTCTCTGTGTACAATGTTCTCCTGGTTCTGCTCCTCTCGCTCTGCATCACTTCCTGGAGGTTGTTCCAGTCTCCATGGAACTTCTCCACTTTATTATTCCTTTTAGCACAATAGTACTCCATCACCAACATATACCACAGTTTGTTCAGCCATTCCCCAATTGAAGGGCATCCCCTCGTTTTCCAGTTTTGGGCCACCACAAAGAGCGCAGCTATGAATATTTTTGTACAAGTCTTTGTGTCCATTATCTCTTTGGGGTACAGACCCAGCAGTGCTATGGCTGGGTCAAAGGGTAGATATTCTTTTGTCGCCCTTTGGGCATAGTTCCAAATTGCCCTCCAGAATGGTTGGATCAGTTCACAACTCCACCAGCAATGAATTAATGTCCCTACTTTGCCACATCCCCTCCAGCATTCATTACTTTCCTTTGCTGTTATGTTAGCCAATCTGCTAGGTGTGAGGTGATACCTCAGAGTTGTTTTGATTTGCATCTCTCTGATTATAAGAGATGTAGAACACTTCTTCATGTGCTTGTTAATAGTTTTGATTTCTTTATCTGAGAACTGCCTATCCATTTCCCTTGCCCATTTATCAATTGGAGAATGGCTTGATTTTTTGTACAATTGATTTAGCTCATTATAAATATGAGTAATTAAACCTTTGTCAGAGGTTTCTATGAAGATTTTTTCCCAATTTGTTGTTTCCCTTCTGATTTTAGTTATATTGGTTTTGTTTGTACAAAAGCTTTTTAGTTTGATGTAGTCAAAATTATTTATTTTACATTTTGTGATTCTTTCTATATCTTGCTTGGTTTTAAAGCCTTTCCCCTCCCAAAGGTCTGACATGTATACTATTCTGTGTTTACCCAATTTACTTATGGTTTCCTTCTTTATGTTTAAGTCACTCACCCATTTTGAATTTATCTTGGTGTAGGGTGTGAGGTGTTGATCTATTCCTAGTCTCTCCCACACTGTCTTCCAATTTTCCCAGCAGTTTTTATCGAATAGTGGATTTTTGTCCCAAAAGCTGGGATCTTTGGGTTTATCGTATACTGTCTTGCTGAGGTCGTTTTCCCCCAGTCTATTCCACTGATCTTCCTTTCTGTTTCTTAGCCAGTACCAAATTGTTTTGATGACTGCTGCTTTGTAATATAGTTTGAGGTCTGGGACTGCAAGGCCCCCATCATATGTGTTTTTTTTCATTATTTCCCTGGATATCCTTGATCTTTTGTTCTTCCAAATGAACTTTGTTATGGTTTTTTCTAAATCAGTGAAGAAGTATTTTGGTAGTTCAATGGGTATGGCACTAAATAGATAAATAAGTTTGGGTAGGATGGTCATTTTTATTATATTGGCTCGTCCTATCCATGAGCAGTTAATGTTTTTCCAATTGTTCAAGTCTAGTTTTACTTGTGTGGCGAGTGTCTTGTAGTTGTGTTCATATAGTTCCTGTGTTTGTCTTGGGAGATAGATTCCTAGGTATTTTATTTTGTCAAAGGTGATTTTGAATGGGATTTCTCTTTCTAGTTCTTGCTGCTGAGCTGTGTTGGAGATATATAGAAAAGCTGATGATTTATGTGGGTTTATTTTGTATCCTGCAACTTCGCTAAAGTTGTTGATTATTTCAATTAGCTTTTTGGTTGAATCTCTAGGATTCTTTAAGTAGACCATCATGTCATCCGCAAAGAGTGATAACTTGGTCTCCTCCTTGCCTATTCTGATGCCTTCAATTTCTTTATCTTCTCTAATTGCTACTGCTAGTGTTTCTAGTACAATGTCAAATAGTAGAGGTGATAATGGGCATCCTTGTTTCACTCCTGATCTTATTGGGAATGCATCTAGTTTATCCCCATTGCAGATGATATTAGCTGTTGGTTTTAGATATATACTGTTTATTATTTTTAGGAATGACCCTTCTATTCCTATGCTTTCTAGTGTTTTTAATAGGAATGGGTGTTGTATTTTATCAAAGGCTTTTTCTGCATCTATTGATATAATCATGTGGTTCTTGCTAGTTTGCTTGTTGATGTGGTCAATTATGTGGATGGTTTTCCTAATGTTGAACCAGCCCTGCATCCCTGGTATGAATCCTACTTGATCATGGTGAATGATCCTTCTGATCACTTGCTGGAGTCTTTTTGCTAGTATCCTATTTAAAATTTTTGCATCTATATTCATTAGGGAGATTGGTCTATAGTTTTCTTTCTCTGTTTTTGACCTGCCTGGTTTTGGAATCAGTACCATGTTTGTGTCGTAAAAGGAGTTTGGTAGAACTCCCTCTTTGCTTATTATGTCAAATAGTTTGTATAGTATTGGGGTTAACTGTTCTCTGAATGTTTGATAGAATTCACAGGTGAATCCATCAGGCCCTGGGGATTTTTTCTTAGGAAGTTCTTTGATGGCTTGATGGATTTCAATTTCTGATATGGGATTATTTAAGAATTCTATTTCCTCTTCTGTTAGTCTAGGCAGTTTGTATTTTTGTATATATTCATCCATTTCTCCTAAATTGGTGTATTTATTGCCATATAATTGGGCAAAGTAATTTCTAATGATTGCCTTAATTTCCTCCTCATTGGAGGTGCTGTCCCCCTTTTCATCTTTAATGCTGTGAATTTGCTTTTCTTCCTTCCTTTTTTTAATTAGATTGACCAGTACTTTGTCTATTTTGTTTGTTTTTTCAAAGTACCAGCTTCTTGTCTTATTTATTAAATCAATAGTTCTATCACTTTCGATTTTATTAATTTCTCCCTTAATTTTTAGGATTTCTAATTTGGTTTTCTGCTGGGGGTTTTTAATTTGATCGCTTTCGAGTTTTTTCAATTGCATTTCCAATTGATTGATCTCTGCTCTCCCTTGTTTGTTAATATGAGCTTTCAGGGATATGAATTTGCCTCTGATTACCGCTTTGGCTGCATCCCAAAAGGTTTGAAAGGATGTTTCGCCATTGTCATTTTCCTTGATGAAATTATTAATTGTTTCTATGATTTCTTCTTTAGCTAAACGGTTTTGGAGTATCATATTGTTTAATTTCCAATTGGTTTTAGATTTGGTTTTCCATGTACCATTACTAATCATTATTTTTATTGCCTTGTGATCTGAGAAGGCTGCATTCATTATTTCTGCTTTTTTGCATTTGTGTGCTATGTTTCTGTGACCTAATGTATGGTCAATTTTTGTGAATGTGCCATGTGGTGCTGAGAAGAAGGTGTATTCCTTTTTATCCCTATTTATTTTTCTCCATATGTCTATTAATTCTAATTTTTCTAAGATTTCATTCACTTCTTTTACCTCTTTCTTATTTATTTTTTGATTTGATTTATCTAAATTTGATAATGGTTGGTTTAAGTCTCCCACTAGTATGGTTTTATTGTCTATTTCTTCCTTCAATTCTCCTAGTTTCTCCATTAGAAATTTGGGTGCTATATTATTTGGTGCATACATGTTGATTAATGTTATTTCCTCATTGTCTAGAGTCCCTTTTAACAAAATATAATTACCTTCCCTATCCCTTTTGATCAGGTCTATTTTTGCATTGGCTTTATCAGATATCATGATTACCACTCCTGCCTTCTTTCTATCAGTTGAGGCCCAGAAGGTCTTACTCCATCCTTTAATTCTGACCTTGTGGGTGTCAACCCGCCTCATGTGTGTTTCTTGAAGACAACATATGGTAGGGTTTTGGATTCTAATCCATTCTGCTATTTGTCTACGTTTTATGGGTGAGTTCATCCCATTCACGTTCAAAGTTATGATTGTCATTTGTGGACTCCCTGGCATTTTGATTGCCTTCCCTAATTCTAACCTTTTCTTCTTCGGCTCTACCTTTTAGTCCAGTGATTTACTTTGAATCAGTCCCCCTTGTCCCCTCCCTTGATGTTTCCCTTTTTAGTCCCTCCCTTTTTGTTCCCTCCCCCTCCCCCCTCTCTTTCCCTCCCTTTTTGTTCTCCCTCTCCCCCTCCCCCCCTTGGTTTTCCCTTCTCCTTACCCTTGTTGGGTAAGATAGAATTCAAGATCCCAATGGATCTGGATGTTTTTCCCTCTCAGTGTTGATTTCCCTGAGATTGAGGTTTAAGTAAACCCCCCCCCTCTCTTCCTCTCCTTCTTATAGGAGTTTTCTTCCCCTCCCCTTCTCCTGTGAATCTTTGTGTGAGAACCATTATTCTATTTGGTCTTTCTTTACCCCCTATTTATACATTACATTTTCCCCACATATTAGTATACATAGGTTGATATAAATGTAGTCCTTATAGAAGAGAGTTTGAGTAAAAGAAGATAACATTTTTCCCCTTTCCTTAATATTTACCTTTTCAGGTATTCCTTGCTCTTTGATTTTCGGTATCAAACTTTCCACAGAGCTCTGGTCTTTTCTTTGCAAAAAGTTGGAAGTCTTCTATTTTGTTGAATGCCCATACTTTCCCTTGGAAGTATATAGTCAGTTTTGCTGGGTAGCTGATTCTTGGTTGGAGACCCAGCTCTCTTGCCTTTCTGAAGATCATGTTCCATGCCTTACGATCATTCAGCGTAGAACTTGCAAGGTCTTGTGTGACCCTGATTGGCATTCCTTTATATCTAAATTGTCTTTTTCTGGATTCCTGTAGGATTTTTTCTTTTGTTTGATAGCTTTGGAATTTGGCAATTACATTCCTGGGAGTTGTCTTTTGGGGGTTTAGTGTAGAAGGTGTTCTGTGAGCTCTGTCAGTGGCTGTATTGCCCCCTTGTTCTAGAATCTCTGGGCAATTTTCTTTGATTATATCTTGTATCACCATGTCCAGTTTGGTGTTTATTTCTGGCTTTTCTGGGAGTCCAATTATTCTTAAATTTTCTCTTCTCCCCCTGTTTTCCAGATCTATCACCTTGTCGTTGAGATATTTTATGTTCTCTTCTAATTTCTTGGTGTTTTGGCTTTGCTTTATTAGTTCTTGCTTTAAAGCCTGGTTTTCTTTTACAGTTTGGTCAAACTGGTTTTGTAGATGCGTGAATTTCTTTTGCATCATTTCCCACTTTTCCTCCCAGAGGGCTTCCATCTTTTTGGTCCTTTCTGATTCAAATTCTTCATGGGTTTGTGGAGAGTTTCTATTTCCTTTGGAAGATTTTGGAGAATTTTCTTGTATATCTTCTTCTATCTGCTCTGTATTTTGTATTTTGGCTCCATAGAATGTGTCCAGAGTCGCCCCTTTCTTCTTATTTTTCTTGGTATTTTGGGGCTTCTGTGCTTCTGTGGAGTTTGTCATCTCTGAACGTGGAGGATTGGCTTTTCTTGTCTTTGTCTGGTGATCAGAGGCTTTAGTCCTGGGCAGATGTTGGTTCTATGAGCGTTCCCTGGGTTAAACTGAATATGCCTCACTGGAACTGGAATGGAAGGGTCGGACCAC
The DNA here is from genome assembly GCF_027887165.1 of Monodelphis domestica. Classification (NCBI taxonomy): domain Eukaryota; kingdom Metazoa; phylum Chordata; class Mammalia; order Didelphimorphia; family Didelphidae; genus Monodelphis; species Monodelphis domestica. Next base: position 82,447,348 of record NC_077233.1, read on the forward strand.
GAGGCCACACTCTCCCCCTGGCTCGATTTCCCGAAGTTGCCTTCAGAATCCCTGGCCGTGAGGCTGTTTCGTCGGCCTGCGGGGGGATGGGCTGCCGCTTCCCCAAGCTCCGAGAGCACAGACTTTCACTGAGACTTGGATAGCAGGATCCAGCCCGTGAGGCTGTCTTGCCCGCCCTGAGGGTTGCTGTTGTTTTGACCAGCTCTCTGCAGCGGAGGCCCCAGGCAGTAACTTTCACCTGGACCGACCGGCTCTCTGCAGCGGAAGCCCCAGGCAGTAACTTTCACCCGGACTGGGACTTGGGTAGAAGACCCTGAGGGTTGTTGTTCCTCAGACCCTGCTCTCTGAGCCCAGCGCGGCTGCCGCTTCCGGGAGCCTTGGACTCTGCGCTCCTACCCCTGAGGTCCGAGGGATCTCGGGTTCTGGCTTTTAAGGGGAGCCGTACCTTTTGAACCGGGTCCAGGTCCAGGAGGAGGGTTCCCAGGGTCTGTGCTGTTGATCGTTTTGAATTTCGGCGCCTTAGGAGCTTCTAGTTTGAGATCGGTCGGGAAGGGTTTTCCGGAGATCTGAACTTCAGCTTTCTCTAAGCCGCCATCTTAACCGGAAGTCCTATTATGGGATTTCTTGCTCCCATCCTCACTTGCTAACGCCTCTCAACTAAATTAGGAACATTAATAATGATGGTGGCTACCAGGAAGGCAACCAGGATGATAACAGGAATAGAAAACATAAAGACTTTAAGGAGATGGAGAGTTTAAGTTGAAGATAAGATTTAAGATTACCTTAAGAATATTTGCTTGCAACTGTAAGAGTTAAATTACTTTCTCTACTAAAAGTATTATATTTTATGACATTTATTAATGATTATTAGAAATCAAGGATACAAAATAATAAGTCATGTGCCTAGGGCACGATTAGCCCATTCACAGCCTACTTACAACATGTTGCAATCTCTGAGTAGAGGAAGAGAGCGCTTTGGAGAGGCAGACAGCCCTTTAAATAATAAATTGTGATCTCGTCCAGGTGGAGACTCAGGTGAGATTATAGGGAATTCTGGGAAGTACCAAGGACTTCTGGGGATTGAAGTATGGGGTTCAAATCTCCATTTTTACAAAACTATTTCAAGGAGTAGCATGTGAAACAGAGTTGGTATGCCTAAGATCAGAAGACAAAAAATATGGCTACTGAATAGGAGATTTTGAGGGGACAAATCTCAGCTTTATGTAATAACTTATTTAAAAAAAACCTTTACCTTCCATCTAAGAATCTATATTATATATTGGGTTCAAGGTAGAAGAAAAGTAAAGGTTAAGAAATGGGGCTTAAATGACTTTGCCCAGCATCATACATATAAGAAGAATCTAATAGTGAGTTTAAACCCAGAACTTCCTGTCTTTAGGCTTGACTCTCAATACAGTGAGCTTCCTAACTGCTCCACATATATTATAACTTCTTAGAGCTGATCAAAAGTGATCAGCTGTCTTAAGTGATAGTGAGCTTAAGTGGAAGAGCTGTCTTAAGAGTTAGCAAGTGAGTTTCTTAACACTGAAGAGCTTCAAGCAGGAGGAGATTGAATAATCACTTGTCAGGGATATTGTAGAGAGAGAATTAGTCAACCATTGATGTTCTTTGGGGTCCCTTCCAATTGATTCTGGGACTGTAAAACCTTGACCAAGGTCACCCTTCCTTCCACCATATCCTTCTTCAATCTGAAGAAGTTTGGTAAAGATGTGGAGATGCTAAAAAGAGAACAGACATTCCATAAAGTTTATGTAAACAGACATAATTGTGGAGCTCCAACTTGTGGAGCACAGGTTGCCCCATTTTTGTGAGAATCTTGATGATTCTTTCATATTTTCTAATTTGAAAGATGATAGATCATTTTTCTGGGAGAAAAAATAGTAAAAAAAAGTTTCAAGTAGTCATATTTGTTTGGGGCATGTGCCCATGGTTAGGGCACAGTGATATTGTGGAAATGATAATGGTATTAATATCACACACAAAAAATATCTTCCAAGTATGGGAAGAGCACTGACAGACATGGTGAAAGGACATTTGCATGATGAAATCTTTACCATCCAAGTAGGAATTGTGTCAGAGGCTCTGGAACCTCAAGAACTCTGCTATAAGAGAGCTGGAGCTGAGTAATGCTCAAGAGATAACTACTGTGCAAGATACATCTGAAAAGTAGTAAGTTTGGGGGTTATGTGTGCCTGCTTTAAATTCAGGAAGCCTAAGTTCTAGTGCCACGTATGACTGGAAATATCTCTTTGACTTTTGTCACTTCTCATGCTAGGTCAAGCTTCTCTTACCTTTAAACTGAAGGGGTTTGATTACACAATCTTTAGGTTTCCTTACAATGCTACATTCTGTGATGGCAAATTTCTTTGCAAATGTATAGAAGATTAAAAATAAAACAATTAGATGCAACATGCACACATGCACACACTCACTCATCATGACTGCTTAATAACTTCTCTATTAGTAGCAATGCAATGCAATGATCCAGAACAATTCTGAGGGATATATGAGAAAGAACAGTATCCACATTCAGAGGAAAAACTGTGCTAGTAGAAACACAGAAGAAAAACAACTGCTTGATCACATGAGTTGATGGGGATATGATTGGGGATGTAGGCTCTAAATGAACATCCTAGTGCAAACATCAACAACATGGAAATAAGTTCTGATCAAAGACACATGTAAAACCCGGTGGAATTGTGCCTCAGCTATGGGAAGGGGTGGAGTGGGAGGGTGAGGAAGGAAAGAAAATTATTCTGTAACCAAGGAAAAATATTCTAAATTGAATAATTAAATACAATTTTCCAAAAAAAATTATTCCTTAAAGAAATGACTGGGCAAATGCAGAGCAACCTCATATACTTGACCCTTTACTTTAACTTATCTGGATTTCTGGCTCATCCAGAGTATTCATTATGCAAACTGGCTATTTGGGCAAAATGTTTGTAACTATGGAGTCAAAATCCTCCTGCAAAGCTTTCTTGGTTGAATCAGAACTTGTTGACTATTCCTTCTGGAAAAACAAGGATCCTGAAAATAGGGTTCTAAAATGATGGATTCTATCTAACCTCAATAGAATCTTAGAAACCATCAAACAAAAAGCCTTCATTTTCCAGATGAGGCAGCTGTGGTATAGAAAGGTTTAATGACAAGCCTACTGGAGTCACACACCTAATAAGGGTCCAACTTATGATTTTAAAGCAGATATTCTTCACTCCAAGTATAGTGCACTCTCTACAATATTGCCTCTCATTATCTATTTTATGTCCTTGGATTTTATAAGTAGATAAATTATACTTGCTCTTGAAAGTATATGTATGGGATGGGAATGAGGGGTGGCAATGAACCCTCAAGTTCTAGTTGCAGATCTGACACTTATTAGCTTTACAAACTTGAACAAGTCTCTTCACCTATAAAATGAGAGTCAGTTCAAGCTTCAAAATTCATATTGGTAAAGGTCTAATTACTCAAATTTATAAAGAGCTAAATCAATTGTACAAAAAATCAAGCCATTCCTCAATTGATAAATGGACAAGGGACATGAATAGGCAGTTTTCAGATAAAGAAATCAAAACTATCAATAAACACATGAAAAAATGTTCTAAATCTCTTATAACCAGAGAAATGCAAATGAAAACAACTCTGGCTAGCATGACAGCAAAGGAAAGTAATAAATGTTGGAGAGGATGTGACAAATAAGACACTTCATGCCCTTATTCTGGCCATTTTTACTAGATATCAGTAAGTCATTGAATATTTATAAAGTCCCTAACTATTTTCCAGGCATTGTTCTAAGCCTGGATTTCTCTCCCTCCTCAATTGGCTTCCTGATTTCCCTGGCTCCCTTCAAGTCTCAGCTAAAATCCCTTCTTTTACAAGAAGCCTTAGTGTCTTACCTGTGTTAATTTTCTTCAACTTATCACGCACTTGCATATGTATACTTGCATATTTTTGAATACATAAAAATATGGAAACAACTACCTAATATATAGATATACATAGATGTTTAGATATATTATATATTAGACATACTATATAGACAAATGCTATGTCTGTATCTCTGTGTCTATGTATGTCTCTATGTGATATATATAGTGTATAGTTTATAATATATATATTATGGGTATAGCATATGTCTGGGGTGTATGAGCATTCAAGGAGGACTAACATCTCTGGTGTGAGGACTTGCCAAACCCTTTACAGTTGTCTATTTACTTTTTCTCTCTACGTGATACAAAACAATCATCTGTGACTCAAAAAGGCTATAGCATGCATAACAAAAACACTCTAGTAAATCATCTCAGCAGATGAGCTAGACTAGGTTGGGGATAACCAACAAGCCTCAAACCTGTTCAGTGAGTCAGGAGAATGTGTATCCCAGGCATATGAAGACTTGCCTCAGCAAAATGGGCAGATGAGAGCAATTTATTCCAACAGCCATAAAGGTAGCTGAAGCAGATGCTACAAAGTTCCTTGGGACTTGGTCAGACAATGATGACACCAAGGTCAGCCATTGCAACCCAGGCCATCAGCAATAGTCAAGACTTTTATTTTGCCACTGGACTTTGATAATTCTGGAAGAGAGAGAGAGGTTGATTACTTCATGCAACTCTGCCTCACTTAAATCCAATTTATTTACAAATCAAGACATCACTTAATGATGTCATTGGTCCTCTTCAAAAATGAAGGACAAACAATAGTAAAAAAACAAGTATATATCCATACCTGTTTATACTTAAATCAATCAGCAAATCTCTCTCTCTCTCTCTCTCTCTCTTTCTCTCTCTCTCTCTCTCTCTCTCTCTCTCTCTCTCTCTCTCTCTCTCTCTCTCTCTCTCTCTCTCTCTCTCTCTCTCTCTCTCTCTCTCTCTCTCTCTCTCTCTCTCTCTCTGTTTCTATCTACCTATCTGTCTGTCTAGTAAGTATGTGTTTTCTTGTCTCTGTATTTAGACTCTAAGTTCCTTGAGAACAAAAGCTTTATTTTGCTTTTCTCAGCATCACCAAGGGAAGGAGAGAACAAACATTTGTTAAGCATCAATTATATGCCATCCACTGTAATGAGTAAATATTGTATTAGCACAGTGCCTAGCACAATGTGTGTATTTCATTAATGCTTGTTGTCTAATTCATTTTACAAAAGAAGAAAATAAAGTCCAAGGAGATTGAAAAGTCTCATCAGCTAGTAATGGTGGAACCAAGAATTGGACCCAGGTTTTCTGAATCTGATTTAACTATTCTTTCCTCTTTACAAAGTTAGTTAGCACCAATCCTTTCCAAACCTTCTTCACTGCTCAATTTGCACTACTTACAGCATCTACATGACATTTTCCCTTCCTGAAATTTCATATAACCTGTTTTGCCCTTTTCTCAATTTCCTTATCTTTTGAGATTGAATTAAAATTCTGTCTCCTCCATAAAACCTTCCCTGTTTACCTCTATAAGAAGTAATGTCTCCTAAATTTCTATAACTATTTCTGTGTATCATTTGTTTGTTAAGGGAAAATGATATTATTTTGAGGAAAATTCTATAATTTTGAAAATTACGCCTCACATTGATTCTAAACATTTTATATGTCTTTGTCTTGTTTTCCCAACTTGATTGTATATGATAGAAAGGAGAATATATCTTCTTTTGTTACTATGCCAAACAGCACCCACTACTGCTTCGTATATACGTTTGTTGAATGTTTATTTGGTTCCTATAGTAAAATTCAACATGTAATATTGAATGTAAAGGAAACAACTAAAACTAATTGCTCATTATAAGGCCACTTGTTAGATAGACATGAACCCTTTGTTCGAACAGATAGCATCTAGAATCTAGCAGATGTATTATAGTTTATATGGACTTACTTTGGGGAAAGTCCTTGAACTTTTTAAAGATAACATTAATTTCATTATCAGACTCACAAATATTTAGTAAATGTCCAAAGATATTCACAGACCAAGAGACTTAAGATAACTTAGAGCTTCTAAGTATTTTAGCTTTAGGACAATTCTTTCTTAGAAAGGCCTTTGTGAAGAGTGTGTTTAAGTTCAAACATGATTTTTGTGACTTCTTGTCTAAGCGATTAAAACTTTCAGACCATGTGACTGATTTGCTTAATTTTGGCTTCATAACACAACATAGACTCTGACTGATGTATTCTTGCAAAAAAAGTAATTCTCATATGAAACCTTTCATGGCTTTCATGATCATCAGAACAAAAAAAATATGTATTGAAAATGACCTAAAGAGCCATTTAGTCCCAAACAAGCATAAAATAAACTCCTACTGTTTTTGAAAAGTAAACTTCCAGACTCTACATCAAGACCTCCAAAGAGAAGGAATCCTCTGCCTCTCAAGATAGCCCATTCCACTGTCAGAAAACCCTAATTGTCAAGAAGTTTTTCCTGACATTGAGCCTAAATTTACCTCTTTGCAATTCACACCCTTTGCTTCTGCTTCTGCCCTCTAGGGCCACACAGAAGAGGTATAATCTCTCCTTCACATAAATGTTTTTAAAATACTTGAAGGCAGCTATCATATTCCCTACTGAGTGATGTTGTCTTTCAACTCAATATTCTTGATTCCTTCAACTGATCCTCATATCATCTCATGGCCATTTAGGATCCTGATTTCCATTCTCTGTATATTCACTATCTGTCAATGCCCTTTAAAAGATTCGGTGCCAGAATTGAACATAATGATTTAAAGAGGTCTGACAAGGGTGGAATGCAATGAGCTTATCACCTCCCTATTCCTAGAAGCTATGTCTAGTTTAATGAAGCCTAAGATTGCATTAGCTTTTGAGGCTACCATATAGTAATGCAGACTTCTGGGGAGTTCGAAGTCCAGTAAGCATAAACAGTGTGTGTTTTTGTGTACATTTGTGTAGCTGTGTGAGTCCATATTCAGAACAATTGATTAATCCTGCTTCTTTGTGTCCTATAGAGATGAATTTAATTTTGTATCTAAGTGCAACATTACATTAATAAATACTGAATTTCATATTATTAAATTTATATCCATGCTCTAGCTTGTCAAGAACTTTTTGAATCCTTACTAAATCCTGACTGAATTTAGGATGTTGAATCCTAATCATATACTATGTTAGTGATCCCTCTCAGCTTTGTTTCCTATAGAAATCTCATGAGCATACAATCAATAACTTTATTCAAGTCACTGATAAAAAACAAAACAAAAATAGATATGTACAACACAGGGCCAAGAAGAGACCCCTAGGGTGCTCCACTAAAGGGATCCTCTTATATTGGCATCTGGATATTAACATCTACTCTGAGTCTTATCATCCAACCCAATCTGAATCTATCTAATTCCATTATTGTCAATTTTTACAAGAATACTATGAGATACTTGACAAAAGTTTTGCTAAAATCTAGTCAAATGAAATCGATGACTATCTCTACCTACTAATTTAGTGATGCTATTTAAAAAATCAAAATGAAATTAGGTGAGTTTGTCAAGAACTATTTTTGATAAACCTTTAAAAGGTTCTTTGTAATCAACATCTTCCTTTGTAGATGCTATCCAAATATTTCTATAATGATACTTTCTAGACTTTTCTAAGGAATTAATTTGGAGACTATACCCTCTTTCTTTCTGCTTGAAATTTCCCCTTCTTCAGTTTTGTGTTATCTCTGTGTCTCTGTCTCCATCTCTCTCTCTGTGTGTATCTCTCTATCTGTCTGTCTTTGTCTGCCTTTCTTATTTTTAATGATCATTCAAGCATCACTGATAGTGGTTCCGTAAATTACATGTTCTGAGCCATAACTTGTATTTTGATTGGGCTAATTAACTTGAATCCATCATGGAAAACTAGGAATATTCAGACTGTCTCCTCTAAATCTTAGATAGTAACTACTTTTGATCATTTGTATTCCTTCAATTTAAAGATAAAGTTCATTATCTCATTTTGAATTTTAAAAACAATATTTGTTTTTTCTTTTTTTAGTTCCGAATTCTATCATTCTTTCAACTCTCCTTTCTACTGATTAAGAGAAGTACTATAATACCAATCATATATGTAAAATAATTCAGAATCTATTTCCATATTAGTCACATCATGAAAAAGCAAAAAAAAATGAAATTAGAAAATTATACTTTCATTTACACTCAGAATTTATCAATTCTTTCTCAGGAGGTAGAAAGTATTTTTAATATGAATCCCTCAGAATTGTCTTACATCATTTGATAGATTAGAATAGTAATGTCATTTACAGTTGATCATTATAAAATATTGTGGTTGCTACGTACAATGATCTGGTTCTGTTCATTTCACTTTTCATAAGTTTATATACATCTTCCTGAGGTTTTCTGAAACCATTCCCTTTGTCATTTCTGATGAGCATAATAGTACTCCATCACAATCATATGCCACAAATCATTCTGCCATTCCTCAGTTGATGGACATCCAATAAATTATCAATTCTTTGACACCACAAGAAGACTTGTGATAGATATTTTCAAGTATATATACACTTTCCTTTTTCTTTGATTTCTTTAGACTACAGATCTAGTGATATTATTGCTGGGTCAAAGGGTATGAAAAGTTTTAGAATTCTTTGTGTACAATTCTAAATTCTTCTCCAGAATGGTTGTACCAGTTCACAAATCTATGAACAGTTTATTAGTATAACTATTTTCTCTAAACCTTTCCAGCTTTTGTTATTTCTTATGAAGATGCTTTAATTTACTTTTCTCTAATCAGTAGTGACTTAGAGCATTTTTTCATATGACTACAAATATTTTTCATTTTTTTAAGAAACATCTGTTCATGTACTTTGATAATTTGTCAGTAGAGGGATGGTTCTTATTTTTACAAATTTGACTCAGTTCCCCACATGTTTGCAAAAATAGGCCTTTATCAGATATATATATCTTTAGAGAAATGATCAGTGGATACTTTAAATTTCTATTTTACCCTGTAATTCTAAAATTTCAGGAAAAATTTTCTTGATAATTGCTTGAAATATAATTCTAGTTTCTTTTTTTAAATATGATTTTCAGGTAGTCTAGTAATTCTTAAATTATATGTCCTTGATCTATTTTCTAAGTCAATTTTTTTCCCAACAGGATATTTTATATTTTTCATTTTTTAACTTTGTTTTATCGTTTCTCCATATCTCATGAAATCATTTGTTTGTCCTTTTTCATGATTTGAAATTTTAAAGAATTATTTTCTTCAGTAAACTTTTGTATTTTTTTTCCATTTGGCCAATTCTGCTTTTTAAATTTTTAAAATTTCTTTTCTCAGTATTCAGTTTTTGTGCCTCTTTTATCATTAGACTAATTCTGTTTTATTTTACAGCATTATTTTCTTCAGTATTTTGGGGGAAGTGCCTCTTTTTACTAAGCTGTTAGTTATATTTTTATAATTTTCTTGCATCACTTTCATTTCTTTCCACATTTTCTCCTGCATCTCTCTTATCACTTTAACTCAGAGTAATTTTTATGGACTTGGATCCAATCGATATTTTCTTTTTAAGCTTTGCTTGTAGATTTTTTCACCTGTTGTCTTCCTCTAAATTTGTGTCTTTGGCTTTCTTGTTACCATAGTAGTTTTTATGGTCAAGTTCTTTGTTACTGTTGCTATTTATTTGCTCATTTTTTCTAGCCTATTTCTTGACTTTGTGTGTTATGTTAAAATTGGGTTCTGCTCACTTAGGAGTGAGGAGGATTGCCCCAAACTTCAGGTTTTTTCATGCTGCTGTTTTCAGAGCGAGTTTGATAATCTGCAGGTTTTCAGTGCTTCCAAAATAGTGTGATCTGAGTTTAGATATGGTCACTGTTTTCCTGGCCTGTGCTCTGATCTTTATCCAGGAAGAGTCCCTTCCCCTCTGTAGCTTCAAGTGCTAGTGTTATTCTTGGCTCTGGTCCTGTGATCAGGTATTCATTCTCCTGTAGCCACAAATGCTAATGTTTCTCTCTGCCTTTGAAGTTCCACAAGGACCCTTACTCCCTTCTGGTCAACCACAAGCAGTCTTCTCTGCCCTGGAACTATGACTCAGAGCTACTCATTGCTCACAGTGCCAGCAAAAGACGCTCTATAATCTTTCTGACCACTTGTTGGACCCCTTTACTGTCTCTTGCCTGAAAGCTCCCCAAGTCTGCTGCTCCTGCAGCCACTACTATCATGGTTGATTTCATATTCTACCACTAGTTTTGCCAAACTGTGCCCCAGGCCAGCCCCCATCCCAATGTCATAGACCTCTCTTACCAAAAATTTAAATTGCCTTAGGCTACAAAAGATTCTCATATTGACATTTTTTTACTCTTTTTATTCAAAATTTAATTTGAGATACTATTTTAAAATTGTTTGGAAGAGAATTTTGAGAGAGTTTGGTTGGGTTGGTGTCTCTAATTTGTCATCTTAGTTCTGTCCTCTAGAGGTGAATGAGTCATTCTGTTTTGCAAAGAAAATGGGGGAAACAATGGTGTATCCCCCTGCCAATCACCTCAAGAAAAGTTCTTATACATCTTTTAATCCTACCCTTTCCATGGGTAGGGGAGGGGGTAGAATTAAATACAATCCAAGGGATTTTTCAGGAAAAAAACAACTTTGTATTAGCTTCTCTCATCAACTCAGTTCATTCTGAGTATAATTTCCTAGCTTTGTATTCCTGACATGTTTATTATAATGTACATTAGCAGGATTTTCTGTTCACTTTTCTTTTATCTGGCCTTAATTTCACCTTCTGTATACTTGTTTTTAAAAATCAAAATTGGTTATAGAGATCATTACAAGTCCAATAAAATTTCTTTAGGGAAAAAATACCAATTCTTTTTCAATTAAAGTGTTGTCCCTTAATGTATTCTTAATCATCCCCCACCCATCCTCTGTGGGCCAATTGTCCCTGAAATATTTAATCCATAAAAACAGGACTCTCTTTCCCCTGAGCTCTGAAATCGACTTTCTTTAAATTTGGTGTATATGGCAGAATATGCTCAAATTTCTTCTCTTTTACCATAAACTCTGGGTAGAATAATACATCATCCCCTTATCAGTTTCGCATGTCATTTTAGAGAAAATCAGATCCAGAATAAAATTTCCATTTGTTGGTTCAAAGTATGAAATTATTATTAAAGTTTTTCACCAAGTAACTCAATGTCCCCTGCTTTCAGCAAAGATAAAGCTCCAAACTTCAGTTTTGAATAATCTATGTCCTCCATCAGAATTGTATATTGACTCTATGCCCTGGTTATCCTTATGCCTCCATCGCCCACTCCCAACTCCTGATATATCTCCTATTTTAGTCAAGGTGTTTTGTACTATGCTCCAATGACAAAATACTTTCAGTTTTTAGGCAAATATGCTTCATTAGCCCTTTTCCTTTGGTTCCTGGATTTCCTAACAATTCTGAATATTCAATGCTAACATTTTATTTCATCTATCTTGAAACTTAACATCATCCAGAAAATGCTTCAGAGGTGTCAAAGATGTGATCCACACTTTTATTCCCCAGTTTAGCCTTAGCCAGATAAAAATGTAATTGGGAAATATTTTTATGCAATAAAAATAACATTATATTTAAAATCAAGTCAATATGAAGCCTGCACGGATATTTACATATGCTGCAGAGATCCTTGTTTCTACTTGAGTTTGACCTCACTGATTTCCATCCAAAAATCTTCATCTTGGACTAATTTTTTTTCATTCCCATTGAGTAAAACTTAAGGAATTCTTGCAGCATACATCCTAGTTAGAAACACTCCTCAATAATATTGTCAGTGGGTATAAATATACTCTGTATAGAATGGAATTTTGACCTGAGATCTTTGAACTTAAAACAAATTTTAATAACTGTATTTCAGTATGATTATTTTCCTTTGAAATTGTAAGTATTTAATTTTTTTATAAATTTAAAAGCATTAGCGTTAGAAGAATCCATCACAGGAATCACTGAACTGCCAAAGAGGTCCATGACACCAACCAAAGTTAAGGACCCCTGCTCTTTAGAGAGATACAATAAAAGTCCCCAGTAAAAATTCCTCATCCTGAAAAAGCTCATCTCTGTGATTTCTCTATCCCTTCCTCCCTCCATCTCTCTCTTTCTCTTTCTCTCTCCCTCTCTGCATATGTGTGTGTAAGTGTGTGTGTGTGTATTTGTCTTACTTTGCACTAGCCTGGATATGAGAATGACTGTTCCAGCTAACTTATGACTAGGCTATGAATTAGTGTTATACTTGATATATAATGATTTGAGCAATTTTCTTCTGTAATAATGTGACTATCATAACCAAACCTCATCATACAACCCATATACAAAAACATATTCTATTCTCTTTATTTCTCATTCATTATAGATTACATTTAGAAGCCAGCCAAAGTAAGCATGTCACTAAAATTAATTTTAGTTTTAAAATACTCTTACATTTATTGATGCATAAGGTTTTATGTCATATTTATTATAAACTATATTCCTTTATCTTTCACTATCCAGGGAAATAGAGATTTAAAAAGAAAAAATCAGCAAAAATAATCAATACAACATTCATGAGTAAAATTTCCTACATCCATAGTTCCCTTCCAGCCATCTTCAATTAAGGGATGAAAGTGCATTTTTCCCAGTTGTTCTCTAGGGCTAAATTTGGTCATTAAAATAATCCAGCATTTTATATAATTGTTTATCTCTATGTTTGTATCATTTTTACTATATATATATTGCTTTGTGTTCTTCTAACCCAAAACTGTATTTTTGACATTCTTCTAACTTTTATATGTCAGTCATGTAGGTCTTCACTTATCCCCCCATATTTGATTTCTTCATACCCTTTGTTATTTTTGTTGTCATCATCTATAGCTCAGTTTATCCATTTCCTAGTTTATGGGCCTCTATATTTTTATAATTCTTTGCTACCACGCACATATACATAAGCACACAAACACACATGTTCTACTATAAATATTTTGATATATGAGAATTTTTTCTGTCCTTGATCTTTGGGCATATGCTCAGAAGCTGTATTTCTGGCTCAGAGGTATGAGATTAGAGCTTCTAATTTAGCATGATTGCAAATTTCTTTCCCGTCAATGACATTCACTTGGATTAATTTTATTTTCATAGGAGCAGAAAAGGTAAATATTCTATTGCAAAAGATAATACAGATTATTATGCAACTCTTGACTATCAAATCAATTGGCTGAGTGAAGGATAAGTAAGAATCAGCTAATCATTGAATAAATTCTTTCACGTTTAATTGGAAAAAGTTTGAGGCTAATTTTTTAATCTCAACCTTAGCTAACTTTGCCCAATTCTATTCTGACTCATCTTTCAACCACTTTCTACCTGGTGTTTGTTATTCACAGGATTTGGAAACATTAAACAAATTGTGGATTTTTGCTTTGAATTTCTTTAAAAACTAATTATAAGGTTCACTAATTTTATTTTTCCTTTAAAAGACCGACCTTCACAAAAGTGAAGTTATTTATCATTGGCAATGCAAGCAAAGCACAATTTGCTTAATTAGGCCGAAGACCAACAATCAGTGAGTTTTCCACTTTTGTTCTCTTTTCCAGCAGCAAAGTCCTGTACTCCCTGAGCATCTGGCTCCCCTTTCCTGACTTTTAAAAGGATTTTGAAACTCAGCACATTCAGCTAATAGCCGAGTGCCTCTGTTAGTTAATAGGGCTGACTACCATTTAGATTTCACCTAGACAGTCTGGAGAATAACTCTGTCCTCTCTCCAGGAGAATCATTGTCCCAGCAGCTTTCTCTTTGTTATTGGAATCAAGATGGGACTCTCTCACAGTCACCATGGAGACCATCTGGAGACCTAGTCAATCCTCTCTTAGTGAATTCCAGGCCAAGCTGGACGAAAGACCCTAGTGTAGTAGGGTTCAGTGTACCCTTCAGATCCCTGCAGGTTTTAATTCCTGCATTTAGCCCACATTCAATTCAGGACATAGATTAAAGTCTTTAAAATGATGAGGAAGTACTTTCCCTTTCAAAAACATTCTCTTTTCTAGGTATTTGTAAATGAATTTCTAACTGTAGTTAAGATTTTACCAAAAAATTCTTCACAAACTACTAAAGATAACTCCGAATATATATGTGACATTATGTTTTTTCTTCCCTAAAACACATTTTCTTGGATTTTCCAATACTTTAGTTTTAAAATTCTGCTTCTAATTTTGAAAATTTGATATCAATGAAAACCATTCCATGTAATAATTATTTTAATGGAAAATAAACAAAACCAAAAGACAGTTCTGAAATAATGTATTAAAATGATTTTAGGAGATGAAGATAAAAAAATGTACTTGTGCTAATAACGTTAATATGAAACTGGACTAAATATGCAGCAACTGCCTTATCTCATCACATCCACAACTACTGGGACACAGCTGCCTCCCATTCAGCAGGCTTGGGAGGAAAATGAAAGTGGCACACAGCTGTGACTCATTGGGGAGGATGGTAGGGGCCAGGGAGGGGAGCTAGTCCCTCTACCCCAATGTAAAAAGCCACAGGTGTGGGACAAATTGTGGGAACTTTTTGTATGAGCTCAGGCCCTTTATTTGACCTGCCCTTTATTCAGCTTTGCTGACCCAGATGATGGCCTTGGCTTGTTGTTTCTGCCAGCTCCCTCTCCCTTGGATTCCACTGACTCATTGTTGCTGAATGTAACTGATATATTGACATGCTTCGCTGCCTCTGACCCCTCCTCAGTTCAGTGCTTGACAACCTGGTAACTGACCTCATCCACTAGGCACACAATCCAGCTCCTTGCCTTGGGCTCTTCATGAACTCAGACTTTCTTATTGCCAACATCCCTTTCCCACATCATCTGGACTCTTACGGTACCATGACGCACACCAGTACCAGTGCCATGAAAGATTCCGTTCTGACTATCCCATGACGCTTTCTCCTCTGATCATTCATCCTTTTGTTTTTCCTGGGGAGTCTAAAACACATCTCAGAACAGCAACTCTCTACTGACTAGAACCTACTCACTATTAAAAGGAATTTATGTTGGGAGAGGGGGAATAGCAGAGAGAGAAAAGAAACATTGTTTAAATGCCTCTTATGACAGCACTTCAAGAATTGTATCCTATTTGATTCTCATGAAAACTCTGGGCAGGTAGGTTCAATTATTATCCCTATTTTCCAGTTTGAGTAACTAAAGCAAGAAAAGGTTAAATGATCTGCCTAGGATCACCAGCCAGTAAGTGTTTGAGGTCAGATTTAAACTCAGATCTTCCTGATTTCAGACCCAGTGTTCTATCTACTGTAACACCTAAGTGGCACTTTATGAATTCAGAATCAGTAGGTAAGAAAGCACTTAGCTGCTCTCAAAGAATTCAAGATAGTAAGCTTAAAAGTGCTACATTTCAAAGTATGGGAAGTGTTAGTGGATATAATTAGAGATAATGTTGTTGATTTTTAAAAGACAGTAGCTATTAAGAGAGGTAATGAGATTAGAGAAGGTAGTTACCAAAAACAGCATGAATTATCTAGGTGAAATAGGTGAATAATTACAAAAATATAAACTGCCTAGATTACCAAAAGAGGAAATAGAATACTTAAACAATCCCATCTCAGAAAAATAAATTGAATAAGACATCAAGGAATTCCCTAAGAAAAAATCCCCAGGGCATATGGATTCCCAAGTGAATTGTATCAAACATTCAAAGAACAACTAATCCCAATACTATACAAACTGTTTGACAAAATAAGCAAAGAAGGAGTTCTACCAAATTCCTTTTATGACACAAATATGGTACTGATTCCAAAGTCAGGAAGACCAAAAACAGAGAAAGAAAACTACAGACCAATCTCCTTAATGAACATAGATGTGAAAATCTTAAATAGAATACTAGCAAAAAGACTACAGTAAGTTATCATGAAGATTATTCACTATGACCAGGTGGGATTTATACAAGGAATGCAAGGATGGTTTAATATTAGGAAAACTTTCACTGTAACTGACCATATCAATAAATAAACCAACAGAAATCACATGAATATCTCAATAGATGCAGAAAAAGCCTTTGACAAAATACAACACTCATTCCTATTGAAAACACTAGAAAGTACAGGAATAGAAGGACTCTTCCTCAAAATAATAAACAATATATATTTAAAATCATCAGCAAGCATCAGCAGCAATGGGGACAGGTTAGAAGCCTTCCCAATAAG
The DNA here is from genome assembly GCF_027887165.1 of Monodelphis domestica. Taxonomy (NCBI): domain Eukaryota; kingdom Metazoa; phylum Chordata; class Mammalia; order Didelphimorphia; family Didelphidae; genus Monodelphis; species Monodelphis domestica. The sequence goes on from NC_077233.1 coordinate 82,463,509, forward strand.
ATAAGAAGTGAACAAGGTTGCCCATTATCACCTCTATTATTTAACATTATATAAAAAACACTAGAAGTAACAAATAGAGAAGGAAAAGAAACTGAAGGGATTTATGTAGGCAGTGAGGAGACTAAACAATCACTCTTTGCAGATGATATGATGGTCTACTTAAAGAATCCTAGAAAATCAATTAAAAAACTAGTTGAAATAAACAACTTCAGCAAATTTGCAGGATACAAAACAAACCCACATAAATCATCAACATTGCTATATATTTCCAACACAACCCAGCAGCGAGTTAGAAAGAAAAATTCCATTTAAAATCACCCTAGAGACTATAAAATAGTTTGGAATCTATTTTCCAAGACAAACAGGAATTATATGAACACAATTACAAAACACTTTCCACAGAATTAAAACTAGGTCTCAATAATTGAAAAAAATAATTGGGGAAAAATAAAGCTCATGGGTAGAACAAGCTAATATAATAAAAATGATAATCCTACCCAAATTAATTTACTTATTCAGTGCCATACCTATCAAACTACTATTAACTTGAAAAATTACACAGAACTACCAAAGTAGTCAGAAAAATCCAAGTCTTTAATCAGGAATAGGGATAGGGTCCAACAATGGCCCCACTCAGAGTCCAGTGCCACATACCACACAGGGCCTGCACCCTGGGGACTCTGGGAACCATATCCCTGGGAGAAGGTACCACATTAAATGCCAACTCCTATGCCAATTTTACATCTGGGAGAAAACGCCATGCTAATTGCCAACTCCAAAGAGAAAGGGAACTTGGAGGTCCCTTATTCCTTCTAGAGAAATTTCCATGTCAAGTTTGCAGAGATAAACCACAAATAGGTTGCAAACCTCTTTGAAGTCAGCCTTAGGGATATCACCTAGGGGTCAACTATATCACATCAAAGGCAAGAGTCAAACACAGGAAGTCTCCTGAGAGGAGACTTTAACATAAGGGAAGCCTCTAAAACAAATAAAAGGCACTTAACATTAGCTATATTCACAAATCCCCCCCTATGCTAAGGGTTCCCAAATAGTTCTAAAGTCCATAGTTCAACCCCAAAACAGGGGTGCTTTGTACTGAGGTTTCTCAAAGGGCAGAAGTAAACTGAGTCATCCAAATTTCTCATTGACACTACCAAGAACCTTTTTTAAAGAATCAGAAAAATAATATTACAAAGTTCATTTAGAAGACTAAAAGATCAATTATATCAAGGAAAATAATGAAAAAAAATGTGAAGGACTGAGGCCCTAGCAATACCAGATCTTAAACTGTATTATAAAGAAGTGGTCATGAAAACAATATGATACTAGTTAAGAGACAGAAGGGAGGATCAATGGAATAGACTAGGGGCAAATGACCTCAGCAAGCTAGTGTTTGATAAACCCAAAGATTCCAGCTTTTGGTACAAGTACTCATTATTTGACAAAAAGTACTGGGAAAATTGGAAAAAAGTATGAGAGAGATGAGACTTAGATTAATATCCCATACTCTTTACCAAAATAAATTCAGAATGGGTAAATGACTTAAAAATTAAGAGAGAAATTAAAAGTAATTTAGGTAAACATACCTGTTGAATCTATGGGAAAGGAAAGAATTTAAGACCAAGCAAGAGATAGAGAATATTACAAAATTTAAAATTAGTAATTTTAATACATTAAATTGAAAAGGTTTTGTACAAACAAAACCAAAGCAACCAAAATTAGAAGGAAAGCAATTAATTGGAAAAATCTTCATAACAAAAACCTCTGACAAATGTCTAATTTCTCAAATTCATTAGGAGCTAAGTCAATTGTACAAAAAAATCAAGCTATTCCCCAATTGATTAATGGGTCAGGGACATGAATAGGCAGTTTTCAGATAAAGAAATCAAAACTATTAATAAGCACATGAAAAAATGTTCTAAATCTCTCATAATTAGAGAAATGCAAATCAAAACAACTCTGAGGTACCACTTCACACCTAGCAGATTGGCAAATATGACAGCAAAGGAAAATAATGAATGTTGGAGGGGATGTGGCAAAACTGGGACACTAATGCATTGCTGGTGGAGTTTTGAATTTATCCAATCATTCTGGAAGACAATTTGGAACTATGCCCAAACTAGGCTTTAAAAATTACTTGCCCTTTGACCCAACCATACCATTGCTGGGATTGTACGCCAAAGAGATTATAGGGAAAAATCCTTATACAAAAACATTTATAGCAGTGCTTTTTGTGGTGACAAAAAACTATAAAATGAGCAGGAGTCCATCAATTGCAGAATGGCTGAACAAATTGATGTATCTTATAGTGATGGAATACTGTTGTGTTGAAAGGATTAATGAATTGGAGGAATTCCATGTGAACTGGAATGACTTCCAGGAATTGATGCAAACTGAAAGAAGCAGAACCAGAAGAACAATGTACACAGAGACTGATACACTGTGGCACAATCAATTGTAATGAACTTATTTACTAGCAGAAATGCCATGATCCAGGACAATCCACATCCAGAGAAAGAACTGTGGGAGTAGAAACTCAAAAGAAAAACCTATGATTAATTACATGGTTCAATGGGGATATGATTAGGGATGTTGACTTTAAATGATAAGTATTTTGCAAATACTAATAATATGGAAATAGGTTTAGAACAATGATACATGTAAAACCCAGTGGAATTACTCATTGACTCTGAGAAGGGGGAGGGAAAGACCATGAATCATGTAACCATAGAAAAATGTTTTAACTTAATCAATTAGTTTTAAAAAATCTTTTAAATAATTAATTAATTAATTATTTAAAATATTTTTTAAAATTATAAACTCCTGATAGAGGATGGAAAATTTTCATCTATCAGATAAATGAAAGACAGAGAGAATCACAGGAAATAAAATGAATAATTTTGATTACATTAAACTATAAATAATTTGCACAAAAAATCCAATAGCAACAAGATTAGAAGAAAACTAAGAAACTGGAGCTATATATACATACATACATACATATACATATATATATATAAGTTTTTCTGACAATGATTTTATTTCTCAAATATATAGAAAACTAATTAAAATTTATAAGACTATGAGTCAAATGCCAATTCATAAATGATCAAAGGATATGAAAAAGAAGTTTTCAGAAAATAAATCAAAGCAATCTAAAGTCATAAGAATAAATATTCAATCACTATGGTTTAGAGAAATTCACATTATAATAAATCTGAGGCATCACTTCATAGCAATCACTGGCTAATATAACAGAAAAGAAAATAATGAATGTTGATGGAATGTGGAAAAAAAAGGACACAAATATGCTATTGGTGGTGTAACTAATCCATCCATTCTTGAGAACAATTTGTAAGTATGCCCAAAGAGCTATAAGACTGTGCATACCCTTTGATTCAACAATACCAGGGTATGTATGGATATATGAATATAATAGCTGTTTATTTTGTGATGGCAAAGAATTGGCAATTGATTCTTAGGCCAGAAGTAGTAACCTTAATTAGAAGTATCAAAAAAGTGTACTTCAATTCAATTAATAATGTTATTCTTGGTAGTGTTCAAAAGAAAAGATACCATTTTAACAGGTAGTGAGTTTACCATCATTGATAAGTTAGTGAATTGGAAGATCCTGTGGAAATAAGATTAAAGAATTAAAGAACAATATGAGGGGAATGTTCATCACAGATCAGTGAAGGTCGGTGAAGATATTTGTCCTTCTAAGTCACTGTTAGAAACAATATTAACTGTGGCAAATAGAGTTAAAATGAAGGAATTCTGTTTATTATTAAGGTGATTGTAATCCAGTGCAATTGAGGATTTTAAATTCTAATTATAATTTCTAAAGTTTCTTTTAAAACACTTTTGAAGACTTTATGTTTTTGAAATCTACCAAATATGTGTAGGTATTTGTATTATATAATATACAAATATGTATATGTATATATAAAACCATTTTCATTTAAACTTGGTTCTTGTTAGGCCTTTATCATGACACAATTTAGAATCTTTTTTTTTTTAGGCATGGTGACTTTTCTATTTTTATTATCAAATTTGAAGAAGAAAAGAACTTCACTTTGGAAGGCACAAATTGATACATAAGATTGCAACAATTCTTGATTGGCTAATTGCTCTTACTCACAAAAATGCTTCAGCAAACAAATTCCAAGAATCAGTCCAGTCAAGTCTCCTTGCTTGTTTGTTTCATGATAAGATTTTAGAGATGGTGACTAATTAAATCAGGCACACTATTAAAGGATATCAAGATGTACTTTAAATTGTACTTAAGGTCAATTTACCATTTTCAAATAAAATGGCAACACATGCAAATCTCCAAATAGGATAATATCAGTTTTCATGACATTACTAAACTCTTTTAAGTTTGAACCTTTTTAAATGTAAAATTTATATCCCATGAAGCCATATTGATTTTTATGTAGTAATACAAAATAATGTATCAATATATATATGTTTTTGTGTGTATATATATATACATATATGTATATATGTACACTTTTGCTATGTTATTGCCCTGCTCAATAAACTCCAGTGGCTCCCTATTAGTTTTACAAGCAAACTGAAAATTATTTGAGCTCATAACTTGAGTAGTGATTATATGTTTATCATCTGAGAAGCAGGGTTGCTAATTTGGAAAGGTACATGATCTGAAAGTTGACCCCTAATGTTAAATATTTTCCACATCAACTCATAAAAAAATCAATAATCTGGGCAAAGATTGTTAATATGACATAGCATGATATTGTCAAAAAAGCACAGAATTTGGAGTCAGAGGATTTGCTTTTGAATAGTCACTAATTGTGAGACCATGGGCAAGATATTTAACCTCTTTAGATCAGTTTTCCCTTTGGGAAAAGTAGATTTATTGAGAGCTAAATTCTCTCTAAACTTACTTATAGCTCTAAATTTATAAAATATTCACAACAATGGAATCACAGATCTTTTGATGTACTCAATAAAAGAATATTGGAGATGGAAGGGAACTTAGTACTATAACCTAAAGTTCTAAATTTATAAATAAGGAAAATTAATAACAGAGTTATAAAGCCTTAAAACTGATCTCCTTATCTATATTAAGTATCTCTTAAAAAAAAAAAAAACCTTACCTTCCATCTGAGAATCAAAACGGTGTTTTGGTTCTAAATCATAAGAATGGCTAGGCATTAGAGGTTAAAGTGACTTGCCCAGGATCATACAGCTTGGATGTATCTGAAGTCAGATTTGAACCCAGGAACTCCCATTTCTGGGCCTGGATCTCAGTCCACTGACCCACCTAGTAAGCTTCTGGATGACAAGAATTATATTTTACTGTTGTCTATCTTTGTATCCCCAGTGCCTAGCTCATAGTAAATGTTTAATAAAGGCTAGTTAATTGGTTTTTTTATTGAAGTAACTTGCCCAGGGTCATATAGCTAATAGTAAATCTGCAACTGAAACCCAGACCTTTTTTATTCACTCTAATGTTCTTTCTACTGGAAAAAAGCAGGAGTATGGAAGACATAAAATAGTACTTTAAGGTGGTGATGAGGAGGAGAAAATTGAAACATCCTACTAATAGTGATTTCCAATGTAAAAGTATTTTCCTCACTCTTTGAAACTTAAATATTAAAATTAATTTTAATTATATAATAATTATTTATTATTTGTTATTATATTTTAATTAATTAATTATTATATATTTATTATTATAAATAAAATTAATAATAAATTAATGTAAAAATTTGATGAATTTTTAAATTAAATAGTACAAGTATTCCCCTTTCATAGATGATGAACCTGATTCTCCAGTTGCTTATGTGATGTAAACAAGATTGTTTGTAAGTAGTAGATAATTGGATCATAGATCTCTTTTGGGAAGGGGCTTAAGAGACAATCTTGGTGAACTCATCCATTTTACTTTTTAAAATTTATTTTTATTTTTTTAAACCCTTACCTTCATATTGGTTCCAAGGCAGAAGAGTGGTAAGGGCTAGGCAATAGGGATTGTGACTTGCCCAGAGTCACACAGCTAGGAAGTATCTGAGGCCAGATTTGAATCTAGGACCTCTCATTTGTAGGCCTGTCTCTCAATCCACTGAACCACCCAGCTGCCCCCAACTCATTCATTTTAAATTTAAGGATGCTTAAGCCCATGGATAGTAAGTTGCTTGGCCAAGACCACATAGATATCAATTGTTAAAGAGCAAGATTTTAGCCCATATTCTTATAGGGCTTCTGAACTCTTAGTTTATGACCCTATTCACTATGCTACTTAGCTTTTGTAGAAAAAAATAGAATTTTAATCTAGTGTATATATTGAAGATCATCTATTATAGTAATTTCATTGTATAGATGAGAGACCAAAGGCCCGGAAAGTGAAGAACCCAGAGTAAGGTTACAGTGCTATTAAGGGAACAGACTTCACAAAATTAAAAAAAAAATTTCTAAATAATGCATATTTGGAACATTAAGATTTTCAAGCTCTAAAAAATGGAGGTGACAGTTACATAGTTAAGGGCATTACTGGAACTTATTTTGCATTCTGAATCTTGCCAACTCCATTCCCAATAGGATGGCCTTGGCTAATTCATGCAACTAGTCTGGACATAAGAAATTCTAGGGCTATAAAATGAAAGTCTTAGTATTTTCCCATATGTATTTCATAGGCAGATAATGAAGGAAAATATGATAAACTCATAAGCACTTTGAGTGCCTGGGGAGCAAGTATTATGTAAAGAAAGGAATATTATATTACAGTGCTTCAAAAGAGCCATATGTCATCAGGATGGCTACTCCCTCTAACTGCACAGATCACAGCTCCTCTAAACTGTCCTAGACAGGTTTTGTGAGTTGCTGTGGAGAACAAAAATCATTACCTGGGGGCCTACCTTATGGTGATGAGCTTCTTAACTCTGCTGAGCTAGGCTCAGATGACAGACGTAGTCCATCACCAGCCATACCCGAAGCCTTCCTAGCTTGTTAGAACCTGTCATAGCTTGTGTTCTGCTGGCATTACATTTGAGAGCCCAGGGTTACCTTGATGCTAGGATAAAGCAAGTGAGGAGGAACTTGGAGAAAAGAGGTAAATTATTTCGGAATTCTATTATCCCATTCAGTTCTATATGGCCAAGCAGACCATGTGAAGGGTAAAGAGGGTGAGACGTAGGATGGAGAGGAAAATAGAGAGGGACAGAGAAGAATGAGATAGTAAGAGAAAGGGACTGAAAAGGAGAGGGGCATAGAAAGAAGGAGGTACTAGGAAGAAGAGAGGGAAAGAGAAAGATAAAGGAACAGGCAATGAGAGAGAAAGAGTAAGGGAGAGACAATACAGAGACAAAAAAGGGTAGAGACTGAGAGAGGCAAAGACAAAAACAGAAGAGAAAAACATGCAATACTCTTTGGCAGGAGAAGGGAAACCAACAGACCAAATTAAACTTCTGATTCTTTTCTTCTTGAATATTTTAGATAAAGGAATATGTGAAGAATCTCTTGCTCTCATCAGTATTCATGAATTTACCATGAACTGAGAAATATTTCAACCTGTTAAGAGTTAATTGTTCATCTAATTAGTCAACAAAATTTGGGGAAAAAAAGAAATATAAGTCAATGCTTGTACTTAGACCAGTTGGCTTGATGCACAAAAATGAATTTATTATTATTACAATTATCTTTACAAAAGTCAATGGGAGAAAGTTGTTTTAAAATGCTAAGAAGTTCAGCTAAGAAGTGGTTATGCATGATAAAAATATTTCTGTCAGAGACAGTATAATCTTAAGATATTAGTAGTACTTAAGGCATCTTTTGTTCACTAGAGAAATGCATCACATAGTTATTCTTTTTCCTGAATCCCAATAATCCATTGGCATGTAGCAAAGGACAGCTGGTGGTGTCTTTTGGCTCATTTTATAAGTGGGATAGCAGTCTTCCTCTCCTCCTCCCCATTTAAAAGCCAACAGCTGGTGATAGCATAATCAGTGTAGAATCCAGGTGCAATTTGAATACTTTATTTATGTGATTATCCTATATACCAACCTCCACCTTCTAGCCCTCCAGTCTCCACAGTCTGGATTGTATAAAACATAAATGTGGCTAGAATTGATGCTATTTTTCAATATATTTTGATATATTTATTACCTTCCAATGAAATCTAATTTCACAGGATATAATCAATATTTGGGGATGAAGTATTGCTATACTAATATTTCAATACTCAGAAGATCTAGCTTTCTCTTAGTTCCAATATTTCCTCCAGTTATTCAGCTCATCATTACTCTCAAGCTTAGTAGACAGTGTTTCTAAGTTACTGGAGCAAAAAGGATTACTACCTAGGACCATGGGATTTAGAGATGAAAGGAAATTTAAGAGATAATCTACTCCAATCCCTTTATTGTTAAAAAACACAATTGAGCTGAAAAAGATGAAGTGACTTGTATGTGAAGGCCAATCCTCTATTGATAAACATTTTTAAAAATATGGATCAGTTTCCAAAGAGATCAAAGAAAAAAGAAAAAGGCCTATATGTAAAAAAAAAAAAACTTTATATATTTAGTAATTCTTCTTGTGGAAACCAAGGGAATGCCTATCAATTGGGAGATGACTGAACAAATTACGGAATATGATTATGCTGTAATACTATTGTGATACATAAAATGATGAAGGAGATGGTTTCAAAAAACCTGGGAAGACTTATAAGAATAGATATAAAATAAAACAAAATGAGAATATACATTAACAGTAATTTTATAACCATGTTCAACTATGAAAGGCATAGTAATAATCAGTTACAGAGATCCATGACAACTTAAAGGGTCTCATGACCAAAAATGTTATATATCTCCAGACAGAGAACTCATAGACTGAGATTGCAGTTTGAAGCATTTTTTCCTCTTTGTTTTTCTTTTCTTTCCTTCTTTTTTTTGTGAGAACTTGGCTAATGTGGAAATACGTTTTACATAACATCGTATAAATAGGTATCATATTTCTTACCTTAATATTGGAGAGGACATGAAGGGAGGGAGAAAATATGAAAGTGTAAAAAAATTAAATTATATTTTTTATAATTATATAGCAAGCTACAGAAATCTAATAGTATAAAGGAAGTAGATTTAACTATAAAAGGGACTCATATTGGTACTTCAATTTTTCCTTTTCTTGTTGTAATGCATAATGATGAACCTAGAGTAAGGAATACCTTAGGTCAAATCTGGCCTAAAACCCTTGCTAACTAGGCAAGTCACTTACCTTTCTGTCCTCAGCCATAAAGTGGGTGTAATAATAGCACTCATCTCCCAAAGTTGTTGTGAGGATCAAATGAGATAATACTTAAAAAGCTCTTAGCACTTTGCCTAACACATATTAGATACTTAAAATTATCCCCCTCTTCCTTCTCTTTCAGATAGGGTTAGATTTAACAGAAAGATTTTTTTTAAAAGAGCAAAATATAAAACATAAGGCAGAAAGACTTCCTAATGTTGGAAAACTTCCATGTAAAAGACTTCTAAAATATTCTTAATGGGAATATTAGGAATACTAGTTTTGCTAAGTACTATGCATTATCCATGTTTGTAGAAATTGAACATGGAAGAGACTTCAGAGATATAAATACAAATTAAAAGGCAAATATACTTAATACATCCTTTAGAGATTAAAATAATAAAAAAGTTATTTGTACAGGGAACAAAAACAAAGAATATAGAAATATACAGAGACAATAATGATATCCTAAATAATGAGGACATAGAATAAATCATAGATTAATCAACTGAATATGCAATTTTCACACTGAAATATAAACAAAAAAGAAACAAAAGACAATCTTGTAAATAAAGAGAAAATAGATAAAATAGAAAAAACTATAGCAATGATTCACAAAAAATAAAATGTCTTTGAAAAAAAAGAATTCATAAAAAATAAACTCTTAGTTGCACTTTTTGATGAAGAAATCAAATTACAAAAATTTAATAAGATAAAACTACAAAAGAGAATAAATAAAATAAGATTACTAGAACATACCATACACAATTATGTGCTAATAAACCTGAGAATTAAAAAGTAGTTAATGGTTGCCTACAAAAATAAAAGATATACAGATAATAGTAAACAAAAATGGGTACTAATCAACCTAATTTTCAGAAAATAAAATTGAATTAGCTTTAAACAATCAACTAAAGGTGGACAACAAAGGGACTTTCATCTAGAGAGAATTAGTAGTGGATTTTTAAAAATATTTAAGTATCAATGGAAAGCAAGAAAGAAAAAAGAAAGAAAGAAGGAAGGGAGGGAGGAAGGAAGGAAGGAAGGAAGGAAGGAAGGAATGAAGAAACAAAGGAAGCATTCAATCAAACATTTTCAATGGGACAAATATGATCCTAAAAACGTAGACCTGGGTGAAATAAAGTAAAGAAAAAATAGAAATTCTATATATCTAATGACTATTGATTAAAAAAATAAATAAAATGCTAAGCAAAAATACTAAAGTAACATCTGAAAATACTCATAATGACCAATTTAATTTCTAAAATGTATCCAAATATTATGACATTTGACACACCTATATTTAATAAAAACTATCCATATAATTATATTACATTAATATTATAGAAGGATGGAAAAAAGTACAACACATTTATGAAAAAAAGAAAATGAAAAAATGCAAGTAAAGAATAACAAAATATTTATCTAAAATAAAAACAACTTTACATCATTATTTGCAAAAGGAACCACTGAAAGTTTTTTTCTTCAAATCTTTCCTCCTTACTTAAGCTCTATGAAATAATTTACAATCTTAGTAAATTACCTAAAGTTTATGGGAAGAAAAACAGTCAAAAAGATAAAAAGTGAAAGGAATTAAGTGTGGCCACTTCACAACTTCTTATATACTTAACAAACTTAATAGTTCTCCCAACAAAACCCTCAATCTCAATCTCAACTCACATTTCTGACAGACTCAATCATAAAAAAACAATTACAAAGGTACTATTATACCTCCATAGGATTTATCCCTTCTATAAAGGTCCATAACCTATAAAACCATTACATATGTTAAAAGTTCTCCTGATTACCCCCTGTTAGTATGTATACTTCCATCAAAAACAAATTTTAGAGAATTTTATTCAAATATTCAGGATGACAAAGGGATTCTTCAAATATGAGGGGCTTTGTTTTAGTGGGAAAAAATGAATGACAGGGATTTTCCAGTACATTTTCCCTATTGTGATGAAGACAATGTGCCATGCCATCCAGAAGACTGAGGCATCCCTCAGCACAGATTATTTTCTTTGGTACTAATAAACACTTAGGAATTAAAGTAGGAAACATTTATTCAAATTGACCATTTAGGACTGGAGACAAATCCTAGAGGTTGATTCCAAAAAGTTTGGGACTTGAATAGGAAACATTTGATAGTAAGAATGTCTGAGATGCTTTTTAAACAAATTGCTCAGCAGACACAAGAAAAATCTATGCCAGGGCAAACAAAGGTCAGGAAACAATGAAATCCTACTTTTAAAATATTTTATATTTGCTTAGCATATTTTCGTTTCCATGAGTTTGACATAGGCGTTCTCATTTGATCCTCATCATGACTATGCTAAATTATCAGGGCAAATGCTATTGACTTCACTTTACAGATGAGGAAATTGGGACTCAGAAATACTGTCATTTGTCACTGAAAGATACTTTTTCCCTCTATAACTGAAATGAGTTGAAAAAAGCCAGAGTAGTACAGATATTAGGAAGCAAATATAGAAAGGAAGAAAGTAAAAATCATAAAAAAGCATAAAAGAGGAATAGACCCTCAAAAAATCCTATCATGAAACTTTTCAAGCATTTTGCATTAAATGGGAAGGGAATGAAAGGGAATAATCATTTATTAAGCACCAACTATGTTCCAAGCATTGTTTTACATGCTTTACAAATATTATCTCATTTTACCAAGAGGCATAATACTTCAATAAATCCATTATTTCAATGATGTATGATTTTATCAATGGTTCTACCTCCACCTCCTACCATGAACATTTCCTGTAACTTCCCTGATATCTTCAAGAATTTTCTCGGGTTAAAAAATAAATCATCACCACAAAACTAATCTGGCAATGATCATTTCAAATTTTAGAAAGACTAGTCTTCAGATGACAGTATACAGTGTGTTATTCAGTCCATCCTAGGATCTTTTCCAGTTTTGTAGGGCGTATGAAATCAGATGGTAAACAAGTGACAGGGCCAAGAATTAAACAGAACCATTTATCAACCTATTGAAAAATGACCCCAGATCTAGTGATTATTCTCTTATATCACTTTATATCGTCATAGAAAGAAAATAGGGAAGGTGTGATTAACCATGCACTCAAGGGGTCAATAGAGTTCAGGAATTTGGTAAATTTTGATGGAGGAAAAATGACATTTCTTTTCATTTGCCTTTAACTGAAATTTAGCATTTTCTTCCATTATGAACTTAAATTCAAAACATTCTAAGAATAGGTCCACAGGCTTTACTTAACTCCCCCAAAGGTCCATAAACCAAACAACAGTTAAGTAAATCCTTTCTCTAGGGCAAATTTACCTCTAAGGGATATACATACCTCTTCTGACAAAGATGCACACCCTATAATCATGAGTTGACTGGGGGACTAAATGAATTGGACAAATACTTGCCTGATAACCCGATTACAAAAGGCTATAACAAGTTAACATCAATCTTAGTGGTTAATTAGAGGTGTGTTCTCTTAATCTTTAATCCCTTTTGCTTTGATTTTTATTTAGGCAGTGTATGAATTTGAGGTTCTTTATGATTACATCAACCATTCTTGCTATATGGGTTAAGTCCCATGGAAAGAAGATGCTCAATGTTATTCTAGCTATGGGAGATGTGAATAAGTTTCCATTATCAACTACCTGTGTTTTCTAAAACTACATAATAGACTGGAGAAAATGTAAACACGGTGAGCTCAGAAGCAAGACTTTCCTAAGCTCAAAATGCTCCTCTGATACATCTGACTATGTGACCCCAAATAAGTCACTTAACTTCCCTAGAGGGGCAACTCTCTAGGATTCTGAGATGCAGAAAAGGGGCTAATCTATATTCATGGAGAAAATTTCTTCACCTTGAATTTACCTCTGCAGATGATTGCATCACCCATTTTTTGTCCCTTTATTATGAGAGGCAGCATGACAGTGGATAAACAGCCAACTTCAAATCCAGGAGGAAGACCTCTATTTAAGTTCTGCTTTTGATATGTACTTGTTGTGTGACCCTTTGCAAATTATTTAACTTCTCACTTTTCTGGGCAACTTTTGGAGAAGGGTCTTATCTATATTAGCAGAAGGAACTTCTTCACTGAAGCATTCCCTATTTTAGTTAAATCACAGATCTCAGTCTTTTGTCATTAAATGTTATTAAATGCCATGATCTCCACTACCTTGTTTGTTGTTTTCCCTATACTCTTATCCATGTCCTTCTTAAAATGTGATGCCCAGTTCCATGGATACAGTCTGATGAGGGAAGACTAAAATAGCACTCTTAATCCTGGAAGCTTTACCTCTATAGGTAGCCTAAGATTTTGGTCTCTTTCTTGGCTGCCCATTCCCATTGCTGATTCATATTAAAAATGTACTCCGTAGTTGTCCCTCCCCGACCCCATTTTTTTTTCAGAAAAACTCCTCTCAAGACATACATTCCCAAACATTTACTGATAAAGCTGATTTTTTAGAACCTAATTATAAGATTTTATATTTATTCCTATTATACTATATTTTATTTAATTATCCTGTGAAGATCTTTTTGCATCCTTTATCAGTTATCCTTCTCTAACTGGTGACATTTAAAAAGTGATAAACAGGCCTCTTGTATAAGCCATTGAAAAAATGTAAAAAAAAAAGGTAAGCATAGATTCCTGAGCATTGTCTTTGTACATCTTTATCTTTTTACTCACATGCAATTTCTCTCTCCCACCCTGACCGAGGCTTTATAATTATTCTTAAAATGCCTGTAAAGATTTAATGCCACATTAAACTATATTTTTTCTTTGTTAATGTTTATAATTCTTATAAAACAAACAATATTATTTGACTATTAACTCAAGACTAATAATTATGTTATTAAAATAATCAGTGAGGTTAATATTCATAATCATAAAAGGGGATAGAGGGGTTTACACTCAAACTATGTTTATTATGAGGATCAAATAAAATAAGGTATATATAAAAGTACTTTTGTCATCCTTAGAGCACTATACATACTTGACATTAATGACTACCCAGGCCATGTAGTTTAATAAGTGACAAAGGGAGAAGTTAAATTAAAATCCTCTGGATGCTAATTCCAATAATCTTTTCCTCTTTACCACATAGTCTCCTATAATTTTCAAAATCCTTTGCTTGACATTTAGGGATTATCATGATCCCATTTGACCTACCTTTTATACTCTATCTCCCCCTACTTACCAATACTTTCTCTATGAGTTTGAAATTGAACTGTCAGTTATTCTCCATATATAGTTAGAAACTTCTTCACGCCTCTATGAATTTGATTACATCATTTCTTCCATCGAGAACACATTCTCCATTATCTCTTCTTGCTGAGAGATTGATTAATATTATAGTAAATTGTTTGTCTAACTTCAGACTTTAGATTACAATTTTAGTGGTGCAAGTATTATATTTATATATTTTATATCCTTCACAACACTTAGTAATGCTCCTATACACTGAGGGTCCTCAATAAATATTTTTGAATAATGGAGAAAATGTTTACTGGGAAACCCTGGATGGGATTTTTTTTTAATGAAACTGATGAGGGTGGAAAAGATATAGCATCCAGATAATTTCAGGATCCAAAATAGTTCCAAAGTCTAGCTCTTCTTCCATACTGCCTCGCCCCCAACTTCCTGTTCTTTTTGTTTTAGAATAAAAAAAAAGATAGAAAAAAAGAAAAGAAATAAGAAAAGCATGAATGTCCCCCCTTTTTTAAACATCATTTTTTAAATTAAAAAGAACCATCCCAATCCTCAATACATTTCCTAAGCATTTACCATGTTTTCCTATAATACTTTGCCACTTTGTCTACTGATTCCAGATGGGTACTGCATGTGCTGTTAGCCATTATATTTTCCACTGTTTAGAATCTTCATGTTAACCCAGTAACATTTGTCCAACTATTATATCTTCTTTAATCCAGTATCATTCATGGCTACACGCAACATTGCATGCATGACTTTAATTCTATCTATCAATTTGAGATTTAGAGAAATACTTTTTAAAATGTTTAAGGATAAGCCTGAAAGCTTTGTTTTGACTCAAAAGGCTTATATTTATTTAGTTTCTGACTCTGATTTACAAAAATTTAGACATTGAGATATACTATGTATACATGGCATGATTTAAAACACATATTTAAAGTAATCACTTAAACTAATGTTAAACAATCTAAGAGATAGTATGACATACCAGATAATGAACCAAGATAGGATTTATAAAGGTCTGATTTTCAATTTTGCCTCTTCCACATACTAGCAGTTGTGACCATGGGCAAGTCACTTAACCTCTGAGTATTCCATTCAGTTCTCTAAAACTAATCTATGTGAAGGTGAGAATTTGAAGAAGGGGAGTTTCCATACTAGGATTTACTATGATATTACAGGTCTATGAAATGCCACCTCTCCAAGAATAAACAGTGAATAACAAAATAAAACAAAAATATGGTACAAAACATCACAAGATGATGGAGAACTAAAAAAAAAACAAAACAAAACAAAACAATTAATTTAAAACTTAACTCCAAAACAATTAGACTGAACACTGTCCTGGGAACGTAGAGTCCTAGTTCTAATTCTTACTCTGCTGTTAACTATCTCATTTCCAGTTTGTGGGTCTGAGATCATATTGCCAAATAAGGGATTTTACTAAGTGAATTCTAGGGTTCCTACAGCTCTGATACTGTATGATTCTATTATAAAACTATCATTACTATACAAACTCTAACTCTATAAAACTATCATTACTAGAATGAAGGTCTTTCTAAAATCAGCTAAGAGGTAATTGTTGACAGAGTTTTACAAGTTAGACTTTTTACTGAATTCTTCTATTTAGTTAAAATTATAGAAAGGTTTGTTAAGTTCCTCCATTATATGTTACTAATCAGAATTAACCTTTATTCCTGGATAAGAGCATGAATTATAATTAGGGATTTCATAATATATATTTAATTATTCTGTCTAATTAAATTAATATAATTATAAATGCAATCGATATATATTTAATTTTTGACAATCAGGCATATAAGTGAAATTATAAATACTTAATAAATTTAAGTTAGAGGGACTATGATGTAATAGGTTTATCTATGCCCATCTAAGAGAATTTTCAGAGGAATTTAGCACCACACACTGGACAGGGGCAGGAAGCATGAAGAAGGGGTGGCGGTGGATAAATGAAGTTGAACTCCTCCAGTTAGGGTAAAAGAGAGACCCTAGGACATCATTTTAGAGGTTAGTGCTTGGGAGTGGGTCCCAATCCCTCCCAAACCCAAAGAGAACACAAAATATTTTCAAAGAATAGCCTCCTATTTACATGTTTGCATAGTTATCAAGAATAATTCATTGTTTCTTACACACATGACATGCTGGAATCTTGATTGGTGGGGTTAAAGCAGTAAACTTTAGGCCAAACATAATGCTGCTTTTGGGGAAAACTTGAGAAGAAGGATTAACACCTCTCCCTCCTCCTGAAACCTCCAAATATCATGGTATAACCTAAAAGGGACCAAAGGGAATTAGAAGGATATGGTGCAAAGAACACTGCCTCTGGAGTCAGAAGATTTGGCTGAGTTCAAAATTTTTGATACCCTTTAATTTAGCTCAGATGAATCATTGAACTTTCTAGTCTTAGAACTTTCAAATGTTTGGAAAGCTGGGGGGGGGGGGAGAAGAAAGCTTAATTCATGAGATGAGGGAGGAATATTTTGATTATTTCAGCTATTCATTTTCTCATTCTTATTTTGCATTGTTACATATGTGTATTGTGAACAGGTTAAAAGGTATAAGAACAAATGAAAATATTAATCAGAAAAGGTTAATTTCATAATATGGTAGATTCCCAGAGTTAGAAGAGAAATTAGTGGTTATTTACACTCTAAGCAGGAATTCATAAATGTTTATAGAAGCTAAATAAGATTATGAATCCTCTTTTTGAGTTCTTTCAATTCGAATCTGCTAGGAAGCTCTGTGGATAGATGGATGGGTTTGGAGTGAGACAAACCTGAGTACGAATCTGATATGACTAGCTATGTGACTTTGGATAAGTCATTTCCCCTAAGTTTCCCCATCTGTAAATTATGGATAACAGTAGCACCAAAAAATGGGACAATATTTCTAAAGTACTTTGCAAACTTTAAAGTGCCTTATAAATGCTATATATTATTATTGTTTATTTCATTATTATTAGTCAGGGTTTTATGACATCAACAGATAGCTGAGAACTATACTTTTACAAAATTCTTTTTCCTATTGATCACAAACCTGCTTCATTCTGCCTTTCATGTATTTATCCAGAGTTAGACTTCTCTCCAGTGAGAAGAAAATTTCTCTCACTAATTCCCAATCACATGGTCAGAAAGAAGAGATGAAGTGGCATATTTCCTTATTGAAACACATTCCTCAAATAAAATCTGGTATTTTAATATTTCTAATAATGTTAAGTTGAAGATTGCAAAATATTAAGAAAATTCAGCAACCTTGAAGAGTAATTTATTTTGATAAAAGATCACCACAGGTCTTGGTAAACTGTCAGCATTAGACAAAAGGTTTGCTATCTGGAGCAGGCCTTATTCATTAAAAAGATGGGAAATAGAGAATAAAGGCTTTAAGCTTGACTAGTCAGTAATTTAAGGGGCAGCAAGGTAGTGCAGTGGATAAAGTTCTGGGTCTGGAATCAGAAAGACTGATTTTCATGAATTCATACTTGGCCTGAGAAATTTACTCACTATGTGACTCTGGGCAAGTCACTTGCCTCAGTTTCCACATTTGTAAAATAAGCTGGAGAAGAAAATAGCAAATTACTCTAGACCTTCACCAAGAAAACCCTAAATGGGGTCAAAAAGAGTTGAAAGTGCAGATCAACAAAAAGAAAAACAAACCAAATCAACAAGTATGTAATTTAGGAAGCAATGAAACATTAAAAAGTGCATTAGCAATGCATCACTTTGTACAGTAATTAACCAGAGCAATTCTTCAAAAATACAAAGGAAAACCTTTTTATAAAAGGCAATATACTGATTCACACAAATGACTGTCACAAATGTATTTTTATTTGTAGGAAAATATCAAATGCCTTTGTCTTCAGTTTCTTCAACTAAAAATGAGAGAGACATCATAGATCATTTTATAAAGGCCCTCTCTGTTTGAAAAATCTGCAATTATTTCTGATTCTATCTCTATTCTATCACCTATCCCCTTTGTGATTTATGATCAATGCCTGTGAAATGGAAAGTAAATGTTTGAGGTTAAAATACAAACCATTTCTCTGTCCAGAGCTAACTTGATTATCATGAAAATGAGACTTCAGACCCTGACCTAACAGGCTGGGTTGTAGTCTTCCAGGACATCCAATCCAACATATAGTCACAAATTTGATAAGAGTTAAGAAACACATTAGATTTGTTTGTGGGAGAATAATTCCCCTGCAAAATAAAAAGAATCAGAATTTCAAGAATGGAAGGAAGTAAAATATCATTTAAACTATCATCCTGTTCAAACCTATACTTACTTCTTCAACAATGTATGTGACAACTAACATGCATTGTTTGATGCCTTCAATGAAAAATTCAGAACCTTTCCTGGAAATCAATTCTGTCTATGATATCTGTATTTAAAAAAAAAAAAAACTTTCCTGATCTTGAACCAAAATATATTTCTCTATAATTTTTGACCATTAGCATTAATTCTCCTCTCTGCATGTATAGAAAATAAATTGAATCTTTCCAAATGGTAGCCCTTTAAATACTTGGAAGAAATGAGTATGTCCCTTGTAAAAATAGACTCGAATTCAGGACTCCAATCCCCAGAATCCTTTGCTCCACTTCCCCAGAGTGCTTTGTAAACACACTGAATTCTCACCTGGGTGAGAACACAAATGATTATTTAAGGGAGTTCTCCACCTACTGAGGGGCTTTTGGACTTCCATTTTGGAGCAGACGTGGCTTTTTTCATAATGTAGGTGAGGTCTTGTCTAGGCCTCTCTGGCCTAGGCACGTGTTTTCTTATCCTGTATTTTCTTTAATCCTTAATCTTTAATAAACCTCATAAAATATAATACTCCTTGCAGAGAGAAACTAATTTCTACTTACCTCAGTCTCCCCTAAATTTTAATCTTTACAGTTTGGTGACCTAATGGGAGAAAAAGACTCTCAATCTTCTTATTCTTTTCTGATCTTTAGTTCAGCTTTAATAGCTAGTGCCTAGAATTATTTTAAGCCACGTTTCTCCAAGATGCTTTTTTAGAAAACCATCCTGATCAGCTCCTGCCTGCAGCCCCCTATCCTGACCTCTCTCCATCCTTACCTGGTCCCAGTCCTGCCCACCCTGGCAGTCTTTCTCTTGCTCACCTGGCCCACCTGATTCAACCAAGATTGCAATCACCTGGTGACCTGCCTACCCAACAAACCCAGATCCTCGGAGCAGATCAATCAGCTGGTAACAAACAAACTGGGGGATGATAGCAGGGGAGAGAGAAAGGGAGAGAGAAGAACCAGACTTTTCAAACAGGAACTTAAAAGCAATGGGCTGTTTAAAAGAATACATTTTGACTCTTCTGGTGGTTTTATTGACTTCACCTGCATGTCAGGAAGAAGACTTAGCTAACTTTGGGGTGGCAAATGGATGGCTCAGGGAACTGAGAGCCAGGCCTAAAGACATGCAGTCCTGGGTTAAAATCTGGCCTCAGATACTTCCAAGCTGTGGGGCCCTGAATGGGTCCCTTAACCCCCATTGCTTAGCCCTTACTACTCTGCCTTCGGACAATAGACATTTAAATGGATAATTAATAATTTTAAAAAATGCACACCTAAAGAACTTTAAAGACTAGAGGCTATATTTTAAGGTATTTCAGACTCCAATGGTTTATAAAAAAAATCTCTGTATTGCATTTTCCCAATTGTTTTGTTTAAGAAATAACTTTGTGATTTTAAGTTCATATATTACTGGATTCAATATTATTCTGTTATACTGTTCATTTAATGTAATGAGTTTTAAAATTCTGTTGCTTTTCCCCTATAACCATATATTGAAAAAATATTATTGAATAAGCCCATATAAGAAAAAAAACAGCTTTTTTCTATTTTTGCCTTTGTAAATTGTCACATAGAGGATAGATGGACTTCAGAACTGGTTACAATTGTATAACAACCTTTGGAAAATTTAATATGCTAAATATCTCAAATGATTTTAAGGGTTTTTTAAATATGATTTTTGTAATTAAAAAAAAAATATCTGGTCATTTTTGCCTGCCCCTACCATGAGGTAAGGCCAATTCTAGCTGATGTAAAATACATTTTATAACCCCCAACCTTCCCACATTTCCAAATATGTGAATGGAAGTTGAGGAAGTTAATGTCAGGGCATTTGTACCCCTAAAAAGCCTCCAAAAAGGAGCATCTCTTTATTTATACTCTTCATCTCACTATTTTACTTCCACCAGAATGATATATATATATATATATATATATATATATATATATATATATATATATATATATATATATTTCTTGACTATGTTCTAAACCCAAAATGAATTTTACTTTGTTTAAAAATATGTTTATTACCAAGGTTGAAAGATTTGCTACGTTTGTAAAACTTGTGACAAATATCCATCAATTCATAGGTTTTAAAAATGTCATACAGCAACTTATGTGAAATATGATAGTATGTTTGTTTGCTATTGTAATTAATTGGGCTATTGAGAATTTTGGGGATATCGATATCTACATATTTGTACTACTGTATTTTTAAAAATGAAAAAATGTTACCTTGCTCAACTCATTTGCCTTCTACTCACAGTGATCATGGCCAGATACAAAGAGGAAATGGATCTCATTTTTGGTGAGAAAGCCTTGTATTTTATATTTTCTTAACTGACACAGAGTGTCAATGATTATAAGCTATATTTTTGAATTTTTAAAGCTCTTTTATTATTATATTTTTCTTGCATGTGCAATATACTATTTGTTTTTTTTATTATTTTTTCTCTCCTTTTTATATTTGAAGCACATGTCACAAGAATTAAGATTTTCTTTAACTTTTTGATTTTTCAGTAATATAAGTTTAAAATACATTTGTCAATGCATGCTCTAAAAAGCTTGTGACTATAAAAACGATGTCACCATGGGACTTTGCTTAATGATTCTCTCTGATTCCAGGACAAGATATACACAAAAGAGCCATTGCACAGAGCCAAAGAAAAGCCAATCCAGGATGAATTGATGCACTTCTAGGCCAATACAAAGGTCTTGAACCTAGTGTGAAGACTCGATGTTACTGTATTTAACATGCTAGACATTGGCTTTCCTTGTGTCCACACTCACTCTGAAAATACTCAGACGAGTATCCCTGAAACCTTGGCTCCTATAATCTGGTCTCCTTTTCTGTCTCTCATAGTGTGGTACCTTTCTGTAGTCCTGGCTACTGACTGGGTAAATGCATCATTGCTTAGATCATTTTAATTGGGCCCTGATTCAAGGACCTATTATAGATTTATTTTTCTTTTCACTTGGAATTTTACATATAAGACTTTGATAGTCTATATTTTCATCCATAAATTTTTCTTTTCTTTTGGATTTTTCTGATGTTTTTGTTAATTTCTCTTGCCAATTGATTCATATACCTCATACCTCAGCCATGCATCCCTAAGTGATCCTGTTTTTTTAATCACCCTCTTAACGGGGTGATTAACATCTCCTTAAACTATTGAGTTCTTTACCAAACTACCCTTGCATAATTAGCTCATGCATATTAACTGACACACCCACAAGGTGGGGTAGCAGCCATTCTCTATACAGGTAGTATATGTAAAGGGAGGGGAACATATCAAAGGGAAATATGTAGAGGTAGGTCAGGAAATTGTGCACCTCCTAGTTTCTAGCCAATAGGGAAAAGAGCAGGAGAGACTATTTTAGGATTAGGGGGAAAAGAGAGCCTGCTGTGACAAATCTGTGCATGTGCCACTTCTTGCCCTGCAGTGCGCATTCTTGCAAGTCTAAAATAAAGGCTTCATGTACTCATCAAAATCTCAAACTTTACTTATAACAGTAGAGAAAAGGTAAATTTGACAATCATCAGGATAGAGATAATCATCAGTATAGAGATAGAAATTAAATCCACATGAGTTGATAAAGTCACCAAGTGAAGTAGTATACAGGCAGAGGAGAAGAGGCATGAAGTTGGAGGACATAATGAATAGTGGTATCCAACAAAGAAGATAGAGTTGTACTCAGATAAACAGGAGGAAAAGCAGAAGAGAATGATATAAAAAAAACAACAACAAGAGAAAAGACAGTATCAAGGTTGAATCCAAATTGTAAGGGGTAATAAGAGAGTGAGAAGTTTGGCTACAAAGGGCAAAAATGAAATAGAAAAATAGCCAGGATGGAAGGATCAAGTGGAACTTTTTTTAGGAAATGGGAGATATGAGTATGTTAGTAGGAAGTAGGAAATGAATCGGTAGACCAGGAGAGATTGAAGATAAGTGAGAGAGTAGGGAAGACAGAAAGGGAAATATTTTGGAGGAGATGGGATGGAATGGAATCAGTTAAACAAGTTGAGGGGTTAGCCTTGGAAAGGAGTAAGATTGCTTCATCATGTGAAACAATGCAAAGGAGGAGAAAATAGCAGATGGCACCTGAGTGATAAGAGATGGGGAAGATGGAAGAAGAAAGAGTTCATAGAGAATAGTCTCAATTTTATTCAGTAAGATATGAGGCAAGGGTCCCAGTTGAGATGCTGAGGAGAGCTGAGTCCATGGGAGGTTTGATGAAGGAAGAAAAGTTTGGTAGAGAGTACAAGAGAAAAAAAAACAAACTATCTCAGTTAAACAAATGATTATTAATGTCTCATCATAGCGATATCCTACATTTTGTTTCTAATATTTTATTCTGTCTACAATTAATTATCCATTAGAAATGGAAAAAAAGAGACATGTGGATGTCTCTCTTCAGAGCTGAGGTCCACTTGACCATTTGACTATTGTACATTTGCACTGTATATACCATATGTGTCAAAATCACTGTATTTGCAAAAAAAAAGTCCCCAAATTTTCCAATTGCCCTTATATTCCTCTTTCTATTGAGGGGACTACTATTCTTGCAGTCAAACAGATTTTTAATCTTACCATTATATATATAAATATAAATATATATATATATAATTAGCTCTTCATTCTCTTTACTCCTCTCATATCCAATAAATTGCCAAGTATTATCCATTGTCTTCCCAACATATCTCAATCTCTCTGATACACCCATTTGACCACTAATACTCATTTATGTCCTCATCATTCCCAGGCTTGACTATGGTGAAGGCACTTCATAACTCTCTCTAGGAATTTTGTGGAACTTGTCCACTCTCTCCCTCTCTCCACCTCTTACTCTCTCTCTCTCTCTCTCTCTCTCTCTCTCTCTCTCTCTCTCTCTCTCTCTCTCTCTCTCTCTCTCTCTCTCTCTCTCTCTGTCTCTCTCTGTCTCTCTCTGTCTCTCTTTCTCTCT
Source organism: Monodelphis domestica (assembly GCF_027887165.1). Classification (NCBI taxonomy): domain Eukaryota; kingdom Metazoa; phylum Chordata; class Mammalia; order Didelphimorphia; family Didelphidae; genus Monodelphis; species Monodelphis domestica. The sequence goes on from NC_077233.1 coordinate 82,487,252, forward strand.
CTCTTTCTCTCTCTCTCATATAGAGGCAAGATGACAGAGGTTAGGAGACAAGACTTGGAGATGGGAAAACTTGGAATCAGTCATATCTTTGGTGTGTACTGTCTGTATGAACTTGGGCAAACTCCTTAACCTATCTGTCTCAAATTATTCATCTGTAAAGTGGGAATAATAATTGTACTTCCATGCAGTTATTGAGATTTTCATATGAATGAAAATACATAAAATCACTTTGTAAATCTGAAAGTACTATACAAATATCAGCTATATTTTAGTAGTAGTAGTAGTAGTAGTAGTAGTAGTATATCAGCAATAATGTCTCAAGAATAGCTTATAGCCAAGTCATTTTTTGAAGATTAATGAAATGTACATGATGTCTTAGATTCAAAAGTTTAATTCTCAACATATTTTGGATTTCAGATCCCTAATAGATGTATTGATACACATATGTTATATACACATCTCCTAAATTTTATCATCTCCCTTCTTCCCTATTTGAGAATGTAAATAAGTTTCAATTTCATGTAATTATCAAATATATTTTTACAATAACATTCTTTATCTTTTATGACATTTACATTATTTTATTAGGCATTTTTCTCCTAACTCATAGCTATGAAAGAAACTGATACAGTACTTATCTAACCTTTAAAATATATTTCTTTGATCTATGAGTTTATTTTAAATACATTATTACTACCAGTAATGTGTCAGTCTCCCTTGTTAAAATATAATCTTTTTAAGGACAAGAACTGTTCTGTATTATTTCGTTTTTCTCTTTGTATCTCCAGCATTAACTACTAAGGTACAGTACAAGGCACCTACTATATACTTAGTAAAATCTAGTTAAGTGACTGATTATTAGAAAGAAAGAAAATTCAAAAGGATCATCATCACCATCTCTAATATTTGAATGACACCTTTTTCTTTATCCTCATAACAACTCTGTCATGGTAGTAGGTGGATTAAGTAGTGTTATTTCCATTTTACAAAGAAGAAAAGTAAAGTCCTGAGAAGTAGATGAGAAATATAGTTGGTATATAAATATATTTCTCTTGGTTTCTGTCTGTGCCTATCTATTTCTCTGTCTGGAAGCCTCAGCTCATGACTCTTCTCCTCAAAGAATTTCATTGGCAGAGATTGATTAATGTTCCATGCCTACATGAGGAAAACAGTTGCCAAGAGCTTGGAAGAAGAGAGATCCTGGTCTACTGGCTTTCAACTTTGAGGCTAAAGATACATGGTTCCCTATTCTCCTCAGGAAGAAGTCCCTGAAGGAAAAGAAGGACTGGGAAAAAGATGACATATATAGGATCTAGCAATTTGGTCATGTCCATATTCCTGCCTTACTATATACTATAGACATTGAGGGATTTCCCATTGGATACAATGTGGGATTTTCTCTCTGCTGAATTAAGGTATCTTAGATAATTCATTCATTCTGTCTATTGTCTGATATAATATAATTTCTGTACCTTTTCTAATTTTTTTGCTATTAGTTTAGTTAAATGAATTTATTTGCTATTCACTATATGTCATCTCTGTGGATCTGCCATTTTTTGGAAAAGGAGTCAAATTTTGTATGTATAACTTGGGTCACTCCTTATATGTTAAGGAATAGCAGTCAGGAATTCAAACTACATGTACAAAAAAAACCCAAACAATCCCTTATGCTTATTGTACTTTAAAGATCAGATAAATGCAATTCCAGATGGTTTTCTTTCTCTGAAGAAATCAGAACAACTAGCCTTTCTTGTTCCCAGACATTTGCTATGTGTCTTGGAAGAAATCATAGTCTCTGTAGGAGAAAGGAGGACAGAAGAGGCCCAGGATATATAGATTTCTTTCTTTCTGTGAGCCACACCTAAATAGATATTACTAATAGGCACCAAGAGTAAAAACAAAGTACCATACAAATTTGTAGGGAGAAGAAAATTACTAACCAGGTTACTAACGGAATTGGGGAGTTTTGGGGGACCAGGCAATATTTGAATTGCGATTTAAAAGAAGGATAGAATTTTTTTTTTAATGAATAAGGGGATAAAGGCACTTCAGGTAGGAAAATGAGCTAAGGCACTTGTTTGGCACATTTGAAGGAGAAGGAATAGAACAAATAAAGAGTGGTGCATCATAATGGTAGACCTTATTGTAAGGGCAATGAGTTTAGACATTTTGCTTTGGGACAACTCATAATTAGAAAGATTTTCTTTATCTCCAGCTAAAATTTTCATATTGGTATCCTTTACCCACTACTTCTAGTTGTGTTTTATATGACTAAATGGAACCAATATAATCTCTTCCATAGAACAGCCTTTCAAATACTTGTAAAGAACCATCATATCTTTTTCTGTTCTAGGCCATATATCTCTAGAGCTTCCAACTGAGAATAGGGGAAGGAGTAGACTCTAATTCTCACATTTACCTCTGTAAGGCTTCTGGTTTGTCTATGTCCTTTTTAAGAGATGGTCTTCAAGTGCAATCTCTCCAGAGGTGTGTAGTGTAGGACCATCACTAACATTAGACGTACCTAGTCATGCCTCCCCTTTTTATACTAATATAATTTAAAAAAACCTATGAATACTTGTTTATGCAAACATATGATTCTCATTACTTTTTCATCTTAATAGAGTTGACTCATCATTCTAACTTTCCAAGAGTTTTTGGCTTCCCATTTTCTCATCCAGCATGTTACATATCTCTTTCTGTTCTGATAAATGTCATAAGCATGATTGCTTTTGTTCAAATCTTTGAAAACAAATTTTGAACAAGAGGCTAATTAAGGTTTTGGATATATACATATATGTATTGGCAGTATATCCATACAGAAATGGCCTTAAAGCAGTAAGAGATATATTTGTAGTCATGTACCTAGAGTTCATAGTGTATCTATTCAATTATCTGTAGAAATTGATACACACGATTGGTGCTATTCAGTCACTTTTTAGTCATGTCCAACTCTTGATCCTATTTGGGATTTTCTTGGCAGAAATATTAGAGCAGTTTGCCATTCCCTTCCTTCTCTAGCTCATTTTACAGATGAGGAAATGAAGACAAGCAGAATTAAGTGACTTGCCCAGGGCCATGCAGTTGGTAAGAATCTGAAACAGGATTGCAATTCAGGGATATGAGTTTTTCGGACTTTTGGCTCAGCACTCTTTCCACTGTACCACTTAACTGCCTTGACATACATGACAGTGACCTATTAATTCATATAAATTTAATAACAACATCTAAGACATACACATATACAATTTTTTTTTAAATGGATAAAAAATGAAACACTGATTTGGGCCAACACAGACAAAATTTTAAGAAGTGGAGATGGTTTAGGAGAAGGAACAGAAAGTTCCATTAAATAGATCATGTACAAAACTGATTAAAGAGAAGGGGCTTATGATAAGATGAATTTTGATTTTAGAATCACAAACTTTTAGCATTTAAACTAAGTTAAGAGGTCACACGTAAAGCATGAATCACCTCCACATGAATGTTCATCCAGGTTCTTCTTCAAAATCACCATAGATAGGTTACTTGCCATCTCCAGAAGGAGCCCATTCTGCTAACAAGCATAATTGTTACTAAGCTTTGTTTCTTTTCCCCTCCAGTCAAAATTTACTTCTCCTTTGTTTCATGAATCCCTCCTCATTCTACACATCTAGGCCCAGCAAAATAAATCTAATTCTTCTTATACATGAGAGATTGTCCTATATACCATAATTACAAATAATTTTAAAGTATTTTTGAGTATAGACCCAAAGACTTACCAAATATATATGTATATGTAAAACTATATTTTTATAAAACTATTGAAGATCCTTTCTTCTTAAGATACATAATATTTTATCTTCATGCCTTTTCATTTTAACTCTGCTTTCTCTTCTCCTCATCTGCTATTGAATTCTGCTTTCTTAGATCATGAATCATGTTTAGACAACAGATAGAACCATGCACAGTATAGAACTCAGTAATTTTGCTAGTCCACAGTGAGACAATAACATATATTTATTAAGCAATTACATGGTGCCATTTTGGAAATACAAAATTAGCAAAAATAGTAGACTAATGTAGTTTAGAAATAACAACCTAGAATGCCAAAATAACAGACAATGCTGAAAATGTCACATATTCCTGAAAATGTATTCCCTTCATTGTTTTAGAAAACAATGGACATTTTATTTAACATTTATCCATCTTGGAAAATGGGATTTAGGGCAAGCAGGTACTTTAAATATCCTCTAATCCAGTTCTTTCAATTAGCAGATGATCATGTTAGTAAATGGAAAGATAAACCAATCTACAATCATTTCAGTACTGTTTCTTGGATATTGTCCTGTACCTCATTGATCATAATGTTTCCATGTCAGGGCTTTCCCTTAATCACACAGAATAAATGTGTAGCCAATTATGCCTAGTCTATTAAAGATAATTTAAATATGCATTTCCTTGGGAAGAAGTGGTAAAACAAATAATAAATAAGACTGAGACCTAGAGATTTGCAAGACAGATATTTGCTTTTGTTCAGGACAGGATTTCTGAATTTTAAATTCTTGTTATTGGACTAAACTCTTCCTGTTAGCAATTCCTCTAACCAAATGACGTTCAGGTGTAGGTACTAAGGATGTCAGTTCAAAATGGTCATAACTGATTTTTGAATCTCTGCCCATCCAGTGGATAAAGCCAACAATAACTAAATAGTATGGGGAGAAAGGGAGAGTAGAGAAATACAAATTTATTATTCTATGCTCATTAGTTGCTGAAGTTAAAAGTTTTCACACTTCCTGTTCCCAGTGGATAGGGGAACTGAAGTGTACCAGAGTTCTGTCCCTCCATTTGTTCTTTTGGCTTCTCGGGCCTAACTAGAAAGAGGAAGTACAAGAAATCCCACAGGAATGCCTGTTCTCTTGATATTTCCAACCTAATTTTGCAGACCTGAGAATTCTGGCAGAACACTAAATAAACATGCCTGACTTTGGTGCCCATCCAGACAGAACTGCCAGACGTAAGAGGCATGCCTAATCTACACAAAGCACATGCAGGCCAGACATGGGACTGATCTCCACTTCACTACAAAGGAAATCCTACTATTTCCTATCCTGCTCCTCCTTCAGAATGAGATTGCTATACTAGAAAAAGCACTAGCTCTGAACTCAGAGGATTTGGATGAAAATCCTGCTTCCACCACTCAGTACCTGTGTGAATTTAGAAAAGTTATCAACCAATCTGGGTTCCAGCTCTCTCCTCCAAAAAGAGAGGATTTGATTAAATATAGTCTTCTGACTCTCTCATAAATATATGTGACCTATTTTGGTTTAGTTAATGGATCTCAATTGCCAGCAAAGAGATAAAATGGGACTAAAAAAGTAAATGCAAGTTTGCCATTCTAGATCTTCAAAGTAAAAAAAAAAATCTCAAAAGGGCCAGTTACAAAGCCTAGTGGATAGAGTGCTGGGCATGGAATCAAGAACACCTGAGTCCAAATTTTTGCCTCAGGCACATAGTAGCTATGGGACTCTAAGCAAGTCACTTAACTTCTACCTGGCTCAGTTTTCTTATGGCAATAATAATAGTACCTACCTCCTAGGATTATAATGAGAATCAAATTAGATAATATTTGTAAGACTCTTAGCCTAATGTCTGATACATGATAGATATTATGTAAATGTTAGTTGTTGTTATTATTACTATTTTCATCATGATCATTATTATTATTATTATTATTATTATATAATTAGTCATATATTATCAGTTTAATTGGAAATCAATGACCCTTTGGTCCCTTTTACTCTACAAAAACATTCACAAATCAAATTCCACCAACCAGGGACAGTTTGTTTTTAATAAATAAGATACAAATTAAAAGCAGTAATGGTCTTTGTCTTACAGTGTCTCTAAAGAATTTGATGTACATTTAGATAAGGAAATATTACATTATCATAAGGTCTTTTGAAGTGTCTACACAATGACTTGCTACGAATGGTAAAAATAAATGAATAATGGAAAGTGAAATAATACTAGAGAAAATGAATATATATATATATATGTTTATATTTATATAATTCTATAAAAAAGCCTAAAACTACTTGAAAAAAATGTTATGATGAAGCTTATTGGGCTTACTTGATTAGTCATTTTTTAAATTCCTTGATATTATGGACCTCTGATGACACAAAGCAAATGCAATTACATACTCTAGACTTATTTTCTAAAAGCCAAAGTATGGCGACTTGTAGACTCTGTGGATAATTTCATATAATCACTTTCCATTTGGAATGCAATATTTCTACTGAAAATTAAGGAAGAATAGCATTAGTAGTTATAACAATCCTTGCATCAGTTATAATCCCCTACTTCCTCAAAATAATTATCATTTGACAATAAAACATGTCATATGTGTCACTTTCATCTTTTAGTATTCTTCATATAATATGAGCACTGTGTTATGCATTAGACAGAGTTGATCATTAATAAATGTAATTGGATAAAAATCACTTACAGATCTCAGATGATTGTTAAATGTTTCTAGTTTCTTCTGTTTAGTGAAAAAATACACTTCCTTTCTTGGTTTAGAAGTAAATTATAATAGTTTTACTCTTATTACTACTAACATTATTACTGCTGTTACTACTATTATTGCTACTAATTTATTCATATGAAATTTTGATTTTTACTCAAGATTTTCTTTACAAATTTATGACAATATCATCACCTCCACTTTAGAGATAAACAAATAAAGATAAAAAATTTAACTGGTTTAACTATGGATAAAAAAGTTATTGAATAAATGTTTTTTTCTTTTTATAATTGGTTTATTATATTATTTTTATAGTTTGAGATTACTAATTTAATACAAGAGAGTGAAGGGAGTGGAAAGTATTCGTCCTGGCTTATTCTTTTTCAGTATAACCCAGAATAATATGAATGTAATTTGAAACAAACCTAACATAGTCTTCCAATGCAATCTAATAGAGCCTCCTTAACCTTATGTCTAAAGAATGACAAAAGGTGGAGCCAAGATGGAGGCTTAGTAGCAGTAAAAGCTGAAACCACTCTAACAATCCTTCCAAAATTTAAAAAGAGCATTAAAACAACAAAAGTGAAAAACCAATAGCAAGATGTAGTGAGAGGCCTCTCCCACTGAACACAACTTGAATGGTAGATAAAATGAGTTGATTTTCATGGTATTTTTACAGGATAAGGGAAAATGAAGCAAAATGGCACACAGAGATTATCTGGATACCCCACCCCCCACCCACCCCGATCCTCGCCAGGTTCCAACCTGGGCATAGTTCAACATTGGGATCCCAGGACCTCACATACACCACTAATGACAGAGAACCCCAGAACCACCCCCTACCCCTTGAAATTCTAGGTCTTGGCCCCAGCCTGCAGTCAGGACCTGAAGTCCTTAGTATTTGATCCTTTCAAATTAGTGCTTTGGTGAAATCCTTAGCTTCAGGGCAAAATAGTTCTGAGTCCTGAAATCTAAAAACCATCAGTAGAGGAGATAGAATAAGTACCTTTCAAAACTCCCAGTCCATGCCCGCCCCCCCCCTCCCAAAAAGTAGGTAAAATGAGCAAACAGCAATAGAAAAACCTAACCCTAGAAAATTTGCCTAGGGGACAGTGAGAGCCAAGCAACTACTTGCAAAAGTTCAAAGAAAAATAGGAATCAGTCTCAGATTCTTGAAGAAATCAAAATGGAATTCAAAAATATGACAGGTAAAATAAATGGGAAAAAGAAATAAACATAATGGAAAAAGAAAATAATAGGCTTAAAAAGCAAAATTTGTCATCTAGGATAAGAGATTCAAGAATATAATGAAGAAAAGAATTTTTATGAAACAGAATTGGCTTACTCGAAAAAGAGGCAAAAAAATTAAATGAAGAAAAGAGTTCAGTGAAACATTGAATGGATCAAATGGAAAAGGAAGATTAAAAGGTCCTAGAAGATATTCATGCTTTAAAAATTAGAATTGGGCAAATAGAATCTAATGACTTTATAAGACACCAAGAAAGAATAAAACAAAATCAAAGGAAGAAAAAAATAACAGAAAACATGAAATATCTCATTGAAAAAGCATGGAAAATAGATTGAGGGGAGACAATTTAAGAATTATTGAACTACCTTAAAATCATGACAAAAAATAAAAATTGTCTAGCCATCTTATTAGAAGAAATTATGTAAGAAAACTGCCCTAATGTTCTTGAACAAGAGAGTAAAATAGAAATTGAAAGAATCCACAGATCACCTCCTGCAATAAATCCCCAGATGACAACTCCCAGGAATGTTATATCCAAGGTCAAGAACTCCCAGACCAAAACGAAAATACTTAAAGCAACCCTGGAGCCCCATTTAGGATTACACGGGATATGACAGCTTCTACATTGAAAAACCTAAAAGCTTGGGATATGATATTCTTGGAGGCAAGGGAACTGGCTTTGCAATCAAGAATCACCTACCCATCAAAACTGACAATATTCTTTCAGGGGAAAGTTTGGTCATTTAAAGAAATAGAAGATTTCCAAGCATTCCTGAAGAAAAGATCAGACTTAAACAGAAAATTTGATGTCAAAATACAAAATTCAAGAGAAGTTTAAAAATATAAATGAGAAAGAGAAAAAATTAAAGTCTTCAATAAGGACAAATTATTCATATTCCTATATAAAAATAATATCTGTAATTCTTAAAAATTGTTATCATTATGATGATGGTTAGATGAAGTAAACATAGATAGAGATTGTAGTTGTAAGCTATGATGATATGGAAAAATCTAGAGCTGAAAAAGTGGATTGCATATATCACATAAAGAGGTACAGGAGTGGGGGAAATTATTACAGTGGTGGGAGTGGATGAGGCTGGTAATAGGTAATACTTCAACTTTATTCTCATTGGAATTAACTCAGAGAGGGAAGCACAGATAGATTTATTGGAATATAGAATCCTATCTTGCCCTATAGAGAAATAGGATGGGAATAAGAAGGGTGATGATGGGAAGGGAAGTAATATAAGTGAGGGGATAAAGGGAGAATGACAACAATCAAAACACTAGTGTGGCAGGAAGGAGTGAAAGGATAAAGGACAGGAATAAAAGAGGAAATCAAGATGATGGGGAATACACAGATAGTAATCTTAACTGTGAATATGTTAGATGAACTCACCCATAAAACAGAAGCAGATAACAGAGTGGATTAAAAACTAGAATCCTATCATATGTTGTTTACAAGAAACATTTTTCAGACAGGCAGACATATAAAGAGTAAATATAAGAGGCTTTAACTAGACAAAAAACAGAGGAGTAGCAATCACAATTTCAGACAAAACTAAAGCAAAAATAGATATGATTAAAAGAGATAAGGAATGTTGTTATATCTTGATAAAAGCTAGTATAGAAAGTGAAGAAATATAAATACTTAATATATATTCACCAAAAATTATAGCATCTGGATATTTAAAGAAGAAACTAAAGGAACTTAAGGAGGAAAAAGACAATAAAACTATACAAGTGAGGACCTCAACCTTTCCCTATCAGAACTAGCTAAGTCTAACCAAAACACAAACAAGAACAAAGTAAAGGAAATGAGTGAAATTTTAGATAACTTAAATTTAATAGCTATCTGGAGAAAATTGAATAGGGATAAAAAGGAATATGACTTCTTTTTGACTCTACAGGGGACATATACAAAAATTGACCATATACTAAGGCATAAAATATTCACAACTGTGAAGAGTGGATCAAACTGTCTTCATCTATCAATCAGCAACTTTTAAGTTAATCAATCATAAAACTTAAATACGCCTACTTAATACCTTACCAGTCACTAAGTATGAGAGTTAACAAATCACTTCCTATGGTGGGTGATGTGACAAGGAAATCACTTTTAAAAGACTGATATATATTAATTTAAGATCGCCAAGGAATTCAGCTATGTAATTCCTAAATGAAAACTCAAGTCAGCCGTCAACCTTTTATAGAGTTTAATTACAGCCCGGAGGAAGAAAGGAATTAGAGAGAGAGAGAGAGAGAGAAAGGGGAGAGAAGGGAATAGGGCTTAAATACCCCTTCTGTTTAGGCTGGGCCAAAGGGCCCAAGCCCTTAGATAGCTGGGGCAAAGAAAAGAGATCAGTCCCTATTACTCACGTGACCAAAATGGAGAAACAGTCTCAGAGGCCCCCACCTTCAGCTTCCTTCAGAGCAAGCTTCTCAGAGCACCTCTCCAACCACTCAGAGCCAAAACTCTCCAACCACCCCCTCAGTCCTCAGACCACTCTCTCTTTAAGGAAACCATCTAAGTTCTCTCCCCTCAGTTCTCACATCTACCAATCACTGTCCATCATTTTCCCTGTGCCAAGAGTGGCTCTAGCTTAACCCAGGACCGCCCAGAGGTCTGGGCTTTGCACATGTCTGTTGGAGGTCATATTCTCAAATAATTAAATTTTGATCTTTGCTGTAGTCATTCCTAAATCCTGTTACTCTGTATACACAGAATAGTATACATGTCAGACCTTTGGGAAGGGAAAGATTTTAAAACCAAGCAAGAATTAGAAAGAGTCACAAAATGCAAAATAAATAATTTGGAATACATCATATTAAAAAGTTTATGTACAAACAAAACCAATGTAACTAAAATCACAAGGGAAACAACAAATTGGGAAGCAATCTTCATAAAAACCTCTGACAAAGGTTTAATCACTCAAATTTACAAAGAGCTAAATCAATTGTACAAAATATCAAGCCATTCTCCAGTTGATAAATGGGCAAGGGACATGAACAGGCAGTTCTCAGCCAAAGAAATCAAAACTATTAATAAGCACATGATTAAGTGCTCTACATCTCTTATAATCAGAGAGATGCAAATGAAAACAACTCTGAGGTATCACCTCACACCTAGCAGATTAGCTACCATGACAGCTATGGAAAGTAATGAATGCTGAAGGGGATGTGGCAAAGTGGGGACACTAATTCATTGCTGGTGGAGTTGTGAATTGATCCAACCATTCTGGAGGGCAATTTGGAATTATGCCCAAAGGGCGATAAAAGACTGTCTGCCCTTTGATCCAGCCATAGCACTGCTGGGTTTGTACCCCAAAGAGATAATAAGGAAAAAGACTTGTACAAGAATATTCATAGCTGCACTCTATGTGGTGGCCAAAAATTGGAAAATGAGGGGATACCTTTCAATTGGGGAATGGCTGAACAAATTGTGGTATATGTTGGTGATAGAATACTATTGTGCTAAAAGGAATAATATAGTGGAGGAATTCCATGGAGACTGGAACAACCTCCAGGAAGTGATGCAGAGTGAAAGGAGCAGAACCAGGAAATCATTATACACAGACATTGATACACTATGGTACAATTGAAGGTAATGGACTTCTCCATTAGTATCAATTCAATGTCCCTGAACAATCTTCAGGGAACCAAAAAACACTATCCACAAGCAGAGGATAAACTGTGGGAGTAAAACACCGATGAAAAGCAACTGCTTGACTACAGGGGTTGAGGGAATATGATTGAGGAGAGACTCTAAATGAACACTCTAATGCAAATACCAAAAACATGGAAATGGGTTTGAATCAAGAACACATGTGATACCCAGTGGAATCATGCATCGGCTATGGGAGAGGTGGTGGGAGGGGTGGGGGAGGAAAAGAAAATGATCTTTGTTTCCAATAAATAATGTTTGGAAATGACCAAATAAAATAATGTTAAAAAAAGGAAAATGATAAATGTGGAGGGGATGTGGCAAAATTGGAACACTAATGCATTGTGGTTGAGTTGTGAACTAATCCATCCATTCTGGAAGGCAATTTGGAATTATGCCCAAAGAGCTAAAAAAATGCATACCTTTTGATCCAGTAATATCACTACTAGGTCTGTATCCCAAAGAGATTTTTTAAAATGGGAAAGGGTATGTTTGTAAAACAATATTTATAGCTATTCTTTTTGTGCTAGAAAATATTGGAGACTAAAGCGATGCCCCTTAACTGTGGAATGGCTGAACAAATGTGATGGTGATGGAATACTGTTGTCCTAAAAGGAATGATGAACTAGATGATTTTAGTAAGAGTTGGAAAGACATACTTGAACTGATGCAGAGTGGAATAATCAGAACCAGGAGAAAATTATACGCAGTAACTACAATACTGTGGGACAATCAAATGTGATAGACTTTGTTTCTAAGAGCAACACAATGATCCAGGACAATTCTGAAGAACTTATAAAAAGAATGCTATCCATCTTTAGAGAAAGAACTGCTGGAGAAGGAATGCAGATGAAAACATGATTTATCACTTGATTATGTTGGTATATGTTTGGGGTTTGGGTTTTATAAGATTATTCACTTATAAAAATGAATAACATGGAAATATGTTTTTGTATATATATATATATATATACAAAACGGCTTCAACAGGCCGGCTAAACCTTGTGAGGGCAGCCATCGGGTCGTCGTGGACCCTTGGTGAACCAGGGCTTTGCTCACCCAGCATGTGAAGACTGCTTTGGCCGAACAAATGGAAGAAACCAATAAGAAGGTTCAATGGCTGAGAGGGCAACGCAGCAAAGCACTGTGGAGTGCTTAGGGTGTGTTGGAGCACAAAAGACAACACGGCCATCCAATGCAGCTGAGGAAGTCTCCAGGTGTAACGATTTTTCGTGCCACTGGACCCAGGCTTCCAACGCCTGGTCACATAAAAAATTTTCAAATTAAAGGAAAAAAAGTCAAGAATGACAAAAAATTTTGTTCTAGACTAGTTGTCAGACTGATGCTAATTATTCTTCAGTATTAGTCATACAAAGATACTGAAGTATTTTACTATTTTCTTCTATGGTTCATTTTATAGGGGAGGAAATGAAGGACAACAGTTAAGTGACTTGCCCTAGTTCACTAATCTAGTAAATTTCTGAGGCCAGATTTGAATTCAATAAAATTAGTCCTCCTGACTTCAGACTTTGCTCTCTAATAATCTGTATGAATTTGTGAAAGACTAGTAATAAACCCTCTCTTTGTCAACCTTCCAATACCAATCAGCCTTTTTTGGGTATGTTCAACCAACTATTAATCTATTTAATTTGATGTAATCTAGCCTATATTTCTCCATCTTATCTATGATGATATGAAGTAGGACACTGTTGGTTTAAGGGTTAATAAAAAGTGAGGTGTGATCATATACAAATGCTAAATATAATACCATGAAAATAATAAGTATGCTTTAGTTATAAAAATAGCAGTAGAATCCTTCAATAATTGCCCCCCCCCCAGGAGATAATTGTGGATACATGACCAGGAACAAAACAAATAGGTTCATGTGTCTATACAGCAATGTTTGAAGAATCGAATCAGTATCAAACAATATGGCCACATGGGTATCACTGAAAATTGACAAATGAAGGTCATAACTAAAAAGCCACAAAGGAAGGTTATACCTTTTTCAACAGGTAAAGAAATTTTAGAATGAAAACTGAAATAGCATTACATACTAATATTAATTTATCTTCATAGTAATATACAAATCTGAAGAGTGTGGCATGGTGGAAAACATTCAGGTAAGGATGAAAGTGAGAGAAATAGGCAGTACAGTGATAGAAGTAATAAAGATCATCAAGTGAACTGGACAAATTATTAATCCCACATGGCAAATATGAACATGGGAACAAGATACAGCTGCTTGTCATTTTATTGGTCTTTGCTAAAAGAAGGAAAGCTGAATAATTCATGAGCCTGTTCATTGTGAACCTCATTATTGATAATTTTATCTTTATAAATGTGGAGAAGTGACAGCTAGATGGTAACATGAATAGAATGTAGGCCTGAAATCAGGAAGACTCATCTTCCCAAATTCAAATCTAGTCTCAGACACTTACTAGCTGTGTGATATTGGGCAAGTCACTTGACAGTGTTCCTCTGATAACACAAAGGAAACACAATGACCTATCTGAGACATATTTCCTGAGGGCTGTAGGGATTAAAATTTAAGGGTTTGACTAAAATATGAGACTTCTAAGGTAATATTATGGTCGCCAATTTAAAATATTATAGCTCAAGTCAAAATGACTTTTAATATTATTTATTAACAAAGAGATGGAAAGAGTGAAAGTAGAGAAATATAAGAAGAGGGTAGAGAAAATATCTAGCCTATCACACTGAATGTTGCTCCAGTGTCCAGCTCAGTCCCAGCAGGATTTGTTAACCCTCAGCCAGAAGACCTGGTGATGTCTTATACAAAGGTTCCACCAAGGCAGCTTTGTCCAGGAGAAGGAGGTCTCTCTGGAACTAATCTCTCCAGAAGCCAGGAAGGGAAGGCCAGCTATTCACTCACCCAAGACAAAGTCCATAGGAGAAGATTCAGGAGCAGTCCTCATAGAAACAGTCCAAGAGTCAAGTCCCAAGTTGAAGCTGAGGTCCAATCCAAAACCACCTACAAGAAGCAAGTCACCAGCTGAAACTAAAAGCCAAAGATTCAAGCTGAAGCCCCAAGATTAAGATTCAAGCACAAGACTCCCTGGACAGGAAATTCAGGACTTTTTATAGCCCTTTTCCCATATCATTTTCTGTCCCTTCCTCTCTTCACAGGGGTCAATCACAGCTTCCAAATTGCCTAGCACTGCCCAAAGGGGAAGTGTCAGTGGGATCCACCTCTCATCCTCTGAGGGTATAAACTCTTATCAAAGGATTCACAAGTTTCTGCAGTTGTCACCCATTTTAGTAAGTGACTTAGGAACTCCTTTACTTAGTATTAAGTAGGAGTGTTTAAGTTTTTGGTTGATTAATTTTAAAATAGACAAAAAGAAGAAAAAAATTCCCTTTTACAGGGGTAAAGTAAAAAGGCATAAGAATCTGTGAATAATTTCATATAATCAAATGGATAAGGAAAAATAGATTTCATGCTTATGACACTACTTGCATCAGTTACAATTCTCTGTTTAACTCAGTTTACATTAGTTCCTTCTTATTGGTTTCTTCCGTCTGTTCAGCCGAAGCAGTCTTCACATGCTGGGTGAGCAAAGCCTAGGTTCACCAGGGGTCTACGACGACCCAATGGCTACCCTCACAAGGTTTAGCCGGCCTGTCGAAGCCGTTGCCCGGGGTGTGGCCGCTGCCACATGCTAGCAGCTACTGGGAGCCACAAGTGAGAGCTGGGTGTCAGGTGGGGGTCAGAGACTGGAGAGCTGCCCTAGGAGGGCACGACAAGCCCTCCATACCAGAGGTACTACCCCTCCCTGCTGCGCGTGAACGCCGACACCAGGCCACAACCTCACTCCCCATAACAACTGGCATCCCATGCCCCATGTGCCACAAACTCCGCACCTCAGCCTCTGGACTCCAAAGCCACATGAGGGTACACTGTAGATGAAACTGCACAAAGACAATAGTCATTCTCGATCACCGAGAGACTACCACTACTACATTAGTTCCTTATCTGTAAAGTAAGTTGGAAAAGGAAATAGCAAACTACTCTAGTAACTTTGCCAAGAAAATTCCAGATGGGGTCCTGAAGTGTTGGATATGACTGAAGTGACTGAACAACAACAAAATAGTAGAGAAACTTTCTGAAACCACTACTATTCTGAACTTGATTCTGATAAATGAGTAAGAACTAGTTAGTAAAATGGAAATGATGATGTTTATGAGAGACAAAACAAAGCATATACACTGGGTGTAACTCAGTGTCACCTCTCCATCAGAATGAAGCTCCAGGGTAGTACCTGGTAGAGGGGAGTCTGGTAATAATTGAACAAAATATCAGTGTATTAATTTAAAATAAGATATTCAAAATAAAGTTCCTTTGGATATATGTCAGAAAGTCATTATATTTATGCAAGATATTATGGTTTTATCTCAAAACACCACTTAAGTTCATTTAGGAAAAATCACTTCCTGGGCACAATTATGTAGGAGTGGATGATGCAATGATAAAGATAGTTTCATCTGTGGTATAGAGAGTATAGACTTCTCTATCCCCATGTTGAATTATGTTTTAAGGGAAATCAGAGGCTCAGACAGGGTAATTAACTTGAGTGAGGTCACAGAGAAAGTTACTAATGGTTAGTTTAATGTTATTAATGGTCTTTTTTCACTTTCCATTTTCTACTCAGACAAATACATATTTAATTTAAAAGTTATATATAAATGAGAATATGCATTAGATAGAAATATATATATATATATATACATGTATATATTGTCTTCTATTATTTTTCTCTCAGGCTTTTGAGTATTGTCTAACCTATAAAAATCTAATTTACTATTTGGCCAGAGGATTTTATCTATACTATGGACCTCAAATAATAAACACAGTGAGGATTTTAGCTTCAGGAATATTTTCTGTAAGTGCATAGTTTACAGGTGTTGGAAAATAAAATAAAAGTAGAATGATAAGTTATAATCTTCAGCTTTACAGTAGAATACTCTATGTCATAATACTCCCTGAACACAAAAGGAAGGGCAAAGTTGCTAGCAGTTAGCTCAATGTACCTTTTTTTTTAGTATTTAATGTCTCTTGGAAAAATGAACATAAGCTCTAGGTGTATTTAGGATCTGGGAAAGGATAATATCTTACCATTTTGAATTTTCCATATTAATATGCATTCTGTTAATAGACAGGATCCCTCCTGAATAGCAAAATAACACATGTATAATGTCTATACAATATAATCTTATATATACTTATAAAATTGGCTATGATTTCATAAAATTACAGAATTTCAGAGTTAGAAGAGACCTCAATGGATCTTTCATTCCATCAATGCACAAAAGGAATCCCTACTTGACCATACTCAAATGATTGCCTAGACTTTGCTTAATGAATTCTAAGTAGTGGGGGCCTGAGAGGAGGAAATTATCATATCTAGAGGCAGTCAAGTGATCTTTAGAAAATGTTCAATTGTTAGTTGTTATTTTATGATATCGGCCCTAAATTTATCTCTTTGCAGACTTTTAATTGGTTCTGCTTGTTCATTCTAGAATCAAATATGACAAGTCCAATCCTTTCTGCACATAACAGCTCTTTTAATTATTGTAGATCACTATCATGTTTTTTTTCTTCTTCAGCCTAAACATCCATTTTCTTGAACATATACTAATATTGGAGGGGCTTAGGTAGAATTCTTTTGAATACTCTCAAGCTGATCAATGTTCTTCTTAAATTGTCCAAAGAACTGAATGCAATAGCCCAAATGAATTCGCTAGTAGTCACAAATAAGTAGTTCTTGTTCTCTCTGAAATGCTTGAAAAAAGAAACCTTGTTTTCTAAATATGTTGTATCTTTAAAATACTGATCTTCAAAGCTAGGGTCAGGACCACCTTCAGGCCTTGGATTAATCAATTCATCTGAGAGGTAGAAGGGCCTTTATGCAATAATCAACCAAAAGTCTTCTCTCCAATATATCTATACCTACACTTGCCTCAAATAATCACTTACTTCCCTACACACTAGATCCCAAGAATCTCTTTCTAAGTTTTATATTGCCCCTTAGGTTACTTATTACCTAAACAAACCATTACAGTCAACAGCTGTACAGTTGCCATTATCAAGATTCCAATATTACAACTTACCTTGCAAGCTTCCTTCCTGCTCTCCCTCTTTCCCACCAGATCACTTCATAGTTATGGCAGGTACCTTTCAGAGAAAGAGTTCCTGCCCTTAAAAGCAATGACTTTTGAGCAAGAGCCCTACCTCCCCTCTTTCCCTGGGTAGGACAGTTAGATCACACAGGATGAGAAGGCATGGATGGACTATGATATGAATTTCAAATATTGTTATATTTTCAAATTTAAAAAAACCATATCTCTTCCAAAATTTTCCTATTACTACTGAAGGTGCCCACCTTTTTTCTATTACAATTTGAACATTCTCACAATCTTGGTATCTTCATCAGTTTCTCATTTTTATTCTTCTTGTATCTAGAAATCTAATCAGCTCCCAAATCTTGACCTTTCTCCATAACTTATCTTATATCTGTCTTCTTTTCTCTAATCTTCATGTCTCTATCACACATAAACCAAAAATCCAGGAGTCCTTCAATACCTCTTGTCTGGAATATTGAAATACTCTTCTAACTGATCTCCTTGGATTGAGTTTTTCTCCACTATGATCCCTCTTTCATATATCTATCAAAACAATTTTTTTCTAAATTTCAGGTCTGATAAGTTTTTTCCCCCCCATTCAATAGACTAGCATTTATTATTATCTATAAAATACATATTAGTTCATACTTATCTTTTTAATGTTTATGTAATACATTATGTACATTATTAATTTAGAAGCATATGGATAGCACCAAAAATAAGTATAAATGAACATATTAGGAGTACATGCTCTATTTTTTTTATTTGAAGATGCACTTAATCAAAAAATATTTGTAGTCTAGAGTTGTACAGTGACAACAACAATGCATGGTATAAAAGTTTTCTTTAATATTTGTTCATTAAATAAAGAAAATTTCAAAACAAAAAATGCATCACATGTCACAAAGATTATAGAAGAGTGATATCTTTTAGTTAATATGTTTTTTCTTAGAACTGAAATTTATGAATATAGAATCTGCTTCCAAGTAAAGAAAACCAAACTGGAACATTATACACTGGAAGAGAACTACAACAATTCTGTTCAATTTTGTTTGGGTTGAGAGTAGGATGTAGATTTAGATCCATGCTTTGTCACTTACTAGCAATATGACATTATTATCTGAGATTTACTTTCCTCATCTATATAATGAGGTTGGACCAGATAAGCTCATCAAATGCCTTTAATTCTAAAACCATAATCTTAACATCAATACAAAAGTAATTTGAAATATATTATATTATTGTAAAGTTGATACAATCATATGTATTATGTTCATATGATGATTGACTAACTCATCTAAAAAGTATTTATTGAGCATTTATAAGTTTAGCAAACTAACAGAAGCTAGAACCAATGATTCAGAGCTGGAAGGAACCTTAGAACTCTTGGGTCTCTATCTTACCCAAACCAAATTTTTTCAAATGAAAAAAAAACAACAACAACTGAGACCCAAAGGAAACTTAAGCAAGAAGCAAAAATAAAGTCACATTCATATATATCCTCTATTAGAATATGAATTTACTTGGTGTAGTAGGGACAATATTTTAATCCCTGCTCCATTGAATTAGAAGACCACATATATTTATTTTTATTAATATTAACATTTTTAAAATGAGATATGACCTACATTTAAACTGGTTATAATTATACTTGTGAGTATTTTGGGTTACATATGACATTGGGTCTTGAATTTCATGCCTTTGTATTAAAGGATAATATCACAATGTTAAAATAATGAAGGTGAGCCTTTGTCAGACACCTGCCAATTGTCAAACAAAAGTGGTTGCATAAAATAGCCTTTTTATCAAGAAAATAATAATAATAGTAGTATTAACAATCCTTATTTGGTGGTGATGAGGTGAAATAAGTGGGAATGGCCAACGGGCAATAGAAAAGTTATGACTCAGGAGATATATAAAGACAAATTCCTAGGAAAGAAGAGAAGTACTGTAAAATTGTCATTTGGCATAACTCAGTCATATTAGTTGAATTCAACTCTCTTTTGGCTTTTGAACAGAAACCTTCTAATTACCAGCGAACCATTTTTATTAAAACCCAGCACAGAGTGCCATGACAACTGAAATTTCATTTGGAGGACAAACTAGATTGGAATGGAATTGGAAAGGAGTACAAGTGGAAGGAAATACCATGGGCTCCTCATACTTATAGAGTACAAGGCTGGTTGATGGGGCTTAGAAAAAGAATATAATAGAAGATATATTGGTGTGCTACAATTCTCTAATGAAAGGTTTACAAAAATAATACAGTTCAGAATTCCAAGTAGAATTTGTAATTTTAGCATTTGATACTGGATACAAGGGCCATTTCTTACCTGAATTAAGAACTAAAATGCCCCTGGAATTGGGAAGCAGTGCTTAAAAGTCAAGAGTGACCAGTCTCTGGGTTAGGATTGTTGACAAGGATGCTTCAACTAGGAATTCTTTCATTTTCTTGGTTCTGCTCACTTCTCTTTCCATGAGTTCATATATATCTCATAATACTCATCATTTCTTATGGCACAATAGTATTCTATTAGAAGTATATGCAACAAATTGTTCAGCTATTCCCCAATTGATGGACATCCCTTCAATTCCTAATTCTTTGCCAACATAAAAAGAGTTGCTATAGGTAAATTTTATATATAAATTAAAATTATGTATACATAAATATATATTCATACATAAATATTTTTGTACAAATAGTCCTTTTCCATTTTCTTTGATCTCTTTTGGATAAAGACCTAAGCATCATAGTTTTAAATTATTTTTAAGAATGGTTGGATTAGTTCATAACTATATCAGCAATGTATTAGTCTTACAATTTTTTCTCCATATCTCCTATAGTATTTATAGTTTTCTTTTTATGTTGTGTAAGCTAATCTGATACATGAGAGGTAATATCTCACAGTTGTTTTAATTAGCATTTCTTTGTTCAGTAGTGACAGGTTATTTTTTCATGTGGCTTATTGATAGTTTTGACTTCTTTTTTGAAAAATAACTGTTCACTTCCTTCCATCATTTATCTATCAGGCTCTTTTTTACTATAAATTTATCTCAGTTCCCTATATTTTTGAAAAATGAAGCCTTTATCAGTGATATTTGTTGTAAATTATTTTCCCATTTCCAATTTCCTTTTAAAATTTTGCCCATATTATATTTGTTTGTGCAAAACCTTTTTTAATTTCATGCAATCAAAATTATCTGTGTGATTTCCCATGATTCCCTCTGTCTCTTGTTTTGTCATAAACTCTTGCTTTATCTATAGATCTGTTAGGTGAATTTTTTTCCCTAATTTGTTTGTGATATTTCCCTTTATATCTAGATCATTTATCCATTTTGACCTTATATTGGCATACCATGTGAGGTGTTAGCCTATACCTAATTTCTTCCAAACTGCTTTTCAATTATGGTAGCAGAATTTTTTTGGCAAATGTTAATCAAACACTAAATTACTAAGGTCATTTACTAGCTTGAGAATAAATACCTTTTGTTCTCAATGAAGACAAGGCCATCAACAGATCAAAAGATACTGCCAGGACACAAAAAGTAGAGTGGGAAGTCCAAAATTCTACAGTCAAAAGTAAAGATGAGTGGGGAGGGGAGAAGAGACTTTAGTAAGACTTCTCTTTTATCCATCTCATGTTATTCCTCCTCATGTATATATGGAAAATCATAATTACTCCTATTTCTAGAATTATCTCATTCCAAATAACTCATTGTTTTTATGTAGAACTCAGAGTATATAAAGAATTTCCAGAGACAAATGAAATAAACTCCTCTGTCATCATTTAACTTCATCACATAACTTCCAAAGATTTTTCATACTTAGTCCAAGGCCCACTGCTTCAAATGGAGCTGGGGACACAAATACAAAAGAGAATCCTCTGCCCTCAAGAAACTTATAGTCTTATAAGGGAAAACAAGTCATAAAGGGAGTAATGGTTGAGGAGGATTTTTTTTCCCCTGCAAAGTGATTAACATGATGAATAAAACATAAGAAAATTGACTAAGCTACCCATTTCAAAAGCGATGACAGAATTGATTTAATTACTGATCTTAGAGCAAGAAGGGGGGAAGAAATAGTAACAGATAAAAATTCATAAATTTGTTTTTGGTTCTAATCTGATTTTTCCCTAGTACTTAGCAATAGTATGTGACATTTTAAAAATAGTATTAATAGTAACTATTTCATAAAATATGGAAAATTTACCTAAGAAAAGAGAATGAGAAATGAATTTGTAATTCATCAAAAAAAATAACTAGATAAGGAAGGAAAGGTGATTTCTTCATCGTATTGCTGATCACCCGTCTATTATCTGTATGACTGTTTAGTCAGGGGTTGTCATCTCTTCAGTCATCATCCTTAAGTGGATTATGGAATATGTGTCCTAGCTTGATGTAGTCTGCCTTGATATATTAGTCTTACAAAATCTCTGTAGAAATCATTAATTACTGATAAGTAAATAATGCAAATATATAAAGAACTAGATACTATAATTGCTAGATGATAATAGTTTCCTACATTCCTTGACATAGGAGATGCCTGAGGAAATTGTCAGGTGACTCAAAGGACTCCCAAATGCTCCCACCCTGTTATTCATATTTCCCCCCTAAAATATAGCCCAAAGTTTTCTTCTTCAGCTAGGGAAATTTCTTTGTTCAGTCTTGACTTTCTCAACATCAAATATTTCTTCACAAACTCCCCACCCCTTACTCTTTTCTTAATAGCTAGGTGGCATAGTAGATAGAGTATTGGACTTGAAATCTGGAAAAAGTGAGTTTCAGTACTGCCTCAAGATTTTTAGTTACATAATCCTGTATAAGTCACTTTATCTTCTCACAGTTTCTTTGTCTCTATGAGTAAAATGGGAATACTAATAGCACCAACTTCTCAGGATATTGTGAGGACTAAATTAGTTACAATATATGGAAACTTTTTGCTCCTTCTTCCAGTCTTCCAGTCAGAGAGGCAGAAACAAATTGAAACAATCCATTTTCTTTTATTGAACTTATCTTGGGTGGGGAATGATGGAGATCATGATGATTTAGTTAACCTCTTGCAAAGCTACTGGTGGCAAATGAAGAGAGGAATACGATTTTGAAACTTCTTTAAAATGAAGGTATGAAAACAATGCCCTAAAAACATATATTCCCATAGAAATGCAATGGTAACTTAAATGTTAGGTATACTTTCTTTTTAGAATATGGGACTTGGAAAAGACATGGCAGATCAAGTTGAAACTGCTGTCCAAAACATGATGATAATCATATTAGGCATATACTTCATACAGAGGATAGGGTTCCTGATAATGTACCCTAAACCCTGACTCAGCATCAGTTACCTACTATTTGGTTAATAATTTTAATATCAGCCAAATGTATATCAAATTTTCCTAGCATTTTGATTCAAAAAGGAAGACTTCCCCTAGTATTTTTATGTTCCTGGATTTTTCAGACCTTGATCTATTATTATTGATTACTTCTGTTCCTTGCTGACCTAACCTATTTTATTTTGTTAGTTTTGTTTTTATGTTTGTTTCCTTTTTTGTCTGTTTCATTTTGTTTTTACAGTACTAAAGGGTTTGGATTAGTACTGCTCATTGCATAATGAGATCAGGTAATTCTATTCTCTCTTCTGTCCCTTTTTAAATAATTTCCCTTTATATCCTAAATAAACATTTTGTCCTAGCAAATGAATCCAGTTATGTTATTTTTCTATTTCTAAAATATCTTTTCTATAATTTGATTAATATTGCCAAAGATCTTTAAATTCTTGTTTTTATGTAGTATTGCCACTTCAATTATATGGTCATAGCTCAACTATAGACAATTATTGTTTCAGTTATTTGTCTCTTTTCATTTCTATAGAGTGGTTTTTTTTATATGTATCTTGTACACGTAGGTAAACTTTTGAATACTTGGTAAAATTTTTGGTTATTTGAATGAAATGTTTTTAATATTGTGTTTTCTTCTTTTTGTTAGCACTATACAAAATGTTGATAATTTCTATATATTTTGTGGCCTGGTACTTTGCTGATTGCTATTGGTGTACTCAAGTGTCTTAGTTTACAAGAAAACCCTATAAATGTATAGTTATTTTCTTTATCTCCTCTCTACTTAACATATCAAACTGGCTTCTAGACTTCCTACTCTCTTGAAAGTCAACAGTGATTTCCAAAACAGTAACAGTCCTTTCTTCATGCTTTTGTTTTCTCTATAGTATTCTTCTTTTATAATCTATTTCAGGATCTGCCCCTTTGCTTGCATTTGTACTACCATCACCCAATTCTAGGTTCTTGTCACCTCAAATGGGCTATTGCAAAGGACTTTTAAATGATATTTCCAGGTCTAGTCTTTCTCCTACACCCAGCACTGACACCACTCTGTTGTTTGCATCCTCCTGGGGATAGAAGTAGCTAATAGTAGGTCCTCTGAGAATATTAGAGGTAAGTGAATGGGTTTGAGTAAAGAATTAAATATTCCTTCAAGATTCAAACAATGGTGTAAGACTATGTCTGTGTTGAAATCTACTCTTAGTCACTGCTCTTCTTTACCTACTCAAAAAATCATTCAGATGCTTTAATTTTATCTCAACTGTCAAGAAGATTAGCTAAAGAGATCCAAAGAGAATTTATTATCTCTCCTCCTTAACCTTCCTTCCCTTTCTACTCTATTACTGTAGAGGGCAATGCCATCCTTCTAGTCTCTCAGACAGGCTCACAACCTAGAAATTATCCTTGACTCTTCACTATCCCCCCTCCTCAATATCCAAGCTCTTGCCAAAATCTGTCAATTTCATCTGTGCAATAGCTCTCCACTGTTCTCACCTCTCTCCTCTCACACTGATACTACCTTGGTACAGGTCCTCATTACCTCAGATCTGAAATATTGCAATATCTGTCTACCTCAAGTCTCTTCTGACTCCAGTCTATCTTCTCTTTAGTTATCAACAAGATTTTCTTAAAACGCAAGTCTGACCATGTTAGCACCCTACTCCGTAAATGCCAGGAATCTCATATTTTCTCCAAATATAAAATCCTATGATGGGTATAAACCCCCCTTATAACCTATATCCCTCCTACCTTTCCAAACTTCTTACACATTAATCCCTGTTAGCTACTATTCAATCCAGGGACCCTAGCCTGGCTTGTTCCTCTTGGCTCTTAGCTGTTCCATGACCAAGACATTTTATGTATTGGCTCTGAGCATTTTCTTTGACTACTCCACATGACTAGAACATCCTTTCTCCTCATCTCCATTTACTGAGTTCCTGACTTCCTTTAAGTTCCAATTAAAATCCCATCTTTTATAGAAAGCATTATCTACAATTATTTCATGTTATTCATACATATATAAATATATATATATATGTATATATATATGTATATATACATATATATATATGTTCCCTGATTTGTATATATTTATTTATTTGCTGGTAGACCCATTCATTAGATTGTAAGCTCCTTGAGGACCATGGTTGTTTTTTGCTCTGTTTTTTGTATCTCAATACTTAGCATAATGGGTGCTTAATAAATGTTTGTAAATTGAGTGGCTGCAACCCTAACAAAAGATATAGAAAATGTATCCTTCCTCAGTTAATGAGGCTATTTAGTGAGGAAACAGGAGTATACATGATATTGGAAGTTGGAGTAGGATTATTGATGACTCCTATCTCTTTTCTTTTCTCTCCTTCTTTCTTATCCCTTTTCTTTCTTTGCTATTTTTGCTCACAATGCCCCAAAACATGACTTGATAGGTTTTTCATGTGTAGACTTGATTCTGCTTCATACTTGTCTGATTCTGGTCATCAATCAGAAACATAGAAGAAGTCAAGTTTTACTAGTTCTTTGACTTTGATTTACATATGTTTTACTCTGACTTTGTTTCATAGACCATTAAATTTAGGTCTAGAAGGACCATTAAAGATGAATATGATTTGTTTAAAATTCCATAACTGGAAAATGTTAGAATTAGGATGGTTTATCTGATTTCCTTGCTAGTTCTTTTTCTACCCCATACTGTCTCTTATAATCTGTACTATTGACTAGGAATTTTTACTTTGGTGAGTGAGGACTGTTTTGATTCTTCATGGCAAGGCCCTACCTGGAAATAATAGGGAGCCATTGGAGTTGTATATTTTCCTATACATATAAAATTATACTTATGTTTAAATATCCATTATCTAGCTCCCCAGGTGGACTTTGAATATTAAACTTCCTCCTCAGACACTTGTTATATATGGACTCCATGTTCCTTATGATGAGTTCCCAGCATTGAATCAGGATTAGCAAATTATTCTTTTGATTCTTAACAGTGCAATATCATCCTAAATTAATGCCCTCTGCTTTCATTGTGGTTTACAATATTTACATCTTATATCTCCTTTCCCTTTCTCCTAACCCTTTAAGCAAGCACCAAGACACCAAGTTATCAAATTTAGATTAAAATTTGGTAGATATTAATTTGTATATGACTTCTGATGGTCATTGCCCTTTGTATTCAGAGAACCAAAATAACATCACTAGTGATATCTTCTGATTTGCTCATACATGGATTTAAGAGTCAGAGTTGTACAAAGTCATTGACCTCATCCTCTTTTCTAGTGGCATTCAAGCCCAGTGACAAGACAAAAGTCAAGAGGACTAGTGATGGCTCATGATGTAATAGAAGATCTTACCTTCTTCAAAGTCTAACCAATCTCTAAGCACCACACAGCACCTCCTTCAGCCTCCTTAATTTCCACTGGAATAAATTGTTCTTATCCTCCCCTCCAAGGGGAGGAGGCCTTTATATGCTTGGAATGGCCGCCATCTTAACTCACTGATGGGAATGAGATCTGTGAGTTCCTCTCAACTTGTTTTAGTTAAGCTGTCAAGATGATTTAACAGGGTATGGTCACTCTGAATGTAGCATCTTGGAGCTATAGGTGAGAACTGGGTTGAAGGTGGACACCAAAGAAGAAAGGAGCCCGGGAAAGGGCTAAGCAAACCCTATCCCCCAGAGGCACTAGTCTTTTCTGAATATACCCCCTTGACTTCTGATACTTACTAGCTGTTTGACCAGAGGAAGCTATTTTAATTTCTTTGACCTCAGTTTCCTCATAGTGGATAGAATAGTAGACATGAAGTCTAAGAGACCTAGATTCAATTTGCACTACTGTTACTAACTAACCCAGAGTAAGATTATTATCATCCTTTGGTCACTGATGAATCTTTAGGGCTTATCTAATAAGCTATCAATGGGTTAACTGCCTTGGTGCAAGGTATTCAACCCACAAAGGATATTTCCATGCATTTCTTATATTAAAGCTAATTTTCCAGTTTATGATATCTTCCTATACCCAGGTCTCCCCAAGTTCTTATCATTAAAATAGCTCACCTGCCCAAAACCCAATGTTTGGACCTCAGTATTTCCTTATGTTTTAGTCATATTTAATTACCTAGTCTTGGTCTTACTTGGACAATAAACCATAGAGTATACAAATTTTAGTAAGATATTGAATCTTTATTCTTGGTATTGGGCCCTTAAAACCTGAAATCCAGATCTTTTCCCTAGCTACCATATCACCTTAACCTCCACTTTGGTATGAAGTTTAAGTTTATTACCTGGCATTGGACCTTTCCTGCTGCCCTCCTCCCCACATCCAAACAAATCCTTCTCTAAGTAGTTTAGGGTTCACTTAGTATTGTGTATCTTACCAAATTGCCCTCCCCATATCACAGTGTGGACCTCCCCAAGGTCTAAACTGACTAGGGATAGCAGAACACCATGCCAGTGCCCAGACTCTAAATCTGACATCTTCATACTTTGGCCCTACCTTGCTCTGCCCTCTGGCATTTCTTTCTTCCTTGTTCTTGCCTGTCTATCTGGCTTCTAACCCACTGCTTACCCTGATCTTCACTCATTTCATGTGGCCTGGCTTGGACTTGCCTGCTGTATTCTGACTCACAGTCTTACTCTGATACGTGATATCTGCTTTCAAGATTTCAAGCATTATTTCAATTTTCCAAGTCCTGTCTCCTCATGCCACATCTCCTGCTACCCAGGCTCTGTCCTAATACAGGAAAATAAATCTAGAAGGAGGAGATAGGATAGTGTCCCAGCCATGGGGGGGTGGTGGTGGAATGAATTGATTAACTGATCAAGTTTGCCAATTTTTAAAGTAGGAAAACTTTTACTTTCTGGATTTTTGAACTTTTCAATTATCTATATATTTTTTTAATATTTCAAAATGGTCTCATTCACTTCCACACTTTATTTTCTTGTACTTTATTCTCTACCTCTGACTATTCATTTCAGCTCTTGCTCTGGCATCCTTGACTTCTTATTACAGAGTTTTCACTATGGCTAGCCTTGATTCAGAACTACAATGCAGCTCTTTAGATTTTTTTCTTGACATACCATGTGTTCCTGTATCTTTGCTCCCTGCTCCCAATGCTCCACCTCCAGCTCTTGGAAGATGAAATAAATTGTCACTGCTAGTCTCAGAAAGCTGTGCCAGTAAGTCAACCAGTCAATTTCTGCCTCCTCCCACCATTCCTGATAATTTCTAGACCAAAATACACTCTATTATATGTATTGTCCTATTATTAAGATGTGTGCTTTTTGAGGGTAGGAACAACCTCTTTTTATCATTTTTTGTATTTGTGGGTTTATTTATTTATTTGGTATCTTTAGTATTTAGCAAAGTCCCTAGTACATAAAAATGGCTTTTTTCTTTTTTTTTCCCACCAGTATGGATATTCCCTCCAGTTGAAGTAAATTGTATGCACCACTACAACCCCCAACCCCCCCCCCCCCCCACTTCATAATGTGTTTTGCTCTGGTCATGAATAATTTATAAAAAGGAGGCCAATTTTCTAATGATCAGTTGTACTCAACTTAGATGAACTAGTCCTCAAATTATAGATATATTTCATTTCTGGGGTTATATTTGAAGCCTTTTCATCTAGGTAGTTCCTGTCCAAAATATGTAGGCAAGGCACTTTATTAAAGATATGGAGATCTAAAAATATGCAAATTCAAATGCTGTCTCATAGTGATCACATTCTAATGAAGGAGACAATATGCAATAAAACAACATATAAACAAGATATTTATAGAATAAGTTAGCCTGACAACCAACAGAGAGAAGGCACTAACTTTAAGAAAGATTAGGAAAGTTTTCTTATAAAATGCAAAGTATTAGGGACTGGAAGAATGCCAATAAAACTAGGTGTAAAAATGGAAAAATTTTTCTGGGGGATAGTCTAGGGAAAAGCAAAATCTTCACAATCATGAGATAGAGCATGAGTCCAACCAAAATATCCTTTAAGAAACCAGAATCACCTCTCTACTATGGTGATGTTTGTAAGTATGTATCATTTAAAGGGTATTAAGTATTTTTCTTGTGACCATATATTTACATGTATCTTAGGTACAAGTTTTCATTTTGATTGCCACTGGGTGCCTGTGTAATGAATCACATTTGAGAGATGACAGGAAAACACACAATCACACACACATATATATATAGTAGTCTCTCGGTGATCGAGAATGACTATTGTCTTTGTGCAGTTTCATCTACGGTGTACCCTCATGTGGCTTTGGTGTCCAAAGGCTGAGGTGCAGAGTTTGTGGTACATGGGGCATGGGACTCCCGTTGTTACGGGAGGTGCGGTTGTGGCCTGGTGTCGGTGTTCACGCGCAACGGTAAGATGTCGACGTCGTTCATCTTCAAAGGTGGTGGCGGCATGGTTAATGTGGGTTCGCCAGCTGCTTCTGTCAGAGGCAGCGAGTTCTAGTTGCTTTGGTGTAATGCCAGCCCACTTCAATAATGTTGGGCATGTCACCCCTATTAACCCTTACCATTCTTCTTCCTTGGAACTAAGTGATGGAAAAAGAATTTTTAAAAAATGGTTGTAAAATGGGCAAGTTGTGGATTTCATATCACTGGAGGTCTGCAAACAAAAGTTGTATTATAATTTTTCTTGTATGTTGGATTACTGAGGTCTCTAATGCATAATGTCATCTTTAATACATTGCCTTGATGACTTCAAATATCATAGAAAAGGGGAAAATGATTATTTTTAATATCAGATGTTAATTGGTCTAAAATATGATTTTCATATAGTATTTTTTAATCTAAATTTACACATTTGAGTACCTGGTTTAAAATTATCCTACACTTTTAAACTTAAAGTATAGTTAGTTTAAAGTATCTGCTTTGGCTCTCCAAAGGGTGCATATAGCTTGATGAATGAGTAAAGATGCCATGTTAGTTGAAATGGGAAGAAGAGTATAATGGAGAGTTGACCATGAGGTTCAATCAAACATTTCATGTGGCATCAAGCAGTATTAAAATGATGACCTCAGGACTGTAGAAAGGAAAAGGCTAAATCATAAAAATCATCATTAACTTGATTATATTACTATCTCAAGTGTGATAGTAAGAGACATGATTAGGTTTTCTTTACACAAAAGATGCCATAATCATGACATAGATTTGCTCTTCCATTGTCAATAAGAAAACACCCAACAACCAGTTAAGTATTTTGGTATTTATTTAACTTCTTAGACTCTATCTATTGCTATGGTGCTTAAGTATTTCATTTATTTTATTTACTTTCTTTTAATCAAACAAATGAGTCACTTCACAGGGTGACTAATGAATCATACAAATACAAAGATGCTTTATCCTAGTGATGGCAATTAAAGACCTGAGTTAAAGGGTAAGTCCAAGGATGTACAGGTATTGAGGTTCATTAAGTCAACTGTATTTGTTTCAGGTGCATGAATATTCAAAACCCCTCCCAAAAAGAATATTGAAATTTTTACAGACCTAAAATGGAAGCTTTTTAGGAAGGTACATAACAATAAATGAGCAGTTTGGGTTTGTATTTCCCATCTCTTCCATATGACCCATTTTCTCAACCTCTCCCCTCTCTTCTCTATTGAGATTTTCAAAAATTCACCACTCATGTTAGCTTTAATCCAATTCCATCTTCTTATAAGGCTTCTCTCCTTGGTCCTGGGACATACCACTATTCCTTTATAAATCTGTCCTCAAATGAATTGATCACACTTCCCTAAATAATTCTCTTCCATAAGTATTTTATTTTCTTAGCATCATATAAAATGCCAGGAATACCCAGAGAGAAGTGAAATAGTCACTGACTCAGATTTCTGTTTGCTGGTGATTGGAGAAAGGCAAATAGATATGCACAAAACTGAAAATAAAATACAGGCAATGAAAATATGAATTAATTTCACAGAATTTAGGATCAAGTTGATTGTTAAAAACTCAGTATCAGGAAAAGCTTTACATGGTTACTTTAAACTTTTTTGTCTCTCAGTTTTCTTCTTTAAAATGTTTTATATTTTTTCTTCTAATAGATACAATTTTTAATAACAATTTTCTGACATTTTGCAATCCCATCTGATTATAAAATGTAAAATAAATAATTTTGACTACATTAAATAAAAATGGTTTATATAAACAAAGGGAAAGAAATCAAAATTAGAAGGGAGACAACAAACTGGGGGGAAATTATAACAAGGGTCTCTGACAAAGATCTCATTTCTCAAATATATAGAGAACTGAGTCAAACTGATAAGAATCCAAGTCATTCTCCAATTGATAAATGGTCAAAAAGAATTGAACAGGGGGCAGCTGGGTGGCTCAGTGGATTGAAAGTCAGGCCTGGAGACAGGAGGTCCTAGGTTCAAATCTGGCCTCAGACTCTTCCTAGCTGTTTTCCCCTGGACAAGTCACTTAACCCCCATTGCCTAGCCCTTACCACTCTTCTGCCTTGGAATCATTGACACCAAGATGGAAGGTAAGGGTTTAAAAAAAAAGAATTGAACAATTTTCTTACTCCTTTCTATCTTTTCTTCCTTGTACAGAACCTGACAACAGACAAGAAACAGTGCAAACCTAACAAGCCTCACTTCCTCCCTTATCACAAGATGTTTTCCAACAGATATAAATTAGTGCAAACCTGACATGCCCCCTCCCCACTTCCTCCCTTATCACAGGATGCCTCCCCAAACTAGCTCCAGATGTCCGTAAGGAATGCAAGACCCCTCCCCTAATATTTACTTTCTCCCCCTAGCCACAAGTATATAATAACATGCCTTTACCTCAATAAACGACTCCTCTTTGCATACCATGTGAGAGCTGTCCGTTCCTTACTTGTCTCTTCCCCTTTCCTTCTCTCTCTCCCCCTCCCCTCTCAGGGGTCGTAAGGGGCTGGTCCCCGACAGATCTGGCTCCCAACGTGGGGCCCGAGCGACCACCGGACAACTGAGGAAAAGTTCGGCGCCGAAATCGAGACTACAGTAACGGGTAGAGATCGAACAGATCTAGAACAGATCTCGAGGAATGGTAAGTTGTCCCAGTCATATCCCCCTCTCAAACCCCATTGTGTGAATGGTCGAATGTATGTGTGTTTTGATGGCAACGGAATAACAGTCCCCTTATATATACGAGTAATAGGGCGCCCCTTTGGGGAACCTGGCCGGGGCTTATACGGCACGCCTACGCTCAAATATAAGGGACCCCTCTTTGACCAAAGGGGAGAGGCCAATTCGTGGAGAGTTGATCTCGCGGTTCGACTGCCGTTGACCTGTTTCTGAGTGTGGACCTGGAATTACTGCGGTTCCGTTCTTGCGCGAGCAGGACGGCCAGGAAACCGGGGAAGCGAATCTTGTGAGTGACTGAAAATGGGGAAAACACTATCTAAGGAAGCTCTGTTTATAAAAGAATTAAAAGAAAGAATTAAAGAGCGCAATGTAGAAGTTAAGAAAAGAGATCTGTTGCGCTTCTTCTCCTTTATTGAACAACGCTGCCCGTGGCTCATTCTCCATGGCCCTGGCATTCACCCCCTAACTTGGGATAAGGTTGGCCGAGACCTTAATGATTTTGCACGCTCAGGTCAGCCCATCCCTGAGGATTTCTTTACTTTTTATGGCCTGATTCGGGACATCCTTAAAGAGGCTGATTCCAGTACACAGGTCTCCCACCTCCTCAGCCTTGCTGAGGACGCTATTGAAGAAAGTAAAAAACAGACTGAAGAAACCCCTGAATTAGGCAACATAGACAAAAATTACAAAACCCCGTCTCAAGAAACCCCTGAATTAGACAGCATGGGCAAAAATTACAAAACCCCGTCTCTTTTAGACGAACGTATTAACATCCCCTCACACTTACCAGAACCACTCCCTCCTCCCACCCCCACA
Organism: Monodelphis domestica; assembly: GCF_027887165.1. Classification (NCBI taxonomy): domain Eukaryota; kingdom Metazoa; phylum Chordata; class Mammalia; order Didelphimorphia; family Didelphidae; genus Monodelphis; species Monodelphis domestica. Next base: position 82,520,039 of record NC_077233.1, read on the forward strand.
CTCCCCTCCGCTCTTCAGGAGAAGCAGTCCCCGCCCCTAGGAACACTCCCCTCCCGAGGCTCCGCTCTTCTCCCTCCCTCCCGCAGACCCGCTCTCTACCCTGTCCTTTACGATAGCAATACACCAGAGACCCTCAATCCAGCATACCAGACTGAACTGGATGAAGCGGCAGCCGGATACTACCCCCCAGACTTCCTTAAAAACAAGCCCCCTCCCTATAATCCGCTTTACCCTTCCCCGATTTTACCAACTCTTCCCAATACAAATGACCTAAAGATAGCCACTGCTCAATTAACTAAGCAAATCACTGATCTCAAACAATTTATAGACTTACAACATGAGATCGGCCACTTAACAAGCCAATTACATGACCTTCAGGTCGCCACCCTGAAACCAATCTCACATTCAAAAAAACCTAAAAACAACCCCTCCAAACTACAAAAGCCCCTCCTGGCCCTCCCGGTAGTTACCAGGCATAGGACTACCACCGGTACCACCCCGGAGGATGTAGACATAGAGGAGATCCCTGACGAACTGTCCCAACCCTACCAAAATTCACCCCCCGTTTCCTCTGAATCTGACAGAGAGGAGGGGGATGAAGAAGCGAATCAAGGGGTCCATACCACCGATACAATCCGGCCCCATGCCCACCCATTTAAAAGACTTAAATTCAAACAGATTAAGGACCTCCATTCAGCAGTAAAAAACTATGGCCTTAATGCTCCCTTTACCCTTTCTATCTTGGAAAGTCTCGGGGGAGATGGGCACTTACTCCCCTCAGAATGGACTAAGGTTACACAATCTGTCTTGTCTAGAGGCCAGTTTTTAACCTGGAAGGCAGAGTTTCAGGAAAGGGCAGAAAATCAAGCAAAATCAAATCTCACAAACCCCCAAACAGCCAATTGGACAGTAGACAAACTCATCGGTCGAGGTCGTTATGCCCCTGACACCGTGCAATTGAGATTGCCTCCTGGCCTCCTCATGCAAACTGCCCACGCAGCCTTAACTGCATGGCGCGCTGTCCCTGCCTCCGGGGCCATCACCGCCCCGATCTCTAAAATCCTCCAGGGACCAAACGAGCCCTATGCTCAATTTGTAGCCAGACTCTTAGAGACAACAGAAAGGGTCTTGGGACAGGACGGTACCGATAACCCAGTGGTTAGACACCTGGCCATTGAAAACGCCAACCCTGCCTGTAAGGCCGCCCTTAGAACAAAATCTAGAGAGCTTGATCTGAACGGCATGATCCGCTTATGTAATGATATTGACTCTTATGACCACAGAATTAACAAATCTATCTCCTTAGCTATTGGAGCAGTCATTCAAGCCACCCGACAGAACGCTCCCCGTAATTGCTTTAAGTGCGGCATGCCCGGACATTTTGCTCGTGAATGTCCCTCCAATCAGACTGCTCGTGAATGTCCCTCCAATCAGGCTGCCCCTAGTTTACCTTTCAGCCCCTCGGGTGTGCCTTCGAGACTGCCCCCAAGTGTCTGTCCGAAATGTAGGAAAGGGCGTCACTGGGCCAGCGACTGCCGCTCCAAAACTACCTCAAATGGACAAAATATTCCACCTGTCCAGGGAAACGGGATGCGGGGCTCCCTCGGGAGCCCCTTCCCCTCACCCTTGCTCGAGCCACAACAGGCAGCGCAGGCTTGGACCTCTGTTCCTCCTCCACCAGAATATTAACCCCTGAGGATGGCCCTGAGGTCATTTCCACCGGTGTCACTGGTCCACCACCCCCTGGTATGTTCTTCTTAATCATCGGAAGGGCACTCACTACTCTACAGGGAGTTGTGGTCCACCCCACATTAGTGGACAATGACTATACAGGAGAAATAAAGCTCATTGTTGAGTCTCCCCATGGCCCGGTTACTATCCCTGCTGGCCACCGACTAGCCCAAGCCCTCCCCCTTCCCATGGTGGGTGACTTCCCTACCATTGAACAGACAAGGGGCCCTTCGTCCCCAGGATCGTCAAACATCTATTGGGTACAACAAATCACTGAGTCCCGTCCCACCCTCCAGTTGTCACTCGACGGGAAGAAATTTATCGGGCTGCTTGACACCGGGGCCGATTCCACGGTCATTTCCCACAAACACTGGCCTTGTGCCTGGCCCCTTCAGCCCTCTACCACTCATTTGTCCGGCATAGGGCAAGTCAATCACACACTTCAGAGTTCAAAGTTCCTTACTTGGAGAGATGCTGAGGGTAACACCGGCACGACTCGACCCTATGTAGTCAAAGGGCTCCCTGTTAACCTCTGGGGCAGAGATATTCTCGCTCAAATGCGACTCCTCATGGTGAGCCCCAGCGACCCTGTCACACAAATGATGCTTAAATTTGGCTTCCTCCCAGGAAAAGGGCTTGGCAAAAATGAACAGGGCAATCCTCAACCTATCTCCTTTACACCCAATAGAGATAAAGCAGGCTTTGGGTCACAAAATTTTTCATAAAGGCCACTGGTCCTCCTGCACCCCAGGCAGATAAGATAACTTGGAAGTCTGATTCCCCTGTCTGGGTCGACCAGTGGCCCCTCACCTCTGAAAAGGTCCAGGCCGCCATCATGCTGGTGCAGGAGCAAATCTCTTTGGGCCACCTCGAGCCCTCCACCTCACCATGGAACACACCTATTTTTGTTATCAAAAAGAAGGCTGGAGGGTGGAGACTACTACAAGATCTACGGGAAGTTAATAAAACCATGATTCCCATGGGCGCCTTACAGCCCGGACTCCCATCTCCTACAGCTATCCCCAAGGGATTTCACAAAATAGTTATAGATATAAAGGACTGTTTTTTCTCCATTCCCCTCCACCCTCAGGATTGCCCTCGATTCGCCTTCTCTATCCCCATAGTCAATCAAATTGGCCCCAATCCCCGATTTCAATGGTTAGTTTTGCCTCAAGGAATGGCCAATTCTCCTACCCTATGTCAAAAGTATGTTGCTCAGACAATAGATCCCATCAGGCTTCGATTCCCTTCCGCATATATTATCCATTATATGGATGATCTTCTCATAGCAGCTCCCTCCCCTCAACTGACCCAGACCATCGCTCAAACCATTACTTCAGCCCTACAGGACAGAGGCTTTAAAATTGCCCCCGATAAGGTACAGGTCCAATATCCCTTTTCTTTTCTCGGGTTCCGCCTCGAGATTGATCATCTCTTTACACATAAAGTCACGCTTAATCGTTCCACCCTAAAAACACTTAATGATTTTCAAAAACTTCTAGGGGACATTAATTGGCTTCGCCCTTATCTCGCCCTTGCAAAAGCACACCTCCGCCCCCTAGAGGATATTCTACGCGGGGATACTGACCCCTCTTCCCCACGATCACTAACACCTGAGGGAGAAATCTCCTTACAAAAGGTTGAACAGGCAATTGCCAAACAGAACATCGGTTACTTCTCCCCTAAGGATCCCCTCTATTTAATCATCTTTTCCACTGAATTCTCTCCCACAGGTCTCCTATGGCAGGACCCTTCTCCCCTCATTTGGCTACACCTTCCCCTAGCCTCTAGGAAGATCCTGATCCCCTACCCTGACCTGGTTGCTCAGCTTATTATGATGGGTGTCCGCCTGGCCACTCGCCACTTCGGCCGCCAGCCCGATCATATTGTTTCCCCGTATAATAAAGAGCAACTGCGATGGCTGCAAACACAGAATGATAATTGGGCCGTCCTTATCTCATCCTATCAAGGCACTATTGACAATCACATGCCCAGTAATAAACTCTTACAATTCTTTACCCTTACCCCCTTCACCTTAACCCGTATTACGCAGTCATCCCCCATTCCCGGAGCGCCCACGATTTTCGTGGACGGCTCGAAAACAGGCCTCGCGGCCATTGTTATGCATGATTGTCCCCATACTATCCACACTCCTTATCAATCCGCACAACTGGTTGAACTCTATGCAGCACTCACTGTTTTTATCTCTCTGCCTGAATCCCCCTTCAATCTGTACTCTGACAGTCGATATGTCGTTCAGTCCCTACTACGGCTTGAGGCTACTCCTGTTATTCAACCCACAACAGCCACCTTTTTCTTATTCACCAAAATACAGCAAGCCATCAGAGCACGGTCCCACCCCTTCTTTATAGGCCACATACGTGCTCATTCAGGTCTCCCAGGCCCCTTGGCATTAGGAAACGACCTTGCAGATCAATATACCCGCTTGGCCGCTCTGGCTGTACCTACAATCCCCTCGCCAGACCCTATTTCCCTTGCTACTGAAGCCCACAAACTGCACCACCTTAACGCCCATACTCTCCGCTTAGCCTACAAAATCACTAGAGAGCAAGCCAGAGCTATAGTGAAAAGCTGCAAAAATTGCCTTACGCTGTTACCTGAACCTCACCTTGGAGTCAACCCTCGTGGCCTCCTCCCTGGCCACCTGTGGCAGATGGACGTTACTCATGTTCCCTCCTTTGCTAAATTGAAATATGTTCATGTTTCCATTGACACCTTTAGTGGGTTTCTTTTTGCCTCGGCACAATCTGGCGAGGCCACCAAACATGTCATCAAACATATGTTTCTCGCCATGTCAGTCATGGGAAGACCATTGACCCTTAAGACAGACAATGGTCCTGGCTACGCAAGCCGTTCCTTTAAACAGTTCTGTGCTCAATTAGGCATAAAACATATCACTGGCATCCCCTACAATCCCCAAGGGCAAGGTATTGTAGAAAGAGCAAACCAAACACTGAAAAATACCATTTTCAAACTAAAAACTCAGGAGACCCTCTACCCCTTGTGTGGCAACCAAACCACCTTGCTGGCACATGCCCTTTTTGCCCTTAACTTCCTCACCCTGGATACGGAGGGCCGCTCTGCCGCGGACCGTTTTTGGCACCCACACACCACCTCTAACCTCGCTCAGGTCCTATGGCGTGATCCCCTCACGGGCCGTTGGAACGGCCCTGACTCTGTTCTGACCTGGGGCAAAGGCTCAGCCTGCATTTTCGACAAAAGGGAGCAGTCTGCTCGCTGGATCCCCTCACGTCTAATAAAAACCTTCAGCCCAGATAATCACCTCCCCCCAGGGTCTACCCCTGAGAAAAACCTCCCCTCTTGTCTTACAGATAATGCCTGAAACCCATGATCCATCCTGCCTTGTACTGCGAACACTGTTGGCTGCCTCCTTGTTCTTCGCGATCCTCGGCCTTCTTGCTGCCCTGATAAAATCCATCCACATCATCCTCTACATTCGCAGTCTGAACGACCCTTGAACATTCGTGACCATTATGGGCCTTCAAATTTTATTGTTTCTTTCCCTACTCACCCCCCCTCTGAGTGCACAACACCACTCCCACCGTCCATGGAAATGGACCCTTAGCAGCTGGGACAGTAGCTCTATTATCCAGATTACAACCACCTCTGGAGCACCCAGCTTCACCTTTCTCCCCTGCACAATTATTCAACAGGACGGACCATGCCTACCGGAAAAACGCGGAGCCCCTACATCACACTTCACGTATAATGATTATTACATTTGCCCTTCTTCCAATCCTGGAAAGCATTATTGTAATCGCCCAAATGTATACTATTGCTCCTATTGGGGATGTGAGACTCGCTCTACCGGATGGACTCCCCCCAAATTAGACTCCTTCCTTTCCTTTCATTGGGGACCCTCGGGTTGTAAGCCCCGATCACAGCTCGGGCGCTTTATCGCGGAGGGTTCTAAAGGACTATGGATTGACTGTTCATATCTCAACCTTACAGTACTACAACCCACCGATGACAGCTGGCTCCTAGGAAGAACTTGGGGTCTCCGCTCCTACCAACCAGGAGATGACCCCGGAGGACTGTTTTTCATCAAGAAAGAACCCCCTCAGGAAACCCCCCCCTCCATTCAGGGCCCAAACAAGGCCCTCCGACCCGCTAAACCCCGACACCCACCTCACCCCCCCACACCGACATCCGCTCCCCAACTTAGACCGTCTCCCTCGTCCCCCGTCCCCTTCCCTTCACCCCCTCCTCCTCCCCTGTTATCCCCTATCCCTAAGGAGAAACCGATAATCCCTTACCCGTACCTCCCTCTCCTGCAAGCGTCTTTTTCCGCGCTTAACCACTCCTTCCCAAACTTCACGACCAATTGCTGGCTTTGTTTAGTCGCGTCCCCGCCCTATCTTGAAGCTTATGCCCTAACCGATAATAATCTTACGTGCTCTAAGGTTGACAACCCCTCTGCTTGTCACTGGGATAATGATGATCCCTCCCTTACTATACCTATCATCGGAGGCAATGGCACTTGCATTGGCAAAAATGCTACACTTAATCCTTATTGTGCTGTGTCCTTCGTGACTAGGAATGACTGCAAATTTTATATTCCCCCTGGTAATACCCGTTGGCTTTGCGCGAAAGCAGGCCTTCAAGCCTGTTGGGCTTCCACCGCCCCAGAGGACGTGTGCATTTTGGTCACCATTGTACCACGTGTCACCTTTAGGCCCGACCAGGACTTCCTCCCCCTGTGGGAACGACTCCAAAACCCCAGATGGAAAAGAGAACCGGTAACCCTCGCCGTCACGGTAGCCGCTCTTCTTGGCGCCGCCGGTGCAGGGACCGGCATAGCCGCTCTAACTTCCCAACACATATCCCACAATCATTTACGGGCAGCAGTAGATGAAGACATTGCCCGCTTAGAATCCACCATAAATTTCTTGGAAAAGTCCCATGCTTCCCTTGCTGAAGTAGCCTTACAAAATAGACGAGGATTAGACCTCCTCTTTCTCCGCGAAGGGGGACTCTGTGCCGCCCTCGGAGAAGAATGTTGCTTCTATGCTAACCACTCTGGCGTCATTAGGGACTCCCTAGCCCAACTCAGGAAAGAGCTTGAACAGAGGCGCAAAGATAGGGAAACAAACGGCCCTTGGTATGCACAGTTTCTGCCTAGTTCTCCATGGTTCTCTGCAATCCTCTCTACCCTCCTTACCCCCCTCATAGTTTTTATCCTTGCCTTGACTTTTGGCCCTTGGATTTTCAAAACTATCACACGGCTGGTCACTCGCTCCGTTGAATCATCCATAAAAGCCTTCCCTATGGTACAGTACCACCGCCTAGAGACGGTTGGCCACACCTCCCCCTCCACTGAGCAATACAACCAGCTCCATTTCTCGGGACGGTAATCCAACGACGGGAATATTGCGGGTCCCTTGCCCTTGCGTGGAGGCTATTAGGGAAACACCCCGCATAGCCTAAGACAGGAGCCGCCTCCGAAAGGGCTCTTCAAGACGGGCTTAAGACCATGCTGTGATAGTTCTGCAAATCCATTTTCTCTCAAAACCTCTCCCCCTCTTTTTGAAAAGAAAAGGGAGGAATTGTACAGAACCTGACAACAGACAAGAAACAGTGCAAACCTAACAAGCCTCACTTCCTCCCTTATCACAAGATGTTTTCCAACAGATATAAATTAGTGCAAACCTGACATGCCCCCTCCCCACTTCCTCCCTTATCACAGGATGCCTCCCCAAACTAGCTCCAGATGTCCGTAAGGAATGCAAGACCCCTCCCCTAATATTTACTTTCTCCCCCTAGCCACAAGTATATAATAACATGCCTTTACCTCAATAAACGACTCCTCTTTGCATACCATGTGAGAGCTGTCCGTTCCTTACTTGTCTCTTCCCCTTTCCTTCTCTCTCTCCCCCTCCCCTCTCAGGGGTCGTAAGGGGCTGGTCCCCGACACTTCCTCCCTAAGACAGCATATATGATAAAGATTATACATGTGCTATCATACAATACACATTCCTATGTATTTTATCATGTTGTGAAAAAAAGATATATGTTGCTAATATGAGAAAAATTATGAAGGAAAAAAATGAAAAATGCTATTATTCTTCAGTCTGAATTCAGAGTTCATCAATTTCTCCTATAATAATGGATGGCCTTTCTCATTATGAATCTTTTAGATTTGTCTTGGATTCTTGCACTGATGATAATAGTTGTTTTCAGGATTGATTATTACACATTATAACTATTACTAGTGTACAACATTGTCCTGGATCTGCTCACTTCACTTTGCATAACTCCAAATAAGTTTTTCCAGGTTTTGTGTGATTGTCCTTTTTGACATTTCTTATGGCATGATAATTTTCCATTACAATCACAGAGGAAAACTTCTTCAACCATTCCCTAATCAATGGACAAACCTTTGATTTTCCAGTTCTTTGCTACAACAAAGAACTATAAGTATATTTGTACAAGTAGTTCCTTTTTCCAGATTAATAGTGGTATTTCCTGTTCAAAATATATGCACTGTTTTAAATCTCTTCCAACATGGTTTCAAATTACTCTAGACCAGCGGTTCTCAACCTCTCAATTTGTAGCAATGAGAATACATAATGTATATCAGTTATTTACATTCTGAATCATAACTGTAGCAAAATTACAGTTTTGAAGTAGCCACCAAAATAATTTTTTGGTTTGGGGTCACTGCAACATGAGGAACTGTATTTCGGGGTCAAGGCATTAGAAAGGTTGACAACCACTGCTCTAGAAAGTGATTTTTGAGATGATGCTTGAAAGAAGCCAGGGAAGCCAGGGAAGCCAGGAGGCAGAGAATTCCAGGCATGAGGGATAAGCAGTGAAAATGGACAATCAAGAGAGGTATCTTAGGTGAGGAACAACAAAGAGACTAGTTACACTGCACCATAGGGTTTGTGGAAGTAAGTAAAGTAATAAAGCTGGAAAGGTAGGACGAGACTAGATTTTGAAGGACTTTCCAAATCAAAAGAGGAGTGTACATGCGATCTCAAAGGTGATCAGGAGCCCTTGGAGTTTAATGACTGGCTTGAGGAGGGGTTTAACATGGTTGGACTTGATTTTTGGAAAGATCATTTTCATAGTTGAGTGAAGGATGCACTGGTGTGGGGAAATACTTGAGAACATGGAGATGAAACAGAAAATTATATTTTTCCCCTTTTGTAGTTTCCTTTTCAATCTTGATCACTTTTGTTTTGTTTGTAAAAAAAACTTTTGAATTTAATGTAGTCAAAATTATCTCCTTTATATTTTATAATGTTATATCTTTTGTCATATATTCTTCCCTTATCCATTAGGCCTGATAGGTATACTATTTTGTGCTCCCCTAGTTTGTTTTTGGTATCACCCTTTATTTCTAAATTGTGTAAATATTTTGACTTTACCTTGGTCTACGGAGAGAGATGCTAGCCCATGCCTAGCTTCTGCCATACAGTTTCCACATTTTTTCAGAAAGTTTTTTTTTCTCAAATCATGAATTTGGATTTAAAGTTTGCTGGTTGGTTGACTCTTTAAGGGAATCAGACACTGAATTCTCTTTGAATATTAGCCCATCCTACCTGTCCCCTAGGTTAAAAAACTTCATGATTCTCTCTTTCATTCCCTATACATGATTATTTACCAAGTGCTATTAGTTATCTTTTAAATTTTTTCTTATATTGCCACTGCATGCATTCCTCTAATGTCTTGCATTAATTTCCAGTATATTATGTATAAGCTCAAAATGTTCATGTTGTCTTCACCACTAGAATCTAAGTTCCTTTGTTTTTGTCTTTATAACCCAAATCTTTATACTGACTAGCATATGACTAGTATTTAATAAATGCATGTTGACTAATTTCTATCACACAATAAGCCCTATATGTTTATTATTAGCCTTACCATTGACCTATTGACCTTCTCTCCATCTTTAATTTCTTTTGCACATAATAGCCAGATTAATCTGTCCTAAAATATCACTTTCATCATGCCATTCTCCTATTAGAAATCTCCAATGATATGTGAATGCCTATGATATTACATCAAATGCCTCTTCAGTGTGGCTTATGATCTATTAAAATTTCTCTTATTGTTTTGCAAAATTGCCCTTTCTTCTAGCTAGAGTAATTGACTCATAGACCATCAGAATGTATTTGTTCAATCCTCACCTATACACTGGGGAAACAACAGCAAGTAGTCCAGAGTGTCACCACATTCAAAGGGCTTACATTAGAATGAAGGAGGCAAAAAAAAAAATATATATATATATATATAAATACATAGCATACACTATCTTAATGTAAAATATTTCAGCTAAGACAGTATATGCATCTTGCCTATGCTAATACACTGTCAAACTCACATTTCTTTCTTATTCTGTCATTTTCTATGCTATTCATTTGGGCATTTAAGGATATCAAATGATATGTTGTTATTCTAAAAATTTTACATGTGTCTCTTTTCTCCAAAAAGAATGTAAATTTCCTGATGGTGAGGATTGTCATACTTTTTTACATGCCTTCCCACTGAGTACTCAACATATCCCTTGTGCCCTAAAAAATGGCAGATAATAAATAAATGCATGTTGAATCAATGTTTTAAATATTTGATCTATCAAATTGGGATTCAAAAGATTATCTATTTCTTTGAATTGCTAAGGTAAACTACAAAATAAGATACCAAATCATATTTATTCCTATTTGCTGAGTAGTAAAAAAAGAAACAAATTAGAGTTACTGAGAGCCATTTTTTTATTTAATTATAAATCATGCTGAATCAAGAAGAAGGAATACATATATCTCAAGATCCTGTTATCAAATTCCAATGAGAAGAGGTCGGGATTATATCCACCTTGCTGATCAAGTATTTGCCAAAGAAATTATTCACAGCATTTTTTGTTCCAAGACTCATTCAGACATACAATAAAAGGAGTTTCAACAAGTTGGAACGCCTTAATTCAGGGGATGTTTTATCATGTTGTTTCCCAACAGCTAAGTTAATATTTTCTAGCCTAGAAAAAACTTTCCACTGATTCAAGATGCCAACATATTTTTGGTGTTCTAGTTATCATCATCAGAGTAAATTAGGTGCAAGTTTAAGCGATGTGCATAGCACATGGTTTTAACAACCAAATTATATTCATTATCCCATCAATTTAACTTGATTTTAAGAAAGGGTTACATATCTCAGACAAATTTTTAAAAGAATATAACACATAATACTAAGTTAGATATTTTATTCAAGCCACTCATATTATTATGTTGTATTAGAGAAGATTTCATTTTGGTTTTGGTTTTGGTTTTAGTTGCAACTATGATGCTAGGGAATGACTATAATTAAGCTATGATTTTTCAAGAATGTTTCATAAAACCATGAAGGTCTGTTTTGGACCCAAATGTAAAGGGCCACACAGCACCTTAAAAAAGTTATCCTATATCATGTGTCCCATGTTTTGTAATCCAAATTGAAAGCAACCAGAATTGAGACATTGAGTATATTTCTATTCAATGTTTTTACTCTATTTGTACCCTAAGTTCATATCTTGGGATTTTAGAATTAGAGGAGACTTCAGAGTTCATTGATTCCAAGTTCATCTTTGTTATGTGTAACCTGGGGTTCAAAGCTGTTGCATTTGTATGATTCTCTCCTCACTGGTGAAGAGAATGATTTCTTGACCCTACATGCCTTTGTGAGGAGTGAAATTGTCCAGAGAATTTGAAAAAAGAGCAACTTTCCTTTTGCTTCCTGCTTCAAAGAGAACACATATTGTTCTAGAACATCCTTAGAAATTAACAAGAATTTTCCGTTGGATGATATTGGACTCTTTCTGTCTCTGCCTCCCTTTCACCTTCTCTTCTTATTTCTAAGTGGCAAATTCATTCACTTGGTATATTTGTTTAGCATATTCTAATGTGTATAACATTTCTGTTTATCTGCCTGGGGGGAAAAGAGTTAACTTTTTATTCATCGTTTGTGACTTTTTATGCAATTTACAGGTATAAGCTACACCCTAAGAATGAAATCATTTATCTTATACTAGTAATTATTTAGGATAGAGAGAGATAGATTTTTAATCAGAGTTTAGTAACTCTTCTCTGAGAAGAATAGAGTAGTCAACATTGATTCCAGTATTGATATCCATTCTTCTCTGTAGTGAAAATTTCACCTTTGAAGGTTCTTATTATATTAAAACTATGGCCGCCAAGGAATTTATTTATGAAATTCCTAAAATGAAACATTCAAGTCAGAATGGAATTTACGGTGGTTTAATCACAATGGGAGTAAGAAAAGGGAGAGGGAGAGAAGTAGAGAGGAGAAAAGGGAAAGGGGTTACTCAACCTCTAGCCAGAGGGAGATTAGGCCCAAAGGGCCAAGGTAGAGAAGGAATCAGTCCTTGACTCACCTGACAGATCTGAAGGGAAGCTGTCTGCAGGCCTCCACCCTGCTCAAGCTCTTAGCAGGAACTAGTGTCTAGCCCTGTCCACAGGAAGTGAGTGAATTCCAGAGGCTGTTCTCTGCCTCACTTCCTGTGCCTCACAAGTGCCAATGGTGGCTCAAGCTTGGCTTAGGACAGCCCAGGTGGGCAGTTAGTTATTTCTGATTTGTCATTGACTAGCACATGCCCGTGTAGTGTGGGTGTGCACAATCCTGGGTGCCAGACCAAGCAAGATGGAGATTTTAAGATTCACACCTCCTCCTCCTCGGAATTAATCTCCCTATAAAAAGGTTTGCAATATTCCAGAGATACTCATTCAAGCATCCCCATGAATCTCATCTAGAAAACCCATCTGTGCCTACATTACCAAAATTATTGTTGGAACAACCGACACCTGGCAGAATTTGGAAAAGACAAAGTGATTTGCCTAAAATCATACCTGTAGTAAGTGGCCAGAACTGAAGTCTGTACTTCTCTCAATACAAAGAAGATACTATAAAGCCTCTAAGATGCTTTTGTGAGAATGGGAATTTTTAATACAGATCCTTTCCAAATCAATGTAAATAAAAACAAATCAAGTAAAAAGTTCTGTTTTATATCTTGTAAAAAATTTAAATGAAAATATTTATGATAGGTTTTCAATAATAGCCCCAGAAGCTTCTGGTTCAACCAAACCTGACAAAGAATCCATGATCTAATATTTCTGAGAATTGGTAATCCAGCCTGCTGTTTGAAGCTCTCCACTGCTCAGGGACTCCTTTTCTCTTAATCCAACCTAGTTCACTTTTGGACAATTCTAACTGATCTTTACCCATGTAATATAGTCAGTAAATGGAGAGAAGAATGTATAGGAACTGCCTGCCATTCCTATATAATTTACTTTGGGTGGTGACCTGAGAAGGAGAATGGAGGCTAGAGGAATATGGATGAATAGATAATGCAGTTGTAGGGAGATATGCAGGAATAAGGACTCCGAGACAACAAGTTAAAACATGTGGGGAAGTCTGAAGCTCCATTAATACCTCTCTAGAAGAAGATAACAAGTGGAGAAATTATAAGTATGAGAAACAAGAGAACACATGGGGAGCCAAGAACTCCAGGATACGTCCCATGGGCCAGAGGGACAAAAGATTAATGGGAGATACGTGGAGTGACTATTGCAGGAATCAAGCAAACATGAGGAGTAATATAGGCAAGACCAAGATTAAGAGATGTAAGAGGCAAGAGCAAGAGTAAGGGCAAGAGAGGTAAGGCAAGAGATGTAAGAGAAGGGATCTCATGTGTTCCCCAACTTTTATTGGAGATATTAGGAATGTGAAATGGGAGGCAATTAATGAATATGTGACATGACATAGGTTTTAACATTGGTTGATTTGACAATCATGAAATCAAAAAAGAGGAAATTAATCCAACATGCACTTTGTAAAGAAATGTGGTCCGACAAGGCGCCAGCCAGGACACTGTGGCTGGCAATGCCCCGCCCAGGAATTTATTTGTCCTTTGGACTGTCACTTTTCATACAATGATCATTAAGTGATCTGACCACGAGTCTGGTAAATGAATACATAGGATACAATATCAATACATCAATCATACTTCCAAGATGCTAACATGCCTGGTATGCTACAGAATGGAATGCCAGCTGTAGCTTCCCAATAATAATTTTCCACTCATACATGTAGCATCAGTCTTAGAAAGGGCAAATAGTGTGAGATTAACAAGGCAAGTAAATAGTAGACCTAAGACATAAATTTAAGTTTTCTGACTCTTTTCACATTGTTTTTGAAGATATACAACTAGGCAAATAATTCCTTCTGAATTTAGATGAGGCTACTGATTTTCATTTTACAGATGATGTAACTTAAATAAAATTCTTTGATGGATTCAGAATAATATTTCTGAAGAAAATTCATAGAATACATGAAAACTAAGAGTATTTAGAAATCATCTAATATATCACTTTAGCTCCACACATTTTTCAAGGGAGAAAACTGGGGCCAATTAAGAATTTTGCTCTGAGACAAAAATCTCTTAATCCTGAAAAGGATAAGATTCTCTAATATGAGAGTGACACTCTCTCCAATAGAAAAGTTCCAAAGGTTTCTTAGGCTCACATGACCAACCAAAACAAAAGAGGGAGAGCCAATCCTCCAGACAGTCCAAAGAAGAATTGAACCCTGCCTTTCAATTTCTTAATCAGTGGATGAATTCATGGTCTAAAAATGAATATTTCCTTCTTAAGTCTGAATTTCCAGATAATGTAAAGCAATTTTGATTTATAAGCTCAAAATCATACAGTAGTATATATATAAATATATATATATATATATATTTATATATATGTGTGTGTGTGTAAAAACCACTAGTAACTGCATTGGAAGTTAGGTGCCATAGTGGATAGAGTACTAAGCTTGGAGTCAGGAAGACTAATCTTTAGTTCAAATTTGACCTCAGACATTGTGTGGCCTTTGGCATATCACTTAACTCTACCTCAGTTCCTCATCTATAAAATGAACTTGAGAAGGAAATGGAAAACAACTCCAGTATCTTTGTGAAGAAAAACTCATATGGAATTACAATGATTAAATCACATGTTTAAAAAAGGGCTAAATAACAAAGCAATAAATTTAAAAGATATACTGATGATTTAAAATTGATGATGAAGGAGTAACGATGCTGGTGCTGATGATTGCTACATGGTAATGAGATAATGGTGGAAAGAAAAAAGAGACATCAAAGTAGAATTCTAGATTTTGTGTCATACTACATGAGTTCAAATCATTGTTCTGCCAGTAACATGGGCAAATAACCACTTTGAGAGTCAGTTTATTCTTTTGTAAAATAAGGGGAGGCAGCCAAACATATTACTTCAAAAAGCTCTTCTAGTTCTAAGTCTACAATACTAAGAATGAAGAACAAAACATTGTTTTTAATCAAACCTCAAAAGTTTGGAAATATTTAATGGTAAGCCATCATTGAGCTATTTCTATTTTTAGGCCTATGATTTTGTGATCCTTTATAACTAGCAAAAATTATCCCAATGCAACTGAAATCTGTGTTGTTCCTAATGTGTTCTTTCTAGCAACAGAAAACAGCTCATCAGCCATCCTTAGTATGTTAAATATCTATGTACTTGAAGATAGTTATCAGCCTTCTTTAATCAGAATATCCCTGATTCCTTACATCTTTTGTCATAGATTTTGTTTTCTAGAGCTTCGATCATCTTTGATCCTCCCCCTCTTCATTCTCTCCAAGTTTTTAATTTCCCGATTTCAAGTAGCATCAGTATTCTAATGAGGCCCTGGCCAATGCTGCATACCATGAAGGAAGTAAAATAATCTTTCTCCATGGGAGTATATAATTAAAAAACAAACTAATTTCTTCATTGAAAAAAATCTATAACAGAATCCAGGTTTTACTTAAAAAAAAAAAAGAAAGAATGGAATAGTCTAAAAGTAAATAATCCACAGGAAGTCTGAGGAATATTTTAAAATATCTTATTGAAAGTCAAGGAAAATAAAAGCCCTGGAAATGAATTAGAAGGCCTGGATTCTCTTCCCTTTCACACCATTTATTAACTGTATGACTTTGCTCAAATCCTTTCACATCCCAAAGCCACAGTTTCTTTTTCTACAAAAAATAAGAATGCTGCTTCTCTCTCTTAAAATCACTAAAAGGATAAAATGAGATTATAACTATGAATGTATTTTCTAAACTGGAAGGGAATGTTTATTTGCATTAAATCAAATATTACTTGTAAGCACCTAAATTATTTTAAGGCACTATATGTCACAACTGCCCCAAACCAGGTATTCAGAAAGCAAACAAAGGAACTAGCTTCAAGACAATCCAGTCATTTGTCAGGGAAGAGAATGGACAGAATAATGGTGCCCCACCCCTAGACCAGGGAGTAGAGCTACCCAAACAAGTATTGGATAGCCCAAGCAAGAAAGGATTCAAGTCCTAGAAGACTGACCAAACTTGGAAGAAATAAAAAGACAGTAGGCCTCATGTTCATGGGAGATACATATCATAGGGGAAAATATGTGTCAAAAAGGATCAAGAACCCAGAAAGAAAATCTGGAGATCACAAGGTTAAGGACCCTGGTCAAAGTGTCTGGGGATCAATCATTTGGAAGCCAGAGAAGGAGTCTAAGCAAAAGCAGGTGACAATAAACAAATCTCATAGCTGTTATATCTCAGCAAGGTATAGAATCATCTGGGATCATTTTCCAAATATAATTTTCACTGGACAAGCAAGTTTAGTTCCTTAGTGGGTAGTGACCACTGTTCTCAAAATTCTACTGGTAGCCCTGAGGGGTTGGAGTTTCTATTACTGATGCTTAAGGGTCTCCTATCTATCTGGTGTGCTCATCAATATCAATCAGCATGTTGATACCCATTAGCATTTGATAAAAGGCATTGAAAAGTTATAACAAAAAAATGTAGTTATAAATCCAATCTAGCAGATACAATTTTCCCTTGAATAGACATGAAAGGTATTTTGGATAAGAGAGATGAATTCTAAAGTACAAAGGAACATATTCAGAGAATCCTTGTAGTTAAAGGGCACCTTGAGGCTCTTGGTCTTTTTCTTTTTTTGAGAATTCCCTACCAGGTTTCTTCAAAGCATTGCTTTAGAAATTGACTAACCCCTCGTGTTTCTACCCATGGGACAATTAAATGCTGGGCTGGGTCAATAGGTTGGTTAGGTAGGACTGCTGGGTTGGTCCCTTGATGGATTGAACTGCTACTACTGTCTTTAGCACCAATGCTTGACAAGACTGAATTAATGGTGGTCTCAAAGGCTGACTGGGCATTCCCCTCCCAAAATATTGTGTAATAGTAACTGCTCTGGACCCAAATGTTTGAGAGTCCAATACATTCTATTTCAGCACTCCCCCAACTTTCTCTACTTCCTTTAGGGCTAGTCCTGAATGATTGGTAATGTATAGGCATTCATTGACTCAAGCCTCCAACAGTTGTGCTGACATTCAGTTTTAGGGATCCCAAGTGTTGTGGGGTTCAGAGTATGAACCCCTGGGGTTCTGGAAAGATACCTTTTGCAAGAATGCAAGACTCCAAAACTTAGCTTAAAAGTAAAGGGAGAGATTTATTAGTAATGTTGAATTTTTGGCCAGCAAGACAGCATAAGTGGAGCAACCTGGGGGGTTGCACCCAGAATTCCTCAATTCTGGGGGTTTTATATTCTTTTCAACAGTGAGGGCATAATTTTGGAGCAACATTGGGGGACGATTTGCCAGAGGGCCTGGGGGTGGTTCTCTTGATTTGGAGGATGAATGAATGAGTGTCTCTTTGTCCATCTCTATTCAATGGGGCAATCAAAGGAGGGTGATCTCCAAAGTCTGGTATTTAGGGTTGGGAGTCACTAGGGCCTAAGGGAGCAAAGGACTTTCCCTGATAATAGTTTGCTGAGTTTCTGGGGGTACAAAGCCCATGCCACCTAGTATCTCATTTTCATTTCACTACTTAAGAGTCATCTTATGTCAAAGGTCTAAGAACAAAATACCACCTCTGATATTTTGAGAACATGGTCTCTCCCCTAGCTCTTCTCTGTTTCTGGGGAGATAAAAGGAACTAGATTCACAGTTTAGCTCCATTTCTATGTAGAATAATGCTGGAAAATTAAGATCTAAATTCTACTTGGTTTGCATTATAAAATCCTGATTTTTCAAGCACTACCTTGGGCTCTCATCAGAATCTAGCCTGGAATCCTGGATCCAAGGTTACCATGACTTGAGCTCCTTAGTTCTAGGAAGCCCACCAGCTAGTGGATAGATAGAATTAAATTGGACAAAAGAAACAAAACAAACACTCTGAACATGTTTCTCAGGGACATATGGCCTAAAGGGAGAAAGTTGTTCTCCACACTAAGTTTAGTGAATGGTGTCCATGAATTAAAAAAAAAAAAAAGCAAAACTATTCTATTCTACTAATCTTAAAGATACAACCTATTCCAGCTACTCAGTCAATAGAATCAGTTACTTCCTTCCACATGAAGGGGGAACCTCAAGTTTCTTCTCCAAGAAGCAGGAACCTTCATCTTTGATGATTTAGGCAGGCTCAAAGTTCTATCACATTGTTTATCCCAGATTATGTAAAAATAAACAAAAGGAAAGCAGAGGCACTATATATACATAAGTATACAGTAGTCAGAAACAACATGGACTCCATATAGACCAATAGATAATATCCCATCTAGCAGTTAACATCAGTTCCTGCCTCATTTGCTTATAGAATGGAAGCACACACACACACACACACACACACACACACACACACAACCTGGGGAGAGGCATATAATTCTTTTTACACACTCTCATTTCTACTTTGGACCTTCTGCTACCAGCCAACGATGAGGCTTTTCATCTCTCTATAGAATGAAATCTAGAGTCATCATGGTTAAATCCACCTTTCAGAATTCCATGTGTTGGATTGGCAGCATGTAATGGATTTCTGTGCATGCATCAAAGACTACGCCCTCATTGGCCAGTCCCTCAATTACTAAGATTTTTGACAAATTTTCTCATGTAATCCTTGTAAACTAGAATGAGGCAAGTCAGACAGAAGACAGTTCAGAAGACATGAAGTTGGAAATAGATCAAAGACAAAATGGCATTCATTCCTGTTTGGCTCCTTTCCAATTCTGTGGTAACAGTAGAAGTTTGGTAGAAAAGAAGTTATAAGGCATTAAAAAATATTGATTTTAAGTTTTTTTTGTTGTTGTTGTTTTACTATTACTTCATCATCTAGTCCTACTGACCTCATCTGTAAAATGAAGAGATTTATTAAATGATATCTAAAATCCTTTCTACCTCTATGGCTTGATGATTCCTTGATTATTAAGTTTGTTGTCAACATTTTAAATGTAAGATCCTTGGTCAGACACCATAAAATGGACATACTACTAGAGGAAGTAAAGAGAATCAACCCTGACAGTTTCACAATAAATAAAAGTATAAGAAAAATGGAAGTCACATTTATAAGGACGGATAGTTCACAGACTTTCCTTGGAGAGAGAAATGAAAATTTAGGGGAATGGAATTTGTTGTGCATCCAAAGGCAATAATAAACATAATTTGTGGGACTTTGGGTTATCTCAAATTACAGTACTCATAAGTATTGGCAAAAAGGTAATCATAAAAATAATTGCAATGTCTCCCCCAAAAAAATTTGATTGAGGAAGAGTAATTCTATGAAGGTCTTGGTACTTTCCAAGGTAAATCATTATGTACCTTTTAATATAAGTATTGAAAATTTTAGGTTTACATACCATATTTCTTTTGATACAAAAAAGAATAAAGGAGAGATAAAAAATAATGTTCAACAAAAATAAACAAAGCATTAACTAAGCAAGTAATATATGTAGTGTTCCAAGTCAATATAGTATTGTACCTCTACAAAGAAGAAAGATAAGTACATTTGCAAATTTCCTTTTGGGACCAAGGTTGGTCCTTATCATTTCATATCGTTCTGTTTCAGTTTTTTATTATTGTTTCCATCTACATTGAAGCATTTATTATGTGCATTTTTTCTAATTCTATTTATTTTATTTGATATCAATTTAAGTAACTTCTAATGTTTTTCTCTTTTCTTCACTCACTAAATTTTTAAAGAGCAGTAATATTCCATTTTGTTCATGTACCAGAATTTGTTTATCTATTCCCTAATTGATGGTCATCTAATATTCAATATACTTAGATCTTCAGTATTTTCAAGATAAAGTTGAGGATATGAGAATAAACCCACAACAACTGGTTAAAAATTTTAAATGAGGAATAAGTAATAAGTGAGCCCAAAGACTTGTGTACCACACCCAAACAAGCTGAGATAATCATGAGTACTTTCTTTGAGAAAAGAAATAGAAGGGGTTTGACATGGATCAAATGACAACATAGAAAATAAGTTTGATTTTATTTTATAATAATGAATCACTCATAGCAGAAATGAGAACCTTCATTGGGTTAGTTGTCTATTAACAGTTGGAAAATTGACTTTTTTGGTGTGAATTTTTAATTAAAAAAAACAACAGAAGAATCAAAAGAAAAAAATATGATATGCAAAGAAAACTACATCCTGACCTATCTAAACATATTATTGATATAAGGGTAAATGGTTAGAGAAAACGGTGTTGATTTTAATAAGATTATATAAAAATTTAACCAGTGTAAATGAATTGCTATGTAGAGGAGATATAGATGATATACAAAGAAAGTGTCCTATTTAGAAAATTATTACAGGTGCATATAGCTGGCTAGATTTATGGACATTCCATCTGTTAAAACCACTACACCAGGGTTCACATTCATAGAAGTGATGGTAGCCATTGTTGTTACTGTTTACAAGTAGAAAGAGACTTCACAGATATAAAGTTAAGCTTGACCCTTCACCTCCAGTCTTTTTGCTTATCAGAAACACCAGGCTCCTAGCAACATAGCCTCAAGGGTCTTTGAATTCTGGAATTTACAAGGTGAGAGGCAAACACCATATGCTATATAGAAAGACAAGAGAATAATAACAGAGTTGGCTATTTCCAAAACTCCAAATAAAACTTGAAGGTTATATTAAAAAGCCACACATACAACAAACACACACACACACACACACACACATACACACACACAAATTAGACAAGATATATGATTCATTGCTGCAATTGTGCAAAGTGTAAAGAGGAAAACAAAGTAAAAAGGAAAATAAAACCATTAACTGCACTTATGAACTGAAAAACTAAAATAAATCACTTTGTCCACCTGGACCTCAGTTTCCTTGTCTATAAAATAAGGAGGTTGGAATAAATGGTCTTTAAAATCCCTTCCGGGTCTAAATCCATGATTCTTTGATTAGACAATTAGTCAAAAAGCATTTAGTAAGCCCTTAAAACGTGCCAGTTTTTCCTTGGAATTCTTGACCTTTTGTTTCTCCAGATGAATTTTATTATTTTTTCTAGGTCAATAAAGTAATCCTTTGGTACTTTTATTGGTATGTCAGTAAATACAAATAAATCCATTTAGTTAATATAGTCATGTTTATTGTTTTGGATAAATTTACTCATAAGAACTTAATAATTCTCTAAATATTGATGTCTATTTGTATTTCTGTAAAAAGTATTCTGTAGTTGCATTTATATTGTTTCTTTGTCAATCAGAAGACTCCTAGCTTGATTACATATTTTTTAGCTATTTTAATGGCATAACCTTTTATTTGTGAAGCTATGCTGGCTCTTTGTAATTACTTTTTCCTTTTCTGTATGTTGACTATTTCTTTAATATTCCATTCTAGAACATTCCTCACAATTATAGTCAAGCTCACAGTATTTTCAAGATAAAGTTGAGCATATGAGAATAAACCCACAACAACTGGTTAAAAATTTTAAATGAGGAATAAGTAATAAGTGAGCCCAAAGACTTTTATTCTCTTATTTCTAGTACAAAGGTCATTCTTGACTTGAGGGAAATCAGAAGAAAAACTAGAACTAAGTAGCTCTGCTTTCTGTCTTTGGCTATTCATCAATCTTGTCTACATGAAACTGAGATTATATTCCTTCTTCCAATTCTTCCCCAAATATAGCTTTAAAATAACTCCTTTTTGTTCTTTATTACTATTTTTTTTTATTATTGGCTTCAACTCATTCTCAAGTTTAGCATTTTATAGGGTTGTATATTTTCACTTTCTGTTGCCTGCCTTTCATCTTGTACATATACTTTAAAAATTTTAATTTGGTTGGTGAGTTGTCTGTGCATATACCTTAATTTATTTATATGACTCTTCTTTTTATTTTCTAGAAATTCTTTCCTTTTAAACTTCCCAAATTTTATTCTTGAGAGTATAGCCCATACTCTGGACTCATTCTCTCAATTGCTACTCAGACTAGCAGATTGGTAATTTTGAACATAACCCCTACTTCTTTCCTCAAAAGTCTAATGGTAATGTGATATGGAAATCACTTTAAAAGACTGATATATATTAATTTAAGGTCGCCAAGGAATTCAGCTATGTAATTCCTAAATGAAAACTCAAGTCAGCTGTCAACCTTTTTATGGTGTTTTAATTACAAACAGGAGGAAGAAAAGTATTAGAGGGAAAGAGAGAGAGGGGGGAAAGGGAGAGAAGGAAATAGGGCTTAAATACCCACTCTGCTTAAACTGAGCCAAAAGCCCAAGGCCCTGGATAGCCGAGGTAAAGAAAAGAGATCAGTCCCTATCACTCATGTGACCAAAATGGAGAAACAGTCTCATGGCTCCTCCACGCCAAGCACCAGGGTCCAACCACCTCCTTTCCTCCACACAGGAAGTCCCCAGAACTCCTCAGCTGTCCTCTACCTCACTTCCTGTGTCTCACCTGTGCCAATGGTGGCTCTAGCTTCACCCAGGACCGCCCAGAGGTCTGTACCCTTTGCACATGTCTGTTGAAGGCCATATTTTCAAATAATTAAATCTTGAGCTTTGCTGCAGCCCTTTCTAAATCCTGTTACCCTGAGTAGGGTGGAGATTGTAGTTTTCAAGACCTGATTCTGTCATTCCAAGTATCTCTATTGTTATTGATCAGGAAATAGCCAAATCCCATCCTCTAAAGAATGGTTTGAACAGGGTTGAGTAGTTTTGAAATTCACAGTAACCCTCAGGGTTGGCTCTCCCTGTCCCCTGTGATATAGCTCTTAAGCCCCTATTGGTGTACTTATTCCATAATTTTTAGTGGATATCAGCTAGTTAGTGAGACTTCATTATTTAGTAATGGGTATTTAATGAAGTGCCATAGCAAGAAAAGTAATAGAAAATATTTCTCAAACCAGGAGTACACTATCACAAAATTATATACAAAGTCTGGGAGAAAGTGATTTTAAGTTTAGAAAGTATGTAATGACAAAGGAATTCTTCACAATTCTTTGTTTCTGAAAGTCTTTTTCCTTCATTTTTTGGGGCCCTCTCAATGCTCTCATCTGCTCCATAAATATAGTGTATCTGTTGACTCCTTACAGAGCTCTGGAGCATCCTTCCTCAATGCTTCTATTATGTCCTTAGTTCTCAATGTAAATACTGGCATCAGTTACTTCTGGAGGCACAGCTAAAATATCTATGGGAGATCCAAAATCTTGTGACTTCTTTGAGTTCAGTAGGTCATCCTACGGTAAAATTGGAGAAAGGAAAAAAATACTTTACCCTCTCCTCCCCAAAGAAGTATTCACTCTCAAGGATTTGCCTAGAACTGTTTCTATCTCTAGACTAACCTGCTACTAGAACTAGTTGCTGTTTTCAGTCCAAGGACAAGAGGATATAACCAACATTTCAAGAAACTCTTTTATGCTTCCTATGTATTAATTTCATTTCATTTATTGATTAGAAATATGTTTCTCGTTCAAATTTCATTAAGAGTTTTTAACCTGGTTCAATGCCTTGAATTGATGGATTCATTAAAGGTGTTCTCATTTAATACAGGTCCTAGGGTATATCTTCACTTCCAAACAGTTGAGATGATTCATTCCTATCCCTCTTATAGAACTACAACCCATGGGACTTTATCTCTACTTTCTCCTTCTATTTAAAATCTGATTTCATAAAATCAACGGTATATGTCAGATTATGGTTTGCTTTCCCTGACTTTCTCCCAGTATATATTAAGGAGGGATCACATCACCCTGTTGTTCCCATCATTTTCCTTTTAGTGAACAAATTCTTTCCTATGAGAATTACGTTCAGACTAGAAATGCTACTTGTTGATACTTTCACCTTTTAAAAAATGAAATTATAAAAGCAAGTTAAGAATAAACAAGTTATTCATAGTTAGGAGGAGGGTCAAGAGAATGAAATTCAGTAGTTATTGAAATGATTGAAGTCTACTAGATTGTCAAACTTAAGACATATTTCTTGATCTCCTCATTTCTTTCTTTCTTTTTCTTTATATTCCTTTCTTATTTCCTTCTTTCTTTCACTTCTTTCTTCCTTGTTTGCAGTCTTTCTTTCTTTCTTTCTTTCTTTCTTTCTTTCTTTCTTTCTTTCTTTCTTTCTTTCTTTCTTTCTTTCTTTCTTTCTTTCTTTCTTTCTTTCTTATGTAAGGTGATCTGTAATAAACTGCATCATAAATAAATATTGCATGTTCTTTTCTATGTAGCTGTTCACATCAATAATTTCTGTGTTACTACCCACTCTGATTCTTGGATTTCCTAGCATGAGGATACCTTTATAATATATATATATATATATACATATACATGTATGCATATATGTATATGTATATATATATATATCATACGATCCCTACTTTTATTTAATCTGTTTCTTTTGAATAAGTATTCATTGAGAACTTTATTCCAGTCCCAGATTTCATTCTAATATGTATCAGTGCTATCTTTAAAACCAGATTTGACTCCCTGTATTAAAACATTCATTATCTTCTTAATGTTTCTTAAATTGTTAGCATTTGAATACAAAAATTTAAGGTATTGGATTTTACTTCTGGCTTCTTTCTTAACTTTTATTTCTTGTAAATATCTAAGGGTTTTAGTTGCTAATCTTCTGCCTCATATCTACTTTCATTAGTATTTATCCTAATTGACATACACACATATACATACACAAATATATGAAATCATGCATATCTAAAGAATGAATAGTATATACATGTATGTGTGCACACATATGCATGTATCGATGCAATTTTCCCCTTCTCCTATATAATCCCCCTCAATTATAAGTAAAGAGATGATGAATAATTTATAATTCATATAGAAAAAATGAATCTAGAGTGACATGTTGCAAAAAAAAGAGACTAAGCTAATGAGATTTCACAGGAGTAAAAAACAATCTCAAAGAAGAAAAAGAAAAAAGGATTGACATTAAAAGTAAATATGATTTCCACACAAGCAAAATCCATGGATCTCAAAGAAAGAATATTTAGAAGAAAGGCAAGGATTATAGATTTCCCAGAATAATACACAGGACATATGTATCCATAATATATATGTATATTTACAAACACATATGCATATATACATACATACACACACATATGCACTCATACATAAAAGTTTTTCTTAATCTCACCATACTAGGAAATAGTTTCTATTTTATAGAACAAGAAACTAAGACTTAGAAAGGTTGCTAGTTATTTGGCTAAAGGGTGAGATTTGATGTCAAACCTTCCAGACTCCACCTTAATTCTAAATCCACCACATTATATTCTATTTCATTACATAGAATTGTTCTTCATATATGTATATATCAATATACCTCCCAAATTCTCTCTTTTCAAATTATTTGTATAGTTCAAAACTTTAGTGATAAATATACTACCCATGAGACTAGGAATATTCATTTTTCATTTACTCAGAAATTTAGAAGTTAGTTTTGTAATATAACTCCAAGCTCATCAAAGACTTTGGTTATTTTAGTGACTCAGATAAACATGGTGAGTTATGGTCTTTTCATTATAGACTCATGGGAAGTCCATAAATTAAATGAGAGCTAATAAAAATGAGCTCATCACTACCCAGAAGAAGTAGATAAGCTTGGACAGATAAAATGACAAATGGCCTAAATTTTCACTCGAAACTCAAATTGAACTGAACATGAACCCTGTGGGATTTGGATTCACTTTCCCTGATTATTTTTCATTTTTGCATCTCAATGCTTCCTGTTTCTAGCCAGACCTAAAAGTGCCAGAAGATGACAGAAACAAAAGATTATTCTTGGTAGCTTTCAAAGCCAAAGATGAAGTTAGAAGTACCGGGAAAGTTGGTTTACAGATGGTTAAGATAGCTTTTTTGGGAGACTCTTCTCTCCCCTAGAAGTTTGCATGAGTATGTAAAATGGTGTACACTTTAAATTGTTAAGTGCTTTATGATTCACTCATCACAAAATATACTATTTTAATCTTATTTATCAACAGATTTCTGGAGAGAGAGTCCTTTGTTTAAAAAGAAAAGTCAACGTTATTATTATTTTAAAAGATAAAGATTTACTTTTAATATTATGCCAATAGCAAAATCATTTACTTTGGCAAGTTTAGAATACACACACACACACACACACACACACACACACACACACACACACACAAAGTTTAAGTATATATATTTACATTTGGCTTCCATCTACTTTATCTTTTGTGATCTCCTTTATCCTTTATCTATTTCAGATTTCTCCTCTAGCTGTATTTATGAAAAATACTTGCATAGATCTATTCCCCCATTGTTTATTTTTCTAATGTAGCCTTTTATATTTAT
Source organism: Monodelphis domestica (assembly GCF_027887165.1). Classification (NCBI taxonomy): domain Eukaryota; kingdom Metazoa; phylum Chordata; class Mammalia; order Didelphimorphia; family Didelphidae; genus Monodelphis; species Monodelphis domestica. The sequence goes on from NC_077233.1 coordinate 82,546,456, forward strand.
GTCAAGTGCTCATATGAAAAACAGCTTTTCATTTTTGTCATCAGCTCATGCCAAATATGAATTTTTATCACAAATAACTTATTTTCCTTACTTTATTGAACAATAGGTTATGGTATATGATTTTTTCTTATTCTTGGTTATCAAGTATGCTCCCTTGAATAACTTTTCTGTTCTGATGCCAGTATCAAAATGATTTGATAGTTACTACTTTATAATTTAATTTAAGATCCAGAAATGTTATTCTCATTGTTTTTGTGTTTTTTCTTATCATTTATGTTTATATTTTGCCCATTCTCCTCCCTTTTTAAAAAAATCTAATATTTATCTACCTCTGGTCCCAAGAAACCTTTCCTCTTCTGCGAGTCCTCATCAAGATCACTGTGCCTAAGAAGTCACATCTTCAATGTTTTTTCCTAAATGTTGTCTGGATTCAAAGGCATGAAAACAAATATTTATGACTCCATCATCCACTCACTTATCCTGTGTTTAACTCCCTGGGATTATTACTCTACCATTGTAAATAATACTAATAAGTTTGCCACTCTTTTGCAATAAAAAAAGATCCCCAAAGTTAACTTTTGGAGGAAAAAAAAAGAAGTAAAGTAAGTTAAATATTTCTGTCTTCTATCAATATAATGTTATGATTGTCCCAAACACCCAATTAAACACCCTATCCTATTTCATTTTGTTTTTCTAACATAGTTTAAAAAGAACTTAAATAAAACCATTTCCCAAAACTTATTCCTATTCATGGCATACCTTTTTTCCTTGACACTAACTTTCAGGGTTTCATCATTTTCCTTAAGCCACACAAACACACACATACACATGCACACATATATTTTCAATTTTAACCTACCACTAACAAAATCTGACAAAATTTTCTCAACCACTCCATATTATCCCCCTCCCATTACTCTACTTTGTTGTTGTTCAGTTTCAGTTGGGTCCGTCATTTCATGATCCCCTTTTAGGATTTTCTTGGCAAAGATGCTGGAGTGATTTGTCATTTCCTTCTCCAAATCATTTTACATATGTTGATGCTGAGGCATAAAGTTAAGTGACTTGCTCAGGGTCACACAGCTAAAAAGTTTGAAGCCAGATTTGAACTCATGAAGATCAGTCTTCTGACTCTGACCCCTTCACCACTCATTGCTCAGATTACCTTTCATTAAGGGATTACTTTCATTATTTCTCATTGGGATTATTAAAATTTTTGACTTTACAATAATGTCTTTCTTTCATTTCTTTCTTTCAGTCAATCCTTAGTATTACCACCACCACCACCAACAACAAAAAATCTTCAAAGTAACTTTACCTCAGTTCCTCACTTAAATGTTGTTGACACTTTTCTATTACATAAAAGCAAAATATGTCACTTTACCAAGAATTCCAAAGCCTTCACAATCTGCCTTCAGCCAACTTTCTAGAGTGACTTCACATTTTTCTCTTTTACATATACTCCACTCTAGTTAATTTGGGCTAAATATTCTAGCCTTACACTTTTTTTTTCTGAGACAGTAAATTGTATGCAATATCCTCAAGCCTAAAATAGGTAGTTTTAATACTTACCTATTAATTACAGTTATTCTCTTAATTCAAGGCCCAGCTCAAATATAATATTCTCTATTAAGCATCCTGACTGAGATTTATTCTTCCCCATACTAAGCTCTCATACTATGCTTCCAGATCCTTTTATATTACTTCATCATACTCTAAATTTTTTCTTAATAATTTTTAAGATTCCTACCACTGTAACCATCATCCCCAACACTGCCATTATGACAATATAATCTTGAATACAAATATCTCATGTTTTATCTTTTTAAGAATCCAGGGCACATAGAAATTGCATAAGAAAAAATTTTTGTTTAAACAAAACAGGTAGAGAGATTATAAGAAATTCCAGATCCTCAATATTGTCCTTAAGAATGGTAATAGAAATGTAAAGTAAAATATTTAAAAGATAAGCAACAATGAAGAGTAAAAAGAAAGAATTCTCAGTGAAATGAATAAATGGAAGTCACCAAAATTATATATACATATTTTTTTAAACCATTACTTTCCATCTTGGAGTCAGTACTATGTATTGACTCCAAGGCAGAAGAGTGATAAGGGCTAGGCAATAGAGGTTAAGTGACTTGCCCAGGGTCACACAGCTGGGAAGTATCTGGGGCAAGATTTGAACCTAGGACCTCCCATCTTTAGACCTGACTCTTAATCCACTGAGCCATCAAGCTGCCCCCTATATATATACATATTTTAAATTAAAATAGAAGGTTTAATAAGGATGAAATATAGTTATCCTTTCCATGTCATGACTTCCCCATCATGATTTCAATATATCACAGTCAGCATAATGAATTAAATGGGAATTTTTAGGAGGAGTTTTGTGAAAGCTTCAGTTGCCACATGAATGCCAACAGACAACAAAGAAAAGTTTAGAAACTCAGAAATGCATACTAATTCCAAAATTTACAATAAAATATTGTAAATATCCTATAGAATAAAAAGAGAAGAATATTTGGACTTCTTCTCTGGTATAAAGGGAAAGGAAAAAAAATTAACCCAAATTCTCCAGACTTGGGAGGGTGACATATCCCTAACTGCTGCAATGTAGAAGGAGAAAATGTAATTAACTGACAATAATAATGACTCCAGGAAACAAGCTAAAGAAATTATAACACACTGTATCCATATCAATAAAGTTTATGAAAGCAGCTAAGGAAAGAGTGGGAAAAATCAATTTACTCAAGAAGGAATAAGACAATGGTGATAGAACTCAATAATCATGAAATTTTCATAAAAATATGTGTGAACATAAGTGTTTCCCTGTAAAAAATTTGTTTCTACTTTAAAACAAAATGACACCATTGGCAGAGAAAATAGCAAAAAGAAAAGCTTTAAAATCAAGATAATAGGAAGGAATAGTTTGTAGGAAAATGACAATAACTAATGAAAATTTTGAAAGCTAATCTCAGATTTATTGGACTCCCAAAATGTGAAGAAATATTATCATCCATAATGTTATAATTTTAATAGAATCGCAAATATTTAATCAATAGATGTAAATAATTTTGAGTTCAAATATTCTATTGATATGCAAACTGAGATGAATTCCAGATATATCATTATCAAATTTGAAGACTATAAGGTGAAGAGACGATGTCATGAGCAAACAAGAATAAAACCAATTATCATGGAGCATGAACCCAATTTGTATAGGAATTTTTCATAGAAAATTTCAGTATGGAGATACTATGCTGGCACATGATATATACATATGTATATATGTGCATATGGTATATGGCTATATTCAGGCCACTGCTCAAATTGCACATGTGTATTTGTGTGTATATGAAAAAGGAACAGAAATGGGTTGTCTTGTATCAGCTAGACTCAACATGCTTTTCAAAGACAAAATATTTAAGACATTTTAAGAATTTTGGAAATTTGTAGAAGGGATACTCATTCTTTTTTTTTTTTAACCCTTACCTTCCATCTTGGAGTCAATACTGTGTATTGGCTCAAAGGCAGAAGAGTGGTAAGGGCTAGGCAATGGGGGTCAAGTGCCTTGCCCAGGGTCACAAAGCTGGGAAGTGTCTGAGGTCATATTTGAACCCAGGATCTCCCATCTCTAGGCCTGGCTCTCAATCCACTGAGCCACCCAATTGCCCCTTAGGGATACTCATTCTTGAAATGACTTTTGATGGTAAATTCATTCAAAATGCAATAGAAACAAAGAGACAGAGACAAAGAAACAAAAAAGATAGAAACAGAGGCTGAGACTTAGAGAGGGGCAAAAGAAAAATAGCATGTATTTTCTTAGGATGAATTAATGAAAACAGTTTGCAGAATAAAGTAGATAATAGCTCCAGTGTCCTTTGACCTAATCTTGTCACTTATAGGATATTCTGTTTAGTTCCTCACCTTTAGGAGGAACATTGACAAGATGGGATGAGTACAGAAGAGGTTGAGAGGACTAGAGATTATGCATGGATAAAACTGAGAGAAGGAATGAGGGATGTTTAACCTGGACTTTAAAGATGTGGAGAGATGTAGCTCTCTTTAAGTAACTGAAGACTTGTCTCATAGAAGTTACATTTGCCTTACTGTTTTTGGCTTCAAAGTATAAGAGATAGAAACTGCAGAACAATTTAAGGGTTAAAAAAAACAAACCACAAACTTCACAACAGGTAGAGCTATTCAACATGGACGAGGATTTTGGGGGAAATAGTAGGTTTTCAATCCTCTTTGGAAACCCTCAAACTGAGGCTTTTGAATAATATCTTATTAAGGATTCTTTGAGGGAATTCCTTTCTAGCATGTACTGCATCAAATTACCTCACATAATCCTTTCAGTTTTTTTTTATTGTGGTCTTTGTTGCTCAAAGATCATTCAAAGCATTGTCATTTACTCCCATTTGAATAACACTAGAAAATCTTACGTTTTCTTTTGAAAAAATGAGATTCTGAAATCACTCACTGTGTCTGTTTATACTTCATTTATTTAGGCTTAAATAATTTTCTAGATAGGAAATTGATTCTTCACTTCTCAATTGGATAAAGTTTGAACATATCTGGTATAGCCCAGAAATAGTCACCTGGCTAATGATTTCTTATATATCAGTTCTTTGTTAAGGAGTTATTTCTCTAATTTGTAGAATCTAAGTCTTGGTCATCCTGAATTTATAAACAATATCAGACGTGCTGATATTATATTTCAATTTCTGTTAGTTCCATGAGGTGTCATTGATTCAAAGGAAAAATAGCTTAAGAACATACTTTGTCCTTAACACCTTCCATAACAGTTAATTGACCTCTGAGGCACCTAAACATCAAACACTGTTAAATAATAGTTGGCATTATTTGGAAACATGTTGATTGCATCTTTGAAATACACATGGAATTTCTTTGAAGTACACATGAATTTACAAATTGTCAAGGAGAGATTGGCAAGGTCCATTTTTGGATTTTCCAAATGTTAAGAAATATTTGAGATGTTTCACTGAAGGAAAAATGCTACCAGTAATTCCTCTAGACGATGTCTGAAAGAGTTTTCTGACTCAGCCTTTCCACTTAGAGAGCACAGGGAGATTTGAATCATTCCATAAAATGTTGTATTTCTCACCCTGGAAATAGATGCTGTGTCAATGAATCCTTATTGGGAAAATTCCACTATGAACAAGCATTCTCAGGTTACTAAATGATACATAGAAGTGTGATGTCAGAACAATATGCATGGAATCTAAGAGGCTACAAAAACCTGAAATTTATTTCTACTAGTTTTGCATCAAAGCAGTCCATGATGGAGGATGTGCTTTTACATTTAAAATACTATGTACGTTTAAAGAAAGTGAAAGACTCAGTTTAGTTCTTATTGAGTGACTTTTTATTTTGCTTTTTAATGTATCTTCCATAAAGAATTTAGTGTCTATTAAGAATGAATTCATAGTCTTCTCTTAGATGAGATAAAATAGTGAGACTGCTTTTAAAAAAGAGACTAGCAATTAAATATCCAAATGAGTTTGCCTTTCATAGAAGTTGCCTTATTTGTGGCACTGTCACCACTCAAAATACTTTGGGGATTGCTCTTAGATACTGCTTATCAGCCTCCAACTCAGAGAAATACTACTCTGATTACTTTATTGTAAAAATCATTAAACAAAATGCAATGCTTCTACCCCACTATTTCCAAGAGAATCTTACAATACTTCAAAAATGATTGATGGATAACTGAATGGCTCAGTGGAGAGAGAACTAATCCTGGAATGAGGATGTCCTGGGTTCAAATCTGGCTTCAGATATTTTCTAGCTATATGAGTCACTTAACCCTAGTTGCCTAGCCCAAATCACTCTTCTGCCTTAGAACTGATATTTAGCAGCAATTCTATGACCAAAAATAAGGGTCTAAAAATAACTGATGGCTTTATAGAATCTTTGTTACCAAGTTACTGAGAGATCACTTAAACCAACCTGTCATCCATAGAAGGAATATTTTCTATAGGATTGCTATCATGTGACCACTCAGATTGTTTGGACTGAGAAGCATCCTCAGTATAACTGCATAGTTACTGGTCTGTGCGTCAGAAAAGAACTGTAATCTGAGACTTATAATTAGTAGGATTGTGACATTTGGCAAATCATTTAAACTTTATGGAACTATTTTTTTTGATATTGTAAAAATTAGAATATTGGACTAGATGATGTGAAAGGTCTCTTCTAGCTTCTAGACCCTATTATTCTGCGAAACAATTTCCAGAAATAGATATCCCATTCCATTCATGATTTTATATCTCTAATAATCAAAATACTGTTAAATATGAGCAAATAATGGGACTTTGCAACTTCTACATATTGAAAGTTCTGCCTCGTAGAGCTACACACAATATCTATCAGTTCATGCCTAACATCTTTTTAAATGATAATAAATTATATATATATATATATATATTTACATATATATACACACACATGTAATCAACTTGACTTTTCAGCGATGAATATTTGTAGTTCTTTGAACAAATACAATTTCTCTACCCTTTAACTACTTAATCAGCATTTTCTATGCTCTACTTAGTTTGTTCACATCTTTCATGTAACATAGTGATAGGAACTGAACACAGTCATCTGTTCTTCACGCACATGGATGTCTAAATGTAATCATCTAGAAAATAACCAAAATTAATAAGGAGAAAGGTTCTGTCCCACAAAATCCATAGGCTAGTATGATGACCAGTGAATTTTCAAAATACCTTGTGACCTTCTTATTAAATTTGTCATGGAAATAAGAAGTTGTTTTCATTGAGGTCAATGGCAGGTTGATAGGCAGCAGGAACTCAATCTGTCATCATTATTATTTCAGCTGGATGTCAACCACATGGATGAAAAGAAAATCTATGCGATATTCTGCTTTTGCTTTAGTTGTTTCTGGATATATGCCACCATTATACTTGTTTTTTTCTTTGATCACTTAATTTCTTTGTGGGAGGGAGGGAGCAATATATGTAAAATATAGATATTTAGTAGTAGAATTGAGATTGGTATAAACTTTGCCTTCAAAACTATTTTTATCACTAAAAACTAGAAGAAGCTTGTAAAATGGAGTAACAACCTGGAAGCCAAGAAGCCATTGCTTAAAGGCACTCCTTTAAACATATTGGTTTTGTAACCATGGTCAAGTCACTTAATGTTTGAATTCTATAGACAATCTCTTAACGATGTAAATTGAAAAGAAAGCCTGGCCTATACTGGCAGATCATTTCCTTACCTCAGAGATTTCAATGCTTATAAAATAACATCTTCAGTGTTCTCTATCCATTATCTCTCATGTGCAAATGAAATAAAAACAAACAAATATCTATCTATCTAAACTTAGATAGATAGATATAAAACTACAAATTGGAATGAAACATATACTATAAGAGAAACATGATGGACCTGACCATTCTCTCAAGATTTAATTTGCAGTGGGATTTTATTGGGTATTAGAGAAAAGGAGTTTCCTGGGAATATGCTTCACTCATTTCCTTTTAATTTTCTAGTTATGATTATAATTCTCCCAAGTGGATTGTACTATAGGAAATTCATTGTTATATTTTTGTTGATATGTTCATAGAATCACCATAGCAACTCAGAACTGGAAGAACTTTCATTTTTTAAGGCTCATTATATATCTATCTACCTCACTTACTACCCAATATGGTTAGCACTTCCATGTAGCCAACTAAAAGAAGACTTAGTTATTGCTTCCCCAAATTAACAAAGACATTAAGAAGCTGGAGCATATGTAAAAAAGGGCGAATAGGATAAATCACTTACTAGAAGTCATGTTGTATAAGAATCATTTGAAGTAATTGGGCACGTTATCTTGGGGAAGACAAAACTTAGGGGGAGGGTGCGGAACACTGAGGAGCACCCTTCAAATATTTGAAGTATTGGCATATCCAAAAAGGATTGTCCTTTACAAAAATATTACTATCTACTCTCTTTGTAGTGGCAAAAAATTGGAAAATGAGGGGATGCCCTTCAATTGGGGAATGGCTGAACAAATTTGTATCTCATGGTGATGGAATACTATGGTACTAAAAAAAAAATAATGAACTGGAGGAATTCCATGTGAAGTGGAACAACCTCCAGGAAGTGATACAGAGTTAAAGGAACAGAACCAGGAGAACATTGTACACAGAGACTGATACACTGTGGCACAATTGAATATAATTGACTTCTCTACTAGCAACAATGCAATGATCCAGAACAATTTGGTGGGACATATAAGAAAGATCACTATCCACATTCAGAGGAAGAACTGTAGGAGTAGAAACACAGAAGAAAAACAACTGCTTGATCACATGGGTCGATGGGAATATGATTGGGAATGTAGACTTTAAATGATCACCCTAGTGCAAATATCAATAATATAGAAATAGGTCTTGATCAATGACATATATAAAACCCAGTGGAACTGCACATTGGCTACGGTAGGGGGTGGGGTGGGAGGAAAAATGAATCATGTAACCATGGAAAATTTTTCTTAATTAATCATTTAATAAAATATTTATAAAGAATTGGCTTTAATTTGATTAGACTTAACAATAATGATAAACACTACAGCTGGCATTTATATGTATTACTCTAAGGTTTGTAAGGCATTTGGCATATGTTGTCAAATTTGATTCTTACAACAATCCTGTAAAAACCTGTAAAAAAATGCAATTATCATATCCCCTTATATTGATAAGTCAATTAAGACCAAGAGATTTTAAATGACTTGTCTGGGGACATGCAGTTACTGTTTGTTTCTTTTTTACAGTGTGGATTTTTTTTCCAGATTACAGGTTAATATAATTTTTAATAATTGATCTTTTAACATTTTGTGATTCATGTTTTCTTCTGTCACACCTCTTCTCCCTCTCCAAGATTGCAGAGGTGGATGGGAAATTTGGATGACTTGGTTTACCTCTGCCATTTGAGAAACTTCAGTATCAAACATCCCTGTTTTGAGGGAACTATAGAATTTAGAGCTGTTTGGGAACCCTTAGTAGGTGGGATTTGTGGTAGCAAATGTTAAGTGCCTTTTATTTGTTTAGAGGTTTCCCTTATGATGTTACAGTCTCCTCTCAGGAGCCCAGCTCCTGAGTTTGACCCTTGCCTTTGATGGTTATAGCTGACCCCTAGGTGATACCCCTGAGGCTGGCTGCAAAGAGGTTTGCAACCAGTTTGTTGTTTGTCTCTGAAGGCTTGTCATAGCAAATTGTCCATAGGGAATAAGAGACCCCCCAAATTCCATCGCTTTTTGAATTGGCAATTAGCATGGTTTTTTCTCCCAGGGTAGAATTGGCATAGGAGCTGGAATTAAGTGTGGTACCTTCTCCCAGGGATACAGTTCCCAGAGTCCACAGGGTGCAGGCCCTGTGTGGTATGTGGCGTTGGCCTCTGTGTAGTAATCGAAACATTGGACCCTATCCCAAATCCTGATTAAAGACTTAGGTTTGTCTGAAAACTTTAGTAGTTCTGTATTTATTTTCAAGTTAACACAAGTAATATAATATGGGTTGTACATGGGCATATGCACTGCATATTTCCATGTTTGTCAAATTATGAAAGAAGACACAAATTACTTACCCTAGAGAAAAAAATTGAGTAAAGTGAAATATTGTATATTCTAATCTGCATTCGGACACCATCAGTTCCTTCTATAGCAGGAGAGACGTTTTTTATCATAAGTCCCTTGTATTCTATTGCTAATAATAAAGTTATTCACAGTAATCATTGTAAATTTCTTTCTGTTACTGTGTACAAAGTTCTCCTGCTTTTGCTCATTTCATTTTGCATCACTTCAAGTAAGTCTTTCTAGAGTTTTTCATGATCATCTTGTTTGTCAATTTTCATGGATCAACAGTACACCAATAATATATCATAACTTGTTCAGTCATTCTGAAATAGAAGAACATCTCTTTAGTTTCCATAGTGTTGCCACCTCAAAAACGGCAATTACTGACTTTCTAAGGCAAAATTTGAGGTCAGGATTAGAAGTTTTCAACAAGAAACTAGATGATCATTGGTAAGGTCCATGGTAAAAAGAATTCTTTTCCATATAGGCTAAAAAGTCAATTGATGTCCCCTACAACTCTAAAATAACATAATTCTATAATCTCTTCTTTTCAGTGGAGTCCTGGTGACCACCCTCTTCCCTCTAATATCTCTCCACATTCTAGGACATTTCCATTAAGTGACTCCTCAGCATTTCTGAAGCTTCCATTGCATACAGATAATTCTACTGTGAGGAACTGTGTTTTTCAGGTATTTGGAGTCAGGAAAATATGAATTTGAATCCTGACTCAGGCTCTTCCTGACTATGACCCTGACCAAAGCACTTAGGTACTCTTTACTCAGTTTCTTCATTTGTAATAGAGAGATAATAGCAACTGCATCATGGGGTAATTGGGACCTCAAATGAGATATTCTCTATAAAGTATCTTACAACCTTTAAATAATATATAAGCATATTTATATACACATATAAGCTACTATTGTTATTAAATAAAGAAAGCTTCTATTTAATACTCTGTGTTTTACCATATTTGAGTGGAGTTTCCAAAGGAAAATGACCTTATTTTAATGTTTACATCAAAATATTATGATCAATGTGTCAATAAGAATAAGGTCCCTGTACTCAAAAGGGCTAACACTTACTAAGGAGGGAAGGGGGAGTTTGACAAGATGCATACAAAATAATTACGATAAAAAAAACAAATAAAGCAGAAGTGATTAAATGCCAAAGAATTGTATAAGCAAAAGTCTTCTTTTACTAGCATTCTTCCTCTTAAGTGTAGGTAATTTCCCGGTTCTTCCCACATCACTTTCTCTATTCTTTATTCACTCCCTTGACAAATTCATTCATTTTCATGACTCCATTGTTCATTTTTAAATAGTTTAATTCTGAAGCTATGTCACCATAACCCTAACCCTAGCCCTAACCCTACCTATCTGCTGGACAACTTTACATGAAGGTCCTTCTGACATCTCAAACATAGAAGTACAAAACCAAACTCATTATCTACCCTTCACAAGCTACCCTTCTGTCTAAACTTTCAAATTTCTTTTTAATGATACTACCATTCTTTCAATCATAGAAAAGGAAATCTTCAATCACTGATTCTTCTCTATCCCTTACCTTTTCATCCACAATCCCCTGCTCCCTACCAAACCTGTCAATTTACCCTTCAATATGCTTATGACTTCTCCTTTCTTCTCTCACTTTTTCCAGGCCTGCTTTTATTTTGAGTAGTTATTGCAATAATGTATTCTTAAAAAATATCTTGTGTAGATCAGCTCATAACTCTACAATTTCACCAAGCACAAATAACAACAGTGATTACTGTATGGCATCTTCAGATGATAAGAAAACTGAGACCTAAAATGCTTAGTTGATTTGTCTAATGTCACATAACTCATTTATGGAAATCCAGAAATAGGACTTAATTCAACCTTTGAGAGTTTGGCCTTTTTTTCTTGCTTAAGTTTTTGTTAAAAAACTTAAACAGTTGCATTTTATTTTTGTAAATCAAAATTCACAAATCAAGAGTAAAGATATAATATATTGATACAATATTATAATACAAAGCCAGATGTGATAAGAGCCTAAAAATGTTCAAAGTTCTAGGACAATCTTGAGGCTTAAAGATCATATTTCCAATATGGAAATGTCTTCACTGGTCATTGCATTTAGACTGTGGTTTCTGATCTAATATTTCCATTGTTTCTAACTCCCAGAAACACATTCATAAATTCTGATGCTGCATTTTGGAAAAAGTGGATTATACTGAGCAATGGTGATGATGATGGTAGTAGCAGTAAAACACGTAACACTGCTATGGATTTAGGTAGCTCAAAATTCAAATGGATGACAACAAACTTTGTTCTCGGATTAGCTCTAGGATTTCACCCTATCCAGAAAGCAATAATATTAAAAAGCCTATTGTGGCATTAATGCATATGTCATTAAACAAAATTTCAGAATAAAATAGATTATTTGATCACTTAGACAAATGGAATCATAGAAATAAAGATATATTACATCTTGTTATTTGGAAGGGAATTTTGCATATTTTCAAGCATAAGCTAAATAATTATATGGAGAATAGAATTACTAGATTGCTGACATATATTTATTCAGGCTAGGAAATATCTTAATATTATAAAATCCGAACAGTAACATGAGTAAGTTTCAAGTACTATTAATCACTCAAGAGAGAAAACATATATGAATTATTGAATGTGAATCAAAATATTGAAAACTATATCCAATATTCTTTGTTTATCACCCTAGAAAAACACTTAATTATTCTTTAAGGCATAGCAATTAGGGCCCAAAAGACCTTTGATTATTATTTATTCCAAACCTTTACTTTTACAGATGAAGACATCGAGATGCAAATTGACGGAGTCTCTCAACAGAAGTAAAATTCATATAATTCTTGGGACAACCATCCCCAAAGAGATGAATTGCAAATTAATTAGGGGTTTAAGCACACTTTAAGAGGAAAAAAGAAGCAAAATTAATACAAAGTATTGTTTTGTGGAAAATTGTAGTAAAACATGAAAAATTTCTAGAGATTTTGCAAAACTTTATCCTAGGCAACACATTTTTCCAAGATTACTAAACATTTCTCAATTTTCCCCTTTGGAAATTTCATATTAATTTTGCAGATATCTCATATTGTTATCTGACTTTTGATTTTTAAAAGATAAAACTATTTATTTTATTTTATTTAAAAAATGGAGATCATTTCCACATTGCAAACATGATCTTTAAGCCTCAAAATGATCCTAGAACTTGGAACATTTTTTAGGCTCATCACATTTGGCTTTATATTATAATTTTGTATCTATATATTATATCTTTACTCTTGATATATAAATTTTGATTTGGCAAGATCCATAGCTTATTTACCAATGTATTTTCTTCAAATACTACTACCTATTTATGGTTTCATGGTAAAGGACTGGATTGACTCGTATATTATATTTGAATAGATACATTTAAGAATAAAGGCTCTTAATCATTTTTACATCATGTACATTTGGGAATTTGGTGAGACCTATGAATCCTTTCTAAGAATAATATTTTAATGCTTAATATAAAATATTAATTCAAAAGAAACATTGCATTGAAACAAAATTGTTGATTTTTCAAAGTTAGTGCATCCTAGGTTAAGAACTCCTATTTCTGAGAATTGTGTAAAGTTCAGAGATATTGAGTACTTGTCCATGGTTGCATAGCTAATAAGTGTCAATCTGGTTTGAGAGTAACCAATAGACCTCAAACCTATTGGTTAGGGGGTTGCCTCTCCCAAGTATGAAAGATATTGACCAACAGAAAGAGAAGGTTATAATAATTTATTCCAATGGTACTGAAGGTGGTGGTAGCAGGATCCAAGGAACTCTTAAAAGACTTTGGTTAAAAACTGGAGAAGCCACGGTCATCCACTTTATCCTGAATCATTATCAGTTATCTTGACTTTTGACCTTCCACTGGTCTTTGGTGTCTCTGGAAAAGAGACTGAGGCTGATGACTGTGTGCAGCTCTGCCTCAATTTGTATGTGAGTCAAATGATATTAATATTGATATCATTTTGTTCATATTTGAATATGAAGGATAACAACCACCCATCCAAACTAATATCAGAAGTAGAATTTAAACTCAGATCTTCCTGATTGGAAGATCTTCTTTCAGTCATGCTTATTGCTATTTTCTACAAAATAGACAATAAATGAGTGTTCAAATGATGCATGATTTCATTTAAAAAATTAGTGATAACCTTATTTCTCTAAAATATCTTATCTTTCTACTTTGAGTAATTGCATAGAAACATTCAAAAGCTATCAAATTATTTAGTTGGATCATCTTCTCAATGAAATATGTAGGCTGACACAATTAATTCATAGAATGTGATATGTTGTTATATGGTATCATATATAATATAAAACATGATGTAGGTCTCCACACACACATACATACTATGTATAACATATATTACAAATGATATCTTAAATAAATTATTCTATTTCTACCCATCTACTCTTCTCTGGAATTCTTCATTTTCTATTGTCCTCTTCATTTTATCACATTGAAACTCATACCTCATTAGAGTCATCTGTCCCTGGGGCTCCCCTCTTCTGATTGATCAACTACTGCCTTCTCTGGCTTCCTTTGAATCCAAACTAAAATCCTGTCTTCTACAGGAATGCTTTCTCAACCCTTCTTAATTCCAGTCCCTTCCTTCTTTTTTAATTTTTTTCCAAATTTGATTTGTCCTTTATGTGGTTTATTCATATGGACTTATTAGCTTGTTATCTCTCCCATTAGAAAGTGAGCTCCTTGAGGGAAAGGACTATTTTTGAATTCTATTTATAAACTCATCACTAAGCACGGTGCCTAGTACATAGTTGGTTTTTAATAAATGTTGATTGACCCAATAATTGACTGGCCAGATTCTCCCTCACCCACCACGAACCTCTATTTGAGGAGAATGTCCACATTAGCCATCTTTTCAGTTCCTATCTGCCTATGCTCTGGATTTTTTCATTATGTCCTGCGTTGGTTGGGTATCTTCTCTGTTCCTCCTCCATCGCCACCAAATCTTCTGCTTCTTTTTGTATATTGTCTTCCTTCTTTAGACTATAAGCTCTTGAGGATAAGGACTGTCTTTTGCCTTTATTTATATCACCAGGACTCTATACTTCCTGGGACATAGTAAAAGTTAAATAAATGTTTTCTAGTTGATTGAGTGGAAAAAATACTAAGACATATTAAATCATTTGTAATTCCAATGAAGCCTAAACTTTTTTTCAGATGAAGAACAAATTTTGAAAATGATGATCAAGAACAAGAATTTTAATGGTCACATTAAAGCAAAATAAACTACAGTATCTTTTAAAAATGAGATATTTATGTGCTCTTCCAAAACCATTGAACAGCTAACCATAATTTATATAGTAAATTTAAATAAAATTACAATGATATTTATGGAAGTAGTATCATATAATCATGCCAGTTTCATTCATATACTGTACTGTGGTACTATGATATATGGTAGCAGGGATAAACACAAAGCTAGTCATAGCAGTTGCAGATAATACTGTATTAGGCTCTAAAAGGCCTTAAATAACACTTTGTCCTTTCCATCAACCCTCAACATGAGACAGAACACTGAACTACACAAAGGGGAGGACAACTACTTTGGAAAAACAAATGGCAAAATGACCAGGGGTGCTAAAGAAGAATGATTTGGGTGGAGTGTGTGAGTGGAATGGTGAAACCTTTGAAGCCATGTGAGATCATGTGCTTGGGTGAAGTTAAATTATTACTGGGAACCAAGGTTATATAATCTTTGTTTAGTTGACATGCCTCAGATAAGCCTCTACTCTTTTTCTTCCCAAACTCATAAATATCACTAAATCTTCAGAATGAAACTTTCATTCGACAAAAAACAATTGTCTTTTTTTTTTTTTGGAAAACAGAAGTGGCATACAAACAAGTATGATGGAAATGTTTACCATTTCATTATTTCAGAGTAGTCGTTATTTGTCATATCTTAAAGATTGATTTTAACATATTGCTCCAAATTATATTTTACATGTGATTAACTATTATTGCTTTAACATTTTGACTTGTCTCTTTAGTGGAAACATACATAATAACAACTTGCCCTGTGATTAGTGGAGGACTAGAAATCAGAAAGCCTGGATTCAAACACTGGTTCTGATAATTACAAACTTTTTCACTTTGGATCAGTACTCCATGCCTCAGTTTCCTAATCTATAAAACCTTGAAAATACTTGAAATACCACACAAAGTTGGTAGAAGGATTAAATGAAAGATTTAATATGAAAATATGCTCTAAATTATAAAACATCACATAAATATGTGGTATTATTAAAGAATACTGTGTTTTATCTTAATGGTCAAAATCAAGCATTAAAATTAACCTTAGCAATCATATTTACTTTTTTACTGTGGTAGATTTTTCATGTTCCTTTGTGTTAGCCTTTCAGTATGTAAAATATTGAAATGTTCTAAAGTATTTTTATAAACAATGGATTATTATAAGACTTAATTCTCTATAGAATTAACTTTATAAGATGAATGAACACTTCATTATTAAAAAAACTAGAATTATTTTTAAATATTATTTCTTGCAGTATAATAATTTGGTATAAGTTTCTTGATACAGGTATTGCTTTTAATTTTTCTCTTTGTGATCTCCAAACCTAAAACAGTGTTCAACATGTAATGTGTCTAATAAATATTTATTAAATTGAGTTTAATTGACAGAAAAATAAAGGACAAAAAGGATAGAACTGGGACAAAAAGTAGGTGAGAGGGACATAAAAGTTAGAGTAGTCATTCAAAGATACAAGGTTATTCAACAAAATTGAAAAAAAGTAAAATCACTAAATTTGCTTTCGTAATCTTATATGTGTATTTCTGGACATTTTGTGGACTTCTTTCCTCACTATGTGACAGCAATTTTCTTATTATAGAAGTTGCCCAAGTCAGTGTCCTAAAGCCTTCCCACACTAGAAGTTTCCTCTCCCTTATGATTCTTTACTCGGATTGGTCAGATAATCCCAGAAGCTCCTTTCTTTAGGAAAGGCTTAGGTCAATCAATCATCTTCACTCCATTCCTTTCTAGGTTCTGCTTTTCACATTTCTACTGTGTTGCATATATTCTTCCTCAAATGAATTTGTTTATCCATTATTCTCCAAACACAAATTATATATTCCTGCCTCTGTTCATTCCATTTCCTATGCTTGGATAGTATTCCTATTACCACCTCTGATTATTTGGATTATACTTCTCCTTCAGGGCTCACTCCAAATGCCACATCCTTTGTGAAGCTTTCTTGGATTTCCCTAATGGAAAATGATCCTTCTCTTCCCTGATTCCCATTGCTCTGTGCCTTCTCTAAGAATATCACAATTTACCCTCTGTGGTGAAAATGTCTCATTCCCACTACTTCATGGTAAGCTCCAAGGAAGTGGAGGTTGTGTCTTCTGCATCTTTGTTTTGTTCCTATATTTTTGATTCTCCTGCCCCAAATAAGGTTTTGCATATACCTGGTATTCGATATACATTTATTTAATGGATTAATGTATTTTCCTTTTTCTCCCCAAAAACTATTTTATCTATGAAAAAGGATGAGAGTAAAATAAATGTGGTAAGATTAAAAGGAGAAAAATTGTGTAGAAGAAATAATGTGAAATAATAATTTCATACATATAAACTTAGTATCAGAAAGGAACAGTATTTGTAAGAAATGTTGATAGAACATACATCTATATCTTTAAACAATGTATGTGTGTTTAATACTTTTAGATCTAGATAACTTATATTCAATAAATATGTATTATATAAATTATTATGTTTTTATTTCCCCCCCTCTAGACTCTTAAAAGTGAGAAATGCCATGGGAGCAAATAAATGTTGTAAGTGCAAAAGGAGAGAAAGATGTAGAAAGTTTGGTCCACAATATATTGAGATAAAGGAATATAAAATAGCAATATTTTCAAATACATGAAAACAGCACCAGGAAATAAAATATGCAAATTTAAATGTTATAGGAAAGTATATGTGTTCTATTTCTTGAAGTTTGTTACTTAACATGACTATATTTTAGTTCAAGAAAAATATATAAGAATATTTAAGTTATACTAAAAATAATTGTGGCCTAAGTGGATTTTGCATCCCTTCTAAAAGAGAGTAAAAATAAATTATTCAGATCACAGAAATTTTAGGAAAGGGACAATTGAAGAGGCATGTGCCTAAATGATTTCTTTCTAAAGACTGCAGGAAGAGAGGATAAAAATGGATAATAGGTTTTAGGTCTTAGATGTGTAATTTCATTTATTTGGAAAAATTTGGAGATGAAATTCCATTTACTAATAGAAGTTAGCACATTCTCTGCATCTTAGATTCTTGGAAAATTGGTAATTGAAATAGGATGTTGAGGGGAGGGAAGGATACACTGAAGCCTGTTGATTAAGACCTAAGACAGTTAATTCAACTTTTCTATAGGACCTCCTTTCTGTAGTATAGTGATGCCAAAGTAAAAAAAAAAACAATATGAGGACACTAAAATATACATGAGGATATATTTGGATATATACTAATTAATGAAACCATGAATTAAAATTGTGTTTTATTGTATCTTTTGTATTTTGTTGCCTTGTATATTGAATTTGTATATTTGTATTTTGATACTTCCCAATTACATTTTAATCTTATTAGGATTTCACTAGGGAGTGCTGACCAGTTTAATACTTATGTTGTAGAAGGGTAGGAGAAGAATAAGACTAAGGACCCAGTGACTACTACAGTACCTTTCACAGAGTTTAAGTATAGAATTCCAGCTGAATGTTTTTGGCTTGAAACAATGTTTGGGAAAGCTAAAGTTTTTGTAATTAAGGCACTTGGGATGAGTCAAAAAATCTGGACAAGAAATGCTCTTCCAACACACACACATACACACACACACAACACACACACACACACACACACACACACACACACACACACAAACACAAAATCCTGTTATTTATTGACTCAATTAATGCACATTCTCTGGTCGTATTCATGGTCATCATGTTCTAAGAATCTCTTAGACAGCTTGCCTGTGTAAAAATAGCTTGAGGCCAAGGTAATGTATATATTTAAGTGAACTGTGGTTTAGGAGGCTAACATTTCTTCCTAATCAAAAAAATTATAGAGAAATACTTTAAATTGATTTCAACAGGGTTAAGAGATTGTCCCTTTGGACAAAATACAAGAGTCTTTTAACATTTGCTATTTTGAATTGATTATTGGGGAAATATACAGGAATTTGATGGATTACTCAGGCTGTTGAATTACTTTAAAATGAACTTTATTAAGGATAAGAAAAATCATGTTTGGAATTTATTGAGTTCATGAAGGTTAACTAGTGAGAGGAACTTTGAAAGACGACCATAATGAAATGGATAAATAATATATTTTTAGAGTAGCATGTTGAGGGAAAATAGCCTATATATTCATCAATAGGAGAGAAAATGCTTTCATATTGTGAAATTTGTTCAATTCAACAATTTGTTCAGTAGATTGCAATGGATATTGTAAGGAATGCTGTTGAAGGATCAGAGGTTTAGAACTGAAAAACATCTTTTGAAGGTCATCTAATCTTTCTTTCCCTCTCCTCGGTTTTTGTGATATGAAGAAACAAAGGCAAAGAGAGGTCAAGGGGCCTGCCTAACATCACATAGGACAGAAGTAGAAAGGTGGAAAAAATTTCACTCTATATCTTCTTATATAGTCAGTACTTTTTCACAATTATATAAAATGAAATCTTATTTAGGTAAAGAATAATGGAGTGACTACAGGGTTGACCTTAAAATTAGGAAAATTGAGATTCAAAACCTTTGCTTGACAGTTAAAAGCTTGTTAACAAGGTCAAATAATGACCTTTCCTTCCTAAAGCCTCAGTTTACCCATATGAGAAATGAGAGGGATTAGATTCAGTGGCCAGCCTATGACCCTGTGTCCTAAAGATTCCTTTCTAGAGCTGAGATTTTGAATTCCTGACATAAAAAAAAATGGTTTATAAGTATAGGAGAGAAGGAAGAATTTAAGTGAAGAAAATGCATCAGAAAATAAATAGAATTGTTTTTCTTAAAAAAAACATTTTACTTTTAGAGGCAAAGCTATGTGATATATGCAAAAGAGAAGAGTTAAAGATTAAAGAGATAGAGGGGACCATGGTAAATGAAGCTGAAATTTTTGCTTGCACTAAATTAAAAAGCAGTTGTACAAATTAAATCAATGCAGACAATATTAGAAGGAAAGCAGGAAACTGGAAAAATATAGCAAATTTCTCTGATTATGTCCTTATTTCTCTAATCTATAGGGAATTGAGTCAAATTTTTTTTTAAAAAGAGCCATTCCACATTTTTAAGTCAAAAGTTATGAACAGACACTTTTCAGAAAAAATAAACTATTAATGGATGCATGAAAAAATGCTCTAAAACACTGCTCTTTAAAGGAATGTAAATTAAACAGTGCTGAGATACCATCTCACAACTATCATATTAAATTACAGATCACAAAAGAAAAATTGTCAATGCTGGATGGGATATGGAAAATTTGGAACAATAAAGCCCTGTTGCTAAAGCTGCAACCATTCTGGAGAAAAAATATACTGTGTTCAAAGGGTTCTAAAACTTGCCTACTCTTTGATCTAGCATTGTCACTTGTAGGTCTAAATCCAAAAGAGATCAAAGAAAAGGGGAAAAAATTAATATGTACAAAATAAGGAGATATTCATTAATTGAGGAATGACTGAACACTTTGTAGACTATAATTTTAAAGGAATACTACTGAACTATATGAAATTACAACAGAGATGATTTCAGGAAAACCTTGGAAGACTGATATGGATTGATGCAAAGTGAAGTGAACAAAACCAGGACAATATGTATATATAATAACAGTAATATTATAAGGATGATCATCTGTGAATGACTTAACTTCTCTTAATTAATAATCCAAAGGTTCCATGATGGAAACTGTTATCCATCTCCAGAGAGAAAATGGATTAACTTTGAATGTACATTGAAACATATTTTTACTTTTATATTTTTCTTGTTTTATTTTTATTCGTTTTTGCACACTGACTAACATGGAAATATTTTGCATTACTTCATATGTATAATCAGTTTCCAATTGCTTTCCTTCTCAAGTGGCAGGAAAGGGCTGGTAGAGGAGAAGAGAACTTCAAAATAAAAAAATTTTTGGATTAATTATCTTTTTTGAAATTTAATTTAGAAATACTTAATGAAATGAATAATGTATTTTTAAAAATAGACTTTGTTTGGGGCAGCCAGTGGCTCATGGATAAGGAGTCAGGCCTAGAGACCAAAGGTACTGGGTTCAAATCTGTTCTTTTTTTACCTGTGTGACTCTGAACATGTCACTTAACCTCCATTGCCTAGCTCTTACTGCTCTTCTGCCTTAGAACCAATACTTAGCATTGATTCTAAGACAGAAAGTAAGAGCTTTAAAATTGTGATTTTTTCTGAAGAATGACATACATTAGTCTAAATTATTTTTCCAATAATATGTTCAGCTTTATATTGTCTTCAAACCACCTTTTAGTCACTGTGATTTGCTCAACTGTGGATTTAGGAATTTAATTTTATATAGTCCATATGTATATTCATCTCTGCTACATATATAGTCATACCTTTAAGTATATATATATATTTATATATATATTTATATATATATATATATATATATATATATATAAAACTACAAAAATAGGTACTCTTCCATTTTCAAAGGCTATTTTTTCAAATAACACTTGATTTGATGGACTGGGTACTCAGAGTGTAGTTTGCTACTTCTTCCTCCTCATGTTTGTAGGAATAATTCTACAGTATCCTCGAATTTCTAGTACTGTTACTAGAAAATCCCCTTGCTTCTTGGCCATATTTAATTTGCTTTTAGAAAGTGAATTGCTAATCTGATATGAAAAGCACAGGTGTTATAGAAATATCACCCCCAACAATGTTCTCTCCCATTGTTACAATACAATATCCTTGGACTCAAATACAGAGAGTATGTGTGGTCAAAGCATGAAGTCACTGGTTGCTGGTTGCAAGAATATACTAGTTGATAAAGTTCTTCTCTTTCCCTTTAGGGAGATAGTATTAATTTTCTCTGAATTGTAGCTCCTTGCTTAAGTCCAAGGATCAGGGTCCTTCTCCAGTCATTAAATTTATTTTCCTTGACATTTTAATTGTTTAACTGTTTTGTGTGTGAATGTATTATGTATATGTGTTTGTTCATGTTCTTTGTAGCTGTCAATGTACATGCTACCATCATATATTACTTTTCTGGGCAAAGTACTGCTGGTTCTGCTGTAAAATCAAGATCTGACTTTTCAAGTTGGACAGTCATCATGTTGCAAATGTTGGGAGGAGAGAAGAGAGTAAACTCTCTTTCTTCCCAAGGGCAATTACCTTTCAGAAGATATTCACTATGGGATTCGTGAGTGACTTCTCAGTTTTGATGTTGTATTTGCTTTGGCCACATCTTTCCCAGCTACATGACCTATACATTCCCTTGATATTCTCTCTGGTCACAGATGTTCTCTGTTTGTATTCTTCTTTACAATTTTGGGAGATGTACACAGCACATATGAGAACAATCTTCCATGCCACTGTTTCCCTATTTTGTTTGGATAAAAGTCTATCCTTTTAAAATAATGTGTTGTATTATTGGTCTAGAAAAAGGAGTCATTGATGGAAGTTTATGAACTTTGGTTTGGGGTAACTTATTCTCTAAGGTATTTTCATCCTGATATAGCTTTTGGGAGACAAATAATTCATTTGGGGAAATCCTTGCAATACTGCATTCATATTTTTTGGGTTACCATGTTCTCCTTCCTTCTGAACACTTAAGCCTTAATATATATATATGAATATATATATATATAATAAATAATAAGCTACAGGTGGGCAACACAACTTATATTCATTATGAGATAGCCTCCAAGAAAGAAGTAATGATTTCATAACAGTTTAAAATTCCTCAGATTAATCGTGACATTAATTACAATATGAACATCATCCTGCTAACTCAAGCACTTAATTCCTCATTACTTTAAAAAAAATCATAATTCCTTAGAGTTATACAGGGCTACTTTGTGAGACAGGAAATAAACTGGAATAAGAAGTAACTGATCAAAAGCTATGAGAGATAATTTAGGGATGTTTATATTATATAGACTTTTGAACTTTTATGTCCCTTTTAAAATTTAAGGTTATTATAATATGAGAAAAATAAATTGAATTAAGCAAATAAGAAAGAACAATTAAATAATAATATTTAGGTCCTTTATCTCAAAGACTTTAAACCAATAACATTATTTCACTTAAAAATCATCATATAGTTCAAATAGTTCTATACATGCAATTAAATTATTGTATCTCTTTTCTCAACTAGCAAGAAAATCTTTAAATGTGTACTGCATAGGAACAATCCATGTAGGACATAGGAGAAGAATAATCCTTTCTGATGAAGGTAATTTCTTGTTCTATGAACTATGTACTTTCACTCCATATATTAGCGTGAAGAGAAATATGCTAAGCAAAGTTCTTAGTAATTCAATTACGCTTACAAAAGAGCAAAATTGTGTCTCAGATATACTTTTTTTTGAGGATAGTAGGGGAAGAGTTTTCCCTCTTTTTTGTTGAGATATGTACATCAAAGGGTATATGAATTTACATTTTAGAAATGGGCAGTCTTATAATCTCTGTTTTAAAGGAAAAGAGTCATTAAATATATGTAGAGAAATTGGAAAATCTTTGATATTCTAGAAAAAATTACAATTCAGAGGAAAATTGATTTATTCAATCATTCAACAAACAACCCAATATCTTTTAGTGGTAACCAAAAGCAAAACCAGCTAACTTGGGAGAATGTAGATTTCTTCTTTATAGAAGAGTTCATGTGAAATGAAAAGTGATCAATTGGTAAGATATTTGGCAGGTGACTAGTTTCAGGTTATATTTGGCTTCTGAAGTGTGCTGCAATTATTTTTGTTTGTTCCAGAGAAATCTGTAGTAAGCACTTGCTTTTGTAAAAGATATTGAGCTACAAAGTTATGCACAACGATTGAAAGTATAATGGTCTATTGTCCTTGTCCTCAAGGTATTTAAAATTGAATTGGTAAGAAATATCAGGCAAACAAGGGAAAAGAGACAATGAAACAAAGTCCTGCTGGAAATATGAGCAAGGAGAAATCATACTAAATTGAGAAAATATGAAAGTCTTCAGGAAGGAAGCAGGACCTGAGTTTATCTTTGAAAGAATAGAAAGATTCAAGGAGAGTGAATATATTCCCAGTATATGTGATTATAGGGAAAAGCAAGAAAAGATCAAGGCTCAGCTCTGAATTCCAGAAAGAAGCATGATACAAGAGCAACATCATTTTTTTTTTCTCATGTCAAAGTTAGAGTACCAGCTCTAGCATTTTCTTTGTC
Source organism: Monodelphis domestica (assembly GCF_027887165.1). Taxonomy (NCBI): domain Eukaryota; kingdom Metazoa; phylum Chordata; class Mammalia; order Didelphimorphia; family Didelphidae; genus Monodelphis; species Monodelphis domestica. The sequence goes on from NC_077233.1 coordinate 82,570,541, forward strand.
AAAATTAGGGCAGCAAACAATTTGTTAACTTGAAAATAACTTGAAAATTAACTTGTAAATTTCATCTTTTAATGATGGCAAAATCAATAAGAGGAATTTTCCTCGGGATCTTATGAAGATCTGAATGCTGGGGAAGAAATGATCAACTCTCTATGTTCTCTATGTAACATTCTCACCAGGAAGCCAATTGAATTTGTACATTTGACACAGTTGTCCATAATCTCACTTATGTGAATCTTATTAAGTTACATGGACCGGCTCCAACATCAACCTTCATGACTCTTTCCTCAGTTCTTCTGCTAAGATATCTTAGTGAAAATTAGATTATCTTTGATATCTAAGAAATTGCTTTTAGGTTATTTATAAGTATGAATTATTTTTGTGAAGACAGAAGAACTTGAACCAGTAAATCACTGAAATTGAAAATAGGGAAGTAAAGTGTCCTCACTTAAAATGCTAATAATTCTTTCTTGTTATGGATACCAGTTTCTGCATAATATTTAGTCATGGCATGCACATAAATGCAATGAACTACCAGGTTATAAAGCACCTTTTTGTACTGAGGACTCAGTTACCCTACAATTAAATCATGATTTTCAAGTAAACTTCTCTCAGGAGGACATGGAAAATATTTAGTATGAGTGTCCACTTTGTCCCAAACCCCAACATTATATAGAGGTAGGGAGACCCATTTGTATATGTCTGTGTATATATGTTAGCACAAGTTACTAAGGTCTTCTTCAGACTATGGCATCTTATTTCCTGACAAAGTTTATGTTAAACATGGTGATTGCAGTTTATAGAACAAAATTTAACCACAAATGATTTAAATTGCAAATGTATAGTTTAATGTCTCACCACAAAACCTCACCCTAAAACTAAATTATTTTTTCTTAGAAAATAAGAGCAAACTATTGCATATGGTTTTATTGAATTGCCTGTGGGATTAACTCATTTTATAGATATAGTCTTATATTAAAGCTTCAAAGTAACCTAATATTATTTAAAACTAGTTATTTAAAGTATAGCTTGCCCCTCCTATATATAAGTAGAGAAGTTCCTTTGCCTGGACCTTGTTTAACATAGGATTTTAATGAGTATCAGGGCCTATTGTGTCAGAGGTAAAAACCAAACAGAGCTAGGATCAAATTTCATAATTAGCTTTGTGATATTCTGCATGGAGACATATTCAAGATCTCCCTTATTAACAAACGCTCTATCAACAAACAACTTAACCAGAATTTGTGCAAGCACCGCTGGCTCATACCATAATTACAGGAATATATGTCTGGGCCCACCATACCAGTGAAAATTCCATCAATGACCATCTTCCCCTTCAGATATTACAGCTCTGTCCTAATCCCCAACTCCCATCCTCAGGACTGTCACTGGAACTGCTTTTACACTGAAGTTTCCTCCTCATACTGTTCTCCATGGTTTACCTCCTTGGTTTACCTAAAGCAAGGCAAAGGATTAGACCCCTGTGACCCAAAGGACTCTGTAGGAAAGAATGCCTAAAATGATAAACAGATTGAGGTTCATAGTGGTAGTGAGTTCACTAACCAAAGGCACTTCCAAGAACTTAATGTGCCACAAAGGGGAACATTCTGTCACCAAATGGAATTGACTTTAATGAGAGAAAATTAAAAATGAACTGAACATGAATTGGTATTTCTCTGGATGAAGATATTTTGAAAGTGGCGTCAATCAGGAACTCCTCAATGCAGACAATGATGTTAGCATTTTTATCGATAATCTGCACTGGAAAGTATTTAGGGAAACCAACAAACAAAGGTCTTATACTTTAGTTCCAATTCAGTTTTCAACTTTATCTGCCTTTCACAGTCAATAGGAGATATGTGACTAGTTATGTGACTAGCAGTAAGTAGTGTCACAGGAATAAAATGATTCAATGACATATTTATACATAAGCACATGATATGTATATGGGATACATGGAAAAATAGGCTCAGGTTCAGTGACAAAGGGGCAACATTGCTCTTGGTTGTAGAAAGTCTTTTTTTCTCCCTTTGTAAGGTAATTATGAAGTTCCTTTTATGTATGATCAAATTTTTCTGCTTAGCCCTTTGTAAAGTCATTAAGATTCTTTCCTTAATGTACCTAGTTGGTTTTTCCCCCCTTGGCTATGTTGCTGATCTGCTAGGACACTGATAAAGATGCATATCATCTGAACTTCAGAATTTAATAAAGCTCCCCTCCTGGCCAAAAGTTTGGGGAAGAAGACCAAGTCTGAACCTGAGCATAAGACCAGAAATATTCTCTTTGGACTCCACGTGATTCTTCCCCAGGAGCTTAGTTAGATGGTTCTGCTCCTTTAATTGCACAACACTCAATCCTTGTGTTCTAAATGACTTTTTTATACAAAATACATAAGGCATAACCAAATCTCTTCAAGCAATCTGATTTACTCCTCTGTAAAGTCAATCTTTTCATTTGATGGCTTTCCAGGACTTCTCAATTGATCATGGGTTTTTTTGTGCCTAAAGCTCTAAATTACTGATTGATTCCATATAGTATCTAGGCCTCCTTTATATCAAATTCATACTTCTGACTAGTGTTGGATTCAGAGGTCATTTTATATGAGAAAATTATCATAGTATACTGCAAATTACTTTAATAGGGTGGAATTATTTGATTACTTATATGAATTGATCTTGGCTCTATTCTAAAATTATGTGAGATATATTGATTTCATCAACCAGATATATTCATTCTTGCCTTTTCTAAAATTTAAATTTATCTTTAAAACTCTTTGTTATCATCTTTGGATTGTATTTTTTTAACAAAGCTAGACTGATTCTGAGATTTTGTCTTGCTGACAAAATTCTTAAAGGAGTATGACCTTTTGTACTTGAAATCATCTTATATTCTATGTTTTTTTTTCTTCATTGAGTTTGTAAGAGAATCACAAGCAATCAACTAGGCATACATAGATTAAAACAATTTTTTTTTCTCAGTCATTGAGATCACTTGTGATATTCTTCCTTCCAATGAACTTATATAAAATTAACTTTCCTCCTGTTATGTATATTTTATAGTTATAAAGAAGAAGGGAGAAAGGAAAGGAGGAAATAAGGAAGGAAGGAAGAAAGAAAGGGAGGGAGGAAGGAAGGAATGAACAACAAAGGAATGAAGGAAAGAAATGCAAAGAAAGAAGGAAGGGAAATAAAAGAAACAAAGGAAAAGAAAAAGGAAAGATGGATAAAAGAAAAATTAGAAAAAATATCTTAATAAGTTTAGCTTCTAATTTACTCAACAATAGCAATGACTTTTATTATTTAGTGTGTTGTGTGAAGAGATTTTATCAGAATTTTTATAAGATTATTTGACTCACTATGTAATGCTACTGAACAGAATCATATAATACAGAGAAGGAAGGATAGCCAAAACTGAAGAGCATACGTATCCCTAAATATCATTTTTATATTATAATACTTTTTATACTATCCATAATATGTAGTTTCTATTCAATTTTGAAACATTTACTGAATAAAAATACACAAATAGAATAATGTATTAATTATAAAATACATATTATTATGTAATGAATAATAGAAATGATTTTTCAGTGACTACTATAAGTGTTATTATTATTGACATTTCAAAGGCATTTTAATCCAGGGGAAAATATAACAGCAAACTTTTGTTCATTTCTAGAAACCTTTGTTTCCATTTATCTTTTCTTCTTTTCTTCCTTCTTTCTTTCCTTTTTACAGTAATTCAGAATGAACCTCAAAATGAACTTCTTTCTTCCTTTCTTCCATACTTGAGGATCCAGACCTCTGATTTTTGTGGCTATTGGGGACTCTCCATGATGAAATTCCCTCTACCAGATTCTCTGAAAATTAGAGTCTGAACGAGATTTTTTTTTTTGGAATACTAAGACTTACCAATGATTTAGCTAGGATCACTTAGAGGTAGAACTATAATTACTATTCTTTAGGAGTTCAGCCCTCTACACACTGTTGCAGGCCACCTCTACTTTTCAGAAATATTAAAGTGTCTTTAGAAAATTAGTTTTCGGGGGGGGGGAGGAAAAGAAAATGATCTATGTCTTTAACGAATAATGCTTGGAAATGATCAAATAAAATATATTAAAAAAAAGAAAATTAATTTTCAAATTGGCTTTTTTAATATTTTTATTTCTAAAACTAAGAAGCTATAAAACCCAAATGGAAGGATACAAAGATATTCTTAGATAAGAACTAATTTAATTCTAAACCAAATCCTTGTGTTGAAGATTTTGGGACTGAAAAATAGTTTGGATCATTATTTTTTTCAAAGCAATTTGTCTTCCAAGATTAGCAGAAGCTGGGATATGGTGCTGAAAAGTTATGATATCAAAGTTCCTTTTAAGGTTCATTCTGAATTACTATAAACAGGAAGTATCATAACCTCATGGGGAAGGCAGTGCTGGTTACATTGTTAGCCTAGTTCTGAAGACAGAAATGTTTTGGATGAAAATCGAAAAATGTAGATGTTTATCAGAAATAAACTAAAACTCCCAAACATTTGAGGTTCACCCATTCTATTAATATTTAAATAGCTTAGTTGTTTGGTTGCTTATTTTTAAAAAGCCATAAAAAGACCATTAATTTCTATCAGTGATTTATGATTTTAGCAAAAATTTCCACTTTAAGTGTTTCAAACCTATTATTTATATAAAATGATAGTTTCATTTTTTTAAACTAAGGAAATGTATCTTAGTTTTTAGAAAATCTTGGTTGGCAGAAAAGAGGAAATAAATAATAAACATCTGTGAAAAAAATCCACTAGAGTTGATTAACCTGCAAGTCTCAAGTTCCTTTCACATAGTTTTAATCATAGCTATTACGATAATGGAAGTGAGCTGACATACTCTCAGTTCTCTTCATTGAAATCAGCATTAATTTACCTTTTCACCCATTAAAAGGAAGTGCTCATTTATAAAGAATCTGAAAATGGTCTAATGATCCATTTGTCCATTTGGGCCATTGCATCTTACAAATTAACACATTGGGTTTATGATTTTACATTGCTTTTCAGATCTGTTCCAGAGTGCTGTGTGTTAAAAAGACAATGTGGTAACCTAAAACCCTCAGCTGAATTCAAGTTCCTAGTCCCACTTGAATTAAATCCTAAGGTGCTAAAAGAATTGATAGATGTGATGACATAACCATCGTTGGTCAATTTTTTGAGAAATCATGAAGAGGAGGAGTAAAAGCCAAAAGTTGTAGACAAGCAAATTATGTGAGAATTTTGTAAAAAAGTACAAAAATAGATTCCAGAAACTATGTATTAATCTTTTAGAAATAGAAAAACAGAAATACTAGAATTAGAGGATTTATAATTACTTTAATATAATGCAATTATCTATATGAATATCTATATACATCTATGTTACTATCTGAAATCAAGTCATAGTCTTAAGTCAAACAATGGTTGCTAATTATTTACCATATATAAAAAACTATATTTTCTTGAAATTTATAAGTAAGTTTTTTTACTTATCTTAATTAAGATTTAAGAATAAGATTAGAATGTTAAGGAATTATTAAAAGTATAATTAATTATAACATCATCAAGCAAAATTTTTTCCAAAATTTTTCATTATGGTAGTAGTCCCTCAGTAACCGAGGATGATGATTGTCTTTGTGCAGTTTTGTGTAAAAAGACACTTGTGCATGAAGATTTAAGTGGAAAAGTCGATGCACAGAGACAGTCCCACTCTCTCGGCATTGGAAGCCTGGGTCCAGTGGCACGAAAAGTCTTTACACCTGGAGACTTCCTCAGCTGCATTGGATGGCCGTGTTGTCCTTTGTGCTCCAACATGCCCTGAGCACTCCACAGTGCCTTGCTGCATCGCCATCTCAGCCGTTGAATCTTCTTGTTGGTTTCTTCTGCCTGTTCCGCCAAAACAGTCTTCACAGGCTGGGTGAGCAAAGCCCTGGTTCACCAGGGGTCCATGACGACCAGATGGCTACCCTCACAATGTTTAGCCAGCCTGTCCCATTGCCAGGGGTGTGGCCGCTGCCACAAGCTACTGGGAGCCACAAGTGAGAGCTGGGTGTCAGGTGAGGGTCAGAGGCTGGAGAGCTGCCCTAGGAGGGCATGACAAGCCCTCCATACCAAAGATATTACTCCTCCCTGAGCACCAAGGTACAAATACATCAGATACATAGTGTCACAACTGAATACATTTGGAGCTTAGGGGATATTTTGCCTAGAGAGTATTTATTGACACTAGTTTGTTATCTGTAAGTTTAAGAGTTTACAACTGGACTCTTTCTTTGATTCTATTCCATTTTGCTTAGTTAATCTAATTACCTAGATAAAGATCTGAGTGGTATATCAAATTTGAATTTGTCACAAAACTGGAATGAATTGTTTATATAATATTTGAATATATAAAGATTCAAAGTTATCTCAAATATACCCCAAAGAAAATACTATAGGCAACAAGGTAAAATTTAATAGAAAAACCAAAATCTTGAGTAAATGTCTTGTAACAGAAAGATAATATCTTACCAATAGTAGGTAACCAATAAACTGCTATTGAATCAATGAATAAATAAACTATTTGTATAATTACATGAGTAGATTGGAAAAGACCTTATGACAGCAGTTCTCATAAAAATGAGTCATCCTGAAAAAGAGTTGGGAGTTTTAGAGGACTTTGAGCTTAATGGAGGCCAGCAGTGTCCTGAGTATTACAAAAGATATATGAGCCTGAGTTGCATTAATATCAATCAATTAATATCAATAAAATCAACTTTCTGAGAGAATTACAAGTACTACTATACTCCTCACTGTTAAGAATACATCAATTCAATAACACATGTAAAACCCAATGGAATTGCACATTGGCTATGGGAGGGGAAGAGGGATGGAAGGAACATGAATCTTGTAACCATAGAAAAATATTCTAAATTAATTAAATAAAATTACATATTTAAAAAAAGAATACATCAACTAATAGATCAACATTCATTTATTAGGCACTTACTATGTGGAAGATATTAGAGATAGAAAGGCAAAAAGTCAAACAGTTCCTATCCTCAAGAAACTTGCATTCTAAAGGAAAAATTAACATGCCAAAGTATAAGTAAACCCTGAATGTAAACAAAGCCTGGATTGTTGTTGTTGTTGTTGTTGTTGTTGTTGTTGTTGTTGTTGTTGTTGTTGTTGTTGTTGTTGTTGTTTTCTGGGAGTAAGGTACTAATAAGTATTGAGATCATGAACCATTTCATGTAAGAAGAAGTACTTGTGCTAACTTCAAAGAAGGCTTGGGATGGTAAGAGATAGGAATAAAGAAGCTGTACCTTGTAGATACAGAAAACAACTTAAAGAATGGGACAAAGGAATAGGATTAGCAATTACATAGAGGCTACTATGTGCCAGGCACTGTGCTAATGATCTTTATAGATCTTTGATTCTGACAACAAAATTGAAATGGTAAATGTTATTATTCTATATATTTTAGAGTCAAGGAAACTGAGGCAAAGGGGTTAAGTGATTTGCTAAGGTTCACACAGTCTGAAAATTCTCCAGGCCTAGAACCCTGGTCACTGTATAGAAATAGAATATTTCTATTTAGAATTAGATTATTCTGATGCATCTGGCTGTATGGAAATAGAAGATGAAATTTTTTGTATGGGGAAAAGTAAGGTGTTCAGTTTGATTGAAAACTAGAATGCACAAAGTGGGAGGAATGGGTAATGTCATAAATATTCAAGTGGATATTGAAATCAGATTAATATGGACCAAATATCAAACATGTATTTTGATGTCATTGCTGTCACATTTTATCCTAGAGACAGCAAAGAAATTTTGGAACTAAGGAAAGGAAGAAACATGAGGCAAGGAAGTTATCATTATAGTCTAACTGAAAGGTAGTGAAAAACAGTGTTAGTGGTTTTATGATTGGGAAGATGGAGACAGATTTGAGAAATGTTGTGGAACAATAATTGATTAGACATGGAAATTTATTAAAGGTTGTGGGTTATGGAGAGAAAAGATGGCTCTGAAGTTGTAAACCTGGGTGTCTGAAAGGGGTGTCTGAAAGGAAAGAAGCACCTGTCAAAATTTCCAGGTTTTGCAAAAGATGTAGGTCTGAAGGTAAAGATAATGAGTTCTGTTTGGATATAGTGAGTTTGTAACATACTGAACATGCAGTAGGAAATTTCCAAAAGAATACTATGATCAAATCTTTTTTTGTTCAGGTATTTCAGTCACATGAAACTTTTTGTGACCCCATTTGGAATTTTATTGCCAAAGATACTCAAGGGATTTGCCATTTCCTTCTCCAGCTCATTTTAAAGATGAGGAAACTGAAGCAAACATGATCAAGTGACTTCTCCAGGGGCATAAAGCTAGTAAATGTCTAGCACCAGATCTGAATTCAAGTCCGCCTTACCCCAGGTCTTCACTCCATCCACTGCACCACCTGGCTACCCATATTCAATTCTTGGCACTATATTTAAAGAATGGCATAGCCAAAATAGAAAGTGCCTGACAAGTTGACAAAGATGATGAAGCATCTCAATTTCTCATCATTTGATGATTGGTCCAAGGAACTAGAAATGTTTAGACTGTAGGAAAGAAAATAAAATTGGAGTAGGTATGATAATTGTGTCGTATGACTCTGGAAAGGCTTGGGTTCTCTGGCTGCAAGGAAGCTTCAATGGCTAAATATCACAGGAATTGTATTTCTTCACAGTTTAATGAGAAAGGAAGCTAATGTCTGATTGATAATAGAGGTCAGAGTTTCCTCCCAAATATGCAAGGTTTTTGTTTTTGAAATATATCTACAGCTGATGGATGGACAGAAAGGTTTTAAATTCTTACCCCTGACTCAGGGAATGACAGTTCAACTTTTGCCAGCACCAGCAGCATCTACAGTTGACTTCCTCCAAAACAAAGCCTCTAAGGCAGATGCTGAGGTGTGAAAGTAAAGGGGGAAGTATAAGATTCTCATTTTTTAGTCAAGAATGCTAACTTACCTGTCCCATGACAGAAAAATAAACAGTGATAGTATCTACCTGTCCCAGATCTTGCTGCTACCTAATTTCAGAGGGATGGAGTAGGTATCTGTTTCTAATCAAGTTGTTTTTCATTTATTTATTTTTTTCTAGTAAAACTGTGTCTGTCCTCTTAAACCGTTTCTCATAAACACCTGTGGTTGATTCTATTGGATTTTTTTAAAGGAATTTTAGTTCAAAATATGAGGGTTTGGGCAGTTTTGGGGGCCACACAGGAGAAAATGATCTTTCCTAGTTTAGGTCTGGGATCCTAACATCTGTTTCTTCTAAGCCTACTGTTAGAAATGTTTTGCTTTCTGTGAGCATATCCATGAGGTATTCATGTATTCATAAGTATATTTCCCAAATCAGCATTATTACAGATTTTGGGTGTAGTAATCTGTCATACTGGGCATGAGGATAACATAGCAATTCCCAAAATTTTAATTTTTTAAAACTATTTCAAGAGCTAGCATGTGGAAAAGGGTTAAGATTTCCAGTGCCATGTATTTCTCGAGAGCACAGCACTATGAAAAATGGTTTGAGAGAGGCAGATTTAGGCTCAATGTAAATAATAAGTTATTACTGAAAAGAATAATTAGATTTTTCAACAATAGAGGATTTGATTTAAAAAATAGCTAGTCCTCCCATAAATAGAAAATACTCAAATAAATCACTATTTCTATTTCACTAATTCACCTTTCACTATTTCACTATTTCTCTCAATAGTACTATAATATACAATTTCCCATGTTGGAAACCCAGAATTATCTTGTATCTTTCCTGTTTCTCTCCCATGTAAAACCCCTTTACAAAATCCTGTCAGATGTACCTATGCAATCTCTCTCATTCCAATCTCTTCTTCCATTTTATTCACCCTAGAATATGTTCTCATTCACATAATCTGGACTATTCCAAAAGTCTCCTAGAAAATTTCTTACTTCTACCTTTTCCAGACTTGAGTCTATGTTTCAACTACTGCTAGGATGATATTTCACATACAAAGATCTGGGCATGTAACTCCTAAGGTAAAAATTCTTCAGTGGCTTCTTTTTGCCTGCTAATTAAGTTTCACATTCCTTGATCTGGCATTCAAGGGTTTTCTACAATCTGGCACCATCCTACATTTCTAGGTTTATGTTCTACCATTCATTGAAGATGTGCTCTGTTTCAATCAATCTGGACTACTTTATGGCCTCAGATGTGTGCAAGGCTTGCCTTAATTTTGCCTTTATTATACTCTACATGTTAAACATGACCTATCCTATAATTCTGCTTTCTCAGTATCTACCATTTTTTCTTTATTTATTCAAACCCTTGTTTTTTGTCTTAGTAACAACTCCACAATGGAATAACAAGAGAAAAAGAACAGGGTAGAGTGATTGGCCTGGAGTCACACAACTGGGAAGTGTCTGAGGCCACATTTGTGCCCAAGTCTTCTTGACTCCAGGCCTGGCACTCTACCTAGCTGACCCTTATCTATTCAATAAAGTCTAATTCAAATGTTGCCTTCTTTAGGAAGTGTTCCCTGACTATTTCAGGTGCAAAGAAGTGTTTGTATCTTACATGGTGCTTTATTCTATGACTCTCGTGATTTTTCATTTACCTTTTTAATAATTCATTTTTGTATGCATCATACTATATCAGTATTAGTGAATCTATGGCACAGGTGCTAAAGATGGCATGCAGAGTGCTCTCTGTGGGCATTTGCCCCCTCACTACCCCCATGTTCATTACTATAAAGACAGAGGGATTTGGATAGAGCTGCTCCCTTCTCCCTCCCCACCATATCTAATGACATCTTTTTCACATCACCTGCCCCTCTGCCCAGAAGTCTAATAGGAATTGCACAAGGGGGTAAGGTGGGCACCTCATAGGTAGCAGAACTGGAGGTGAGAAGAGCTCTTGGGTCACTCCCCTTCCCCTCTCTACACTTGCTGTGGACATTATTCACTTCACCCACCCCTCCACCCAGCAGCCCAATAAGAGTGCTTCCTCCCTCCCCTCTGTGGGGTAAAAGGTAAGACAAGGTACACCCAGGTACTTGTGCAGGGTATGGTACTCAGTCTGGGGTAGTGGGCATGGAACTTGGACTGGGGGGTTGGAGCTATGCACTGTCTCTAAAAGATTCACCATCACTGTACTATACTATTCCTAGATCATAAAGTAAAAAAAAAAATAGAGATCAACCTTTGCATCTTTTCTAAAACTAAGCAAAAATGATTAATAAATGTTTACTGAGTTTGTTAATTAGGTGGAGCATTAGACAATATGAAACATAACATTTTTCACAACTTGTTTTTATTTCATTTCATGATGAAAGGGCTAAGAAAATGTGAGATCATTGTACCATTCTAGTTATAGGAAACAACATGAGTTGGAGGTATTGTGTTGGAAAATGCATGGCATCATCATGGAGCTGAGAGGGAACTGATTTTTTTTTGTTTTTTTTTTAAATATATTTTATTTGATCATTTCCAAGCATTATTCGTTAAAGACATAGATCATTTTCTTTTCCTCCCCCCCACCCCCATAGCCGACGCGTAAGTCCACTGGGCATTAGATGTTTTCTTGATTTGAACCCATTGCTTTGTTGATAGTATTTGCATTAGAGTGTTCATTTAGAGTCTATCCTCTGTCATGTCCCCTCAACCTCTGTATTCAGGCAGTTGCTTTTTCTCGGTGTTTCCACTCCCATAGTTTATCCTTTGCTTATGAATGGTGTTTTTTTCTCCTGGATCCCTGCAAGTTGTTCAGGGACATTACACCGCCACTAATGGAGAAGTCCATTACGTTCGATTATACCACAGTGTATTAGTCTCTGTGTACAATGTTCTCCTGGTTCTGCTCCTCTCGCTCTGCATCACTTCCTGGAGGTTGTTCCAGTCTCCATGGAACTTCTCCACTTTATTATTCCTTTTAGCACAATAGTACTCCATCACCAACATATACCACAGTTTGTTCAGCCATTCCCCAATTGATGGGCATCCCCTCGTTTTCCAGTTTTGGGCCACCACAAAGAGCGCAGCTATGAATATTTTTGTACAAGTCTTTGTGTCCATTATCTCTTTGGGGTACAGACCCAGCAGTGCTATGGCTGGGTCAAAGGGTAGATATTCTTTTGTCGCCCTTTGGGCATAGTTCCAAATTGCCCTCCAGAATGGTTGGATCAATTCACAACTCCACCAGCAATGAATTAATGTCCCTACTTTGCCACATCCCCTCCAGCATTCATTACTTTCCTTTGCTGTTATGTTAGCCAATCTGCTAGGTGTGAGGTGATACCTCAGAGTTGTTTTGATTTGCATCTCTCTGATTATAAGAGATGTAGAACACTTCTTCATGTGCTTGTTGATAGTTTTGATTTCTTTATCTGAGAACTGCCTATCCATTTCCCTTGCCCATTTATCAATTGGAGAATGGCTTGATTTTTTGTACAATTGATTTAGCTCATTATAAATATGAGTAATTAAACCTTTGTCAGAGGTTTCTAGGAAGATTTTTTCCCAATTTGTTGTTTCCCTTCTGATTTTAGTTATATTGGTTTTGTTTGTACAAAAGCTTTTTAGTTTGATGTAGTCAAAATTATTTATTTTACATTTTGTGATTCTTTCTATATCTTGCTTGGTTTTAAAGCCTTTCCCCTCCCAAAGGTCTGACATGTATACTATTCTGTGTTTACCCAATTTACTTATGGTTTCCTTCTTTATGTTTAAGTCACTCACCCATTTTGAATTTATATTGGTGTAGGGTGTGAGGTGTTGATCTATTCCTAGTCTCTCCCACACTGTCTTCCAATTTTCCCAGCAGTTTTTATCGAATAGTGGATTTTTGTCCCAAAAGCTGGGATCTTTGGGTTTATCGTATACTGTCTTGCTGAGGTCGCTTTCCCCCAGTCTATTCCACTGATCTTCCTTTCTGTTTCTTAGCCAGTACCAAATTGTTTTGATGACTGCTGCTTTGTAATATAGTTTTAGGTCAGGGACTGCAAGGCCCCCATCATATGTGTTTTTTTTCATTATTTCCCTGGATATCCTTGATCTTTTGTTCTTCCAAATGAACTTTGTTATGTTTTTTTCTAAATCAGTGAAGAAGTATTTTGGTAGTTCAATGGGTATGGCACTAAATAGATAAATAAGTTTGGGTAGGATGGTCATTTTTATTATATTGGCTTGTCCTATCCATGAGCAGTTAATGTTTTTCCATTTGTTCAAGTCTAGTTTTAGTTGTGTGGCGAGTGTTTTGTAGTTGTGTTCATATAGTTCCTGTGTTTGTCTTGGGAGATAGATTCCTAGGTATTTTATTTTGTCTAAGGTGATTTTGAATGGGATTTCTCTCTCTAGTTCTTGCTGCTGAGCTGTGTTGGAGATATATAGAAATGCTGATGATTTATGTGGGTTTATTTTGTATCCTGCAACTTTGCTAAAGTTGTTGATTATTTCAATTAGCTTTTTGGTTGAATCTCTAGGATTCTTTAAGTAGACCATCATGTCATCCGCAAAGAGTGATAACTTAGTCTCCTCCTTGCCTATTTTGATGCCTTCAATTCCTTTATCTTCTCTAATTGCTACTGCTAGTGTTTCTAGTACAATGTCAAATAGTAGAGGTGATAATGGGCATCCTTGTTTCACTCCTGATCTTATTGGGAATGCATCTAGTTTATCCCCATTGCAGATGATATTAGCTGTTGGTTTTAGATATATACTGTTTATTATTTTTAGGAATGACCCTTCTATTCCTATGCTTTCTAGTGTTTTTAATAGGAATGGGTGTTGTATTTTATCAAAGGCTTTTTCTGCATCTATTGAGATAATCATGTGGTTCTTGCTAGTTTGCTTGTTGATGTGGTCAATTATGTGGATGGTTTTCCTAATGTTGAACCAGCCCTGCATCCCTGGTATGAATCCTACTTGATCATGGTGAATGATCCTTCTGATCACTTGCTGGAGTCTTTTTGCTAGTATCCTATTTAAGATTTTTGCATCTATATTCATTAGGGAGATTGGCCTATAGTTTTCTTTCTCTGTTTTTGACCTGCCTGGTTTTGGAATCAGTACCATGTTTGTGTCGTAAAAGGAGTTTGGTAGAACTCCCTCTTTGCTTATTATGTCAAATAGTTTGTATAGTATTGGGATTAACTGTTCTCTGAATGTTTGATAGAATTCACAGGTGAATCCATCAGGCCCTGGGGATTTTTTCTTAGGAAGTTCTTTGATGGCTTGATGGATTTCAATTTCTGATATGGGATTATTTAAGAATTCTATTTCCTCTTCTGTTAGTCTAGGCAGTTTGTATTTTTGTATATATTCATCCATTTCTCCTAAATTGGTGTATTTATTGCCATATAATTGGGCAAAGTAATTTCTAATGATTGCCTTAATTTCCTCCTCATTGGAGGTGCTGTCCCCCTTTTCATCTTTAATGCTGTGAATTTGCTTTTCTTCCTTCCTTTTTTTAATTAGATTGACCAGTACTTTGTCTATTTTGTTTGTTTTTTCAAAGTACCAGCTTCTTGTCTTATTTATTAAATTAATAGTTCTATCACTTTCGATTTTATTAATTTCTCCCTTAATTTTTAGGATTTCTAATTTGGTTTTCTGCTGGGGGTTTTTAATTTGATCGCTTTCGAGTTTTTTCAATTGCATTTCCAATTGATTGATCTCTGCTCTCCCTTGTTTGTTAATATAAGCTTTCAGGGATATGAATTTGCCTCTGATTACCGCTTTGGCTGCATCCCAAAAGGTTTGAAAGGATGTTTCGCCATTGTCATTTTCCTTGATGAAATTATTAATTGTTTCTATGATTTCTTCTTTAACTAAACGGTTTTGGAGTATCATATTGTTTAATTTCCAATTGGTTTTAGATTTGGTTTTCCATGTACCATTACTAATCATTATTTTTATTGCCTTGTGATCTGAGAAGGCTGCATTCATTATTTCTGCTTTTTTGCATTTGTGTGCTATGTTTCTGTGACCTAATGTATGGTCAATTTTTGTGAATGTGCCATGTGGTGCTGAGAAGAAGGTGTATTCCTTTTTATCCCTATTTATTTTTCTCCATATGTCTATTAATTCTAATTTTTCTAAGATTTCATTCACTTCTTTTACCTCTTTATTATTTATTTTTTGATTTGATTTATCTAAATTTGATAATGGTTGGTTTAAGTCTCCCACTAGTATGGTTTTATTGTCTATTTCTTCCTTCAATTCTCCTAGTTTCTCCATTAGAAATTTGGGTGCTATATTATTTGGTGCATACATGTTGATTAATGATATTTCCTCATTGTCTAGAGTCCCTTTTAACAAAATATAATTACCTTCCCTATCCCTTTTGATCAGGTCTATTTTTGCATTGGCTTTATCAGATATCATGATTACCACTCCTGCCTTCTTTCTATCAGTTGAGGCCCAGAAGGTCTTACTCCATCCTTTAATTCTGACCTTGTGGGTGTCAACCCGCCTCATGTGTGTTTCTTGAAGACAACATATGGTAGGGTTTTGGATTCTAATCCATTCTGCTATTTGTCTACATTTTATGGGTGAGTTCATCCCATTCACGTTCAAAGTTATGATTGTCATTTGTGGACTCCCTGGCATTTTGATTGCCTTCCCTAATTCTAACCTTTTCTTCTTCGGCTCTACCTTTTAGTCCAGTGATTTACTTTGAATCAGTCCCCTTGTCCCCTCCCTTGATGTTTCCCTTTTTAGTCCCTCCCTTTTTCTTCCCTCCCCCTCCCCCCTCTCTTTCCCTCCCTTTTTGTTCTCCCTCTCCCCCTCCCCCCTCTCTTTCCCTCCCTTTTTGTTCTCCCTCTCCCCCTCCCCCCCTTGGTTTTCCCTTCTCCTTACCCTTGTTGGGTAAGATAGAATTCAAGATCCCAATGGATCTGGATGTTTTTCCCTCTCAGAGTTGATTTCCCTGAGATTGAGGTTTAAGTAAAAAAAAAAAAAAAACCCTCTCTTCCTCTCCTTCTTATAGGAGTTTTCTTCCCCTCCCCTTCCCATGTGAATCTTTGTGTGAGAACGATTATTCTATTTGGTCTTTCTTTACCCCCTATTTATACATTACATTTTCCCCACATATTAGTATACATAGATTGATATAAATGTAGTCCTTATAGAAGAGAGTTTGAGTAAAAGAAAATAACATTTTTCCCCTTTCCTTAATATTTACCTTTTCAGGTATTCCTTGCTCTTTGATTTTCGGTATCAAACTTTCCACAGAGCTCTGGTCTTTTCTTTGCAAAAAGTTGGAAGTCTTCTATTTTGTTGAATGCCCATACTTTCCCTTGGAAGTATATAGTCAGTTTTGCTGGGTAGCTGATTCTTGGTTGGAGACCCAGCTCTCTTGCCTTTCTGAAGATCATGTTCCATGCCTTACGATCATTCAGAGTAGAACTTGCAAGGTCTTGTGTGACCCTGATTGGCATTCCTTTATATCTAAATTGTCTTTTTCTGGCTTCCTGTAGGATTTTTTCTTTTGTTTGATAGCTTTGGAATTTGGCAATTACATTCCTGGGAGTTGTCTTTTGGGGGTTTAGTGTAGAAGGTGCTCTGTGAGCTCTGTCAGTTGCTGTATTGCCCCCTTGTTCTAGAATCTCTGGGCAATTTTCTTTGATTATATCTTGTATCACCATGTCCAGTTTGGTGTTTATTTCTGGCTTTTCTGGGAGTCCAATTATTCTTAAATTTTCTCTTCTCCCTCTATTTTCCAGATCTATCACCTTGTCGGTGAGATATTTTATGTTCTCTTCTAATTTCTTGGTGTTTTGGCTTTGCTTTATTAGTTCTTGCTTTAAAGCCTGGTTTTCTTTTACAGTTTGGTCAAACTGGTTTTGTAGATGCGTGAATTTCTTTTGCATTATTTCCCACTTTTCCTCCCAGAGGGCTTCTATCTTTTTGGTCATTTCTGATTCAAATTCTTCATGGGTTTGTGGAGAGTTTCTATTTCCTTTGGAAGATTTTGGAGAATTTTCTTGTATATCTTCTTCTATCTGCTCTGTATTTTGTATTTTGGCTCCATAGAATGTGTCCAAAGTCGCCCCTTTCTTCTTATTTTTCTTGGTATTTTGGGGCTTCTGTGCTTCTGTGGAGTTTGCTGCCATCTCTGAATGTGGAGGATTAGCTTTTCTTATCTCTGTCTGGTGATCAGAGGCTTTAGTCCGGGGCAGATTATCCCTTCTATGAGCTTTCCCTGGGTTAAACTGAATATGCCTCACTGGAACTGGAATGGAAGGGTCAGACCACGAGGCCACACTCTCCCCCCGCTCGCTTTCTGGAAGTTGCCTTCAGAATCGCTGGCCGTGAGGCTGTTTCCTCGGCCTGCGGGGGGATGGGCTGCAGCTAACCCAAGCTCTGAGGGCAAGGACTTTCACTGAGACTTGGATAGCAGGATCCAGCCTGTGAGGCTGTTTTGCCCGCCCTGAGGGTTGCTGTTGTTTGACCAGCTCTCTGCAGCGGAAGCCCCAGGCAGTAACTTTCACCCAGACTCGGGTAGAAGGCCCTGAGGGTTGTGGTTCGGAGGACTCTGCTCTCTGAGCCCGGCCGGGCTGCGGCTTCCGGGAGCCTTGGACTCTGCGCTCCTACCCCTGAGGTCCGAGTGATCTCGGGTTCTGGCTTTTGAGGGGAGCCGTACCTTTTGAACCGGGTCCAGGTCCAGGAGGAGGGTTCCCAGGGTCTGTGCTGTTGATCGTTTTGAATTTCGGCGCCTTAGGAGCTTATCGTTTGAGATTGGTCGGGAAGGGTTTTCCGGAGATCTGAGCTTTAGCTTTCTCTAAGCCGCCATCTTAACCGGAATCCGGGAACTGATTTTTTTTATTTTTATGTCTGTTTTATTTTAATAATAAATTTCTACATAAGTTTCCCAAAGTTATATGATTCATATACCTTTTTCCCTCCCCTTTCCCAAAACTGGCAAGCAATCCAACCTGGGTTATACTTGTATTACCACACACAACATATTTCCTAATTATTTAATTTTTGTTAGTGAATAATCTTATAAAACTAAAACCAGAAATTATGTACCCAAATAACAAGTGATAAATCCTATGTTTTCATTTACTTTTATATTCCAATAGTTCTTTCTTTAGAGGTGAATAGCATTCTTTTTCATAAGTCCTTTAAAATAGTCCTTGATCATTGCATTGATTTTAGTATCAAAGTCTATCACATTTGATCTTTCCACAATATTTCAGTTATTGTGTAGAATGTTCCCCTGGTTCTGCTTATTATACTCTTCATCAGTTCACATAGGTCTTTCTAGTTGTCTCTGAAATCATTCAGTTAATCATTCCTTATAACACAATAGTATTCCATTATCATCATATACCACATTTTACCCAATTGAGGGAGTTCTTTTGATTTACAGTTCTTTGCTACCACAAAAAGTGTAACTTTAAATATTTCTGTATAACAGATTTTTTTATCTCTTTGGGGGTACAGACCTAGTAGTGACATTTCTGGATCAAAAGGTATGCATTCTTTTATAGTCCTTTGGGCATAATTCTAAATTGTCCTACAGAATGGTTGAATCAATTCACAATTCTACAAGCAATGCATTTGTGTCCTAATTTTGCTACATCCCCTCCATTATTTATTATTTTCCTTTACTATCATATTGGCCAATCTGATAAATGTGAGATGGTACCTCAGAGTTGATTTAATTTGTTTTTCTCTAATCAAGAGGGAATTACAAGGGCAGCTGAGTGGCTCAATGAGTTGAGAACCAGGCCTAGAGATGGGAAATCCTAGGTTCAAATCTGGTCTCCTAACTGTGTGACCTTGGGCAAGTCACTTAACCCCCATTGCCTAACCCTTACCACTCTTCTGCCTTGGAATCAATACACATTATTAACTCTAAGAAAGAAGGTAAAGGTTTTTGTTTAAAGAGAGAGAGAGAGAGAGAGAGAGAGAGAGAGAGAGAGAGAGAGAGAGAGAATTAGAATTTTTTCATGATTACTGATCACTTTGATTTCTTCCTCTGAAAATTGCTGATTCATATCCTTTGACCATTTGTCAATTGGGGAATGATTTGAATTCTGATAAATTTGACTTAGTTATTTATATATTTGAGAAATGAGACCTTTAACAGAAATTTGTTATTAATTTTTTTCTGGTTTAAACTTATATTACTGCAGAATAAAAAAAATGATTGTATGTACTTTAAGTACAAGAAATGAGAAAAGGGAAAAAATCAAATATTCTAATCAAAAGAAAAGAAAAGCAATAATAAAAGTAAAAGAAAAAATTTCAGGAATTCAATGTGTTCCCAAAAAACAGCATCCACTTGTCTATGGATTATTACCTCCAATGCATATGATAGGATTCAGTCAATCAGTCTCAATACTGGTGACATGCTTCAAATGCAAAAAAAAAAATTAGAGAAAAAAATCAAATACTATATGGCACAAGTAAAATGCAATAAAATAGTACAGATCCATCAATAGGGAAGAAAAAACATTAAAAATGTGTATATTTCATAATCAAAGGGGTAGTGTATTAAAAATCCATTTCTTCTATCTTTCTTCTTCCTTCTTTTTTGCTACTATGTAAAAGGGAGATAAAACTGAAAATGGTTAATACCTACAAAAACAATAGAATCTAAGGGCACCACCTTCTGCCCCAGGGGGAGGTGCAATAGGAATCGTACTATTTTTTGGACAAGCTCCACTTAAGTTATATTGTTGTTGGGTCATTTGGTCTGAGTTATCATTTTCCCAATTTCTGTTCCTATTGTTATCATTCCTATAGTTGTGGTTTCTATTATCATTATTATTGTTATTTCTATAATTATTATTTCTGTAGTTGTTATTAAACTGCATATTATTTCTAATTAACTCTAATAAATTTCTACAATCCATCATTCTGTGGCCCTTCTCACAGAATTGGCAGGTAATGGATCGATAGCTAGATTCTTGGAGAGGGGCAAGTGCTATTGGTTGAGTATCCTGCCCTGTTTCCAGTTTATCAATCTTATCTCCTAAATATTTCAATTCTTTCCTAATTGTCTCCATGAAATCAATAGTCTCTTCCTCATTTTCTTTGTTTCCTTTTGAAACATATACAGCAGTTTTTCTCTAATCCTCAAGATCCATTTCAGGACACCTTGGGCAATGAGTTCTAAAATGATCCCTGATCACTTTGCAAGAGTTATTGACAAAGTGTCTTCTAATTTGTCTTATATAATTTTCCTTAGAAACATCAAAATCTAAGTACTGACCCCCAAACTCAATTAGTCTTTCCATGAATCTGGAGGGTGTCTCATCATCATTTTGCTTAACTTTTTCAAATTCTATCCATTTATCTATGTTTTCAGAGCACTCTCTCATAGCAGTTAGAATGGCCTCCCTACAACAATACAGTTGTAAATAATCTTCAGAGTTGTTATAGTCCCATTCAGGATCTTGCAATGGCCAGTGTCCTCTTTGAGTGAAGCTTCTGCTTTCCCTAGCTGGCCTCACCAGGTTTTTTACTTCTCATTTAAACTTAAAAGCTATAGACATGTGGGAGTTTGGGGAGAAAAATGAAAGTAGACCTCCAGGAGCAGGACAAGACAAAACTTTCTTCAAGTTTTCCTCACAGCTAGTTAAGAGTAATCTAGCCAGCTAGTATTGTCAGTGAGGGTTAGCTAATTGGGTTGTTTGTTTCCTAAGGGAAGGGAGATTTGGAAACAACTCCCTCAGCTAAGACCTCAGGGTCCTGCCACTTAAGGTTAAAAAATGGCTGTGTTCAATTCAATTTAAGGAGAAAAGAGGAAAAAATGTTTTATACTCACTTGATCCAGCAGCTGCTTTAATTGTAGGCTTAAGAGGAGGTAGTAAAGAGAGAAAAAGGAAAGAAAAGTTTCAGGGAGATTGAGGGTAGTCATCACAACCTCCGTGCAATAGTCAAACTGTTAAGGATACATTTTTGGGTTGACTCTAATGGTTAACTCTAATTTTTGACTCCCCTTACTTCTTTCTTGTTTATTTTTCAGTTCAATTTGTCTATTTGTGAGAGGGGTAGTTGAGGTTTCACTCTAGTATTATTTTACTATATATTACTATATATTTCCTTTTTAAATTTCTTTAGTTTCTCCTTTAAAAATCTGGATGCTATAAAATTTGGTGCATATATGTTAAGTTCTAATATTTCTTCATATTCTATTCTACTGTTTATCAAGATGTAATTACCTTCCTTCTTTCTTTTAATCAGATCTATTTTTCCTTTAGCTTTGTCTGCAAGCAAGATTGGTACTTCTACTTTTTTTTTTGTCTAAGACAAAGCCCAATAGATTCTGATGCAGCGTTTTACCTTCATTTTGTGAGTTTCTCACTGTTTAAAATGTTTCTTGTGAAAAAAAAAACATATAGTAGGATTCTATTTTTTAATCCACTCTGCTACTTGCTTCTGATTTATGGATGAATTAATCCAATTTACATTCACAGTTATGATTACCATCTTTGTATTCCCCTCCATCATGATTTCCTCTTTTAATCCTGCCATTTCTCCTTTCACTCATTCTCTCCACAGGAGTGTTTTGCTTTTAGTCACTCCCCCCTTCCTCCTTCCCTTATATTACTCCCCTTTCCACTATGCACATCTCATTCCCCTCCTATTTCTCTATAGGGTAAGAGGATTCTATAACCAAATGAATCTGGTTTTTCTTCCCTCTTTGAGCTAATTCCAATGAGAATAAATTTAATAGTTACTCATCATCACTCTCATCTTCCCCTTCTCTGTAATGGTTGCCCCTGTAGGTTTTAATTAATGTCCAACACTCCAAATATTAATTTTATGAAGTTTATTAATAATCACTTGAAGTAGAAGGAATGAAAGGGAAATAGAAGTATAAAAACCTAATTACCTAACAAAAGTAAACCCATGTAAGTAAGTTTTCCTGGTTCTCAAAAAGTCCACATCCCCAGCTGCCTATGATCACAAGAAGAGAGAGCAAGAAGCAGGGCTACACAAAATTTATATACTGCCTACATCAGTAGGTGATGTGAGAAGGAGAGTGAGATGCTGAGA
Source organism: Monodelphis domestica (assembly GCF_027887165.1). Taxonomy (NCBI): domain Eukaryota; kingdom Metazoa; phylum Chordata; class Mammalia; order Didelphimorphia; family Didelphidae; genus Monodelphis; species Monodelphis domestica. Next base: position 82,592,565 of record NC_077233.1, read on the forward strand.
ATTGTAGTTCTGGGGCTCAGATTCCAATTACACAATCCTTCCTGTAATTCCCATGGAAAATGAGCATGTAGAAATCTCCCAGATTTACATACCTAGTTTCCACATGGAATCAATACACAACCAATTTATATTTCTAAAGATCTTCAACTAGAGGTACATATAATATTGCACTTTCTAAGGGTAAATTACAATAATTTAGGGATAAGAGGGAAGTAAAAAAGAGAATAAAACTAATGCTTGCTAGGCACATTGACAAAAAGCCAATTTGGGGGCAGTTCCATTTAGCATAAGAGTGTATATTATATAATAATATATTGTTCAAACCCCCATTGTTTAATTTTCCTACTTCCTGAAGTTCATTCTGGATCTTTTGGTGCAATGTGGGGTTTCTGAAGGCATCTCTATGGTGCCTTCTGCAAACAGTTCACTTTTTTGATTAGGGGAGGTAGCAAGTTTCTTATCCTAAAATTACTCTCAAACAAGAAAAAATTTATAAATGTAGAATTATATTCCAATTATAAAATCCCCCTATGGAGGGTGTTGACAAACACATGGATCACCCAAGAATACATAGCTGAGTTATGAGGTATGTAAATCAATTGTTAAAAGGAAGTCTAAAACATAAAAAACATATAGAAGAAAAGAAAAGAATTCAAAATTAAATACTATATAAAAATTCTGAGCAAGCAAGAATAAGCCCATAACAGGTTCTTGAATCAGTGTCTAATAAAGTGATTTATGTCCCACAAGCCTGGAGGACCATTGCACAATATGCACTTAATCAACAGCCAAGATTACAGAAAATTGCCACACATAAAATACAGAAAAAGGACTAGATTTTAGCAGGAAATAAGAAATATTAGTTCTTGGTCTGATTTTACCATTGCTTTCAGGGATAAGGGAGTCAGAATGGCAGCAGCTAAACTGAGGTATTTTGTCTGAACCTGGCACAGGGAAATCCTGGGTCTGATGTTGTCAAAGAGCTGCTTCCTTGAACCCCAAAATAAGTCCTCTGTTTTGACACAGATTCTCATCAATCCCATTGGCATTGGTTGGTCTTGACCTTGTGCTTCTTGGCACTGTATAATAGCTCTTTTATGATCCCTTCTCCTGGAATCAGACATAATCATTAATCAAAGTCCCACAATATTTATCAATCAATGACACATTTCTATAGTCTAAATATTTTGAGTATGCATTAATATTAGGGCTAATGTATATTGTAAACATATATTAGTACAAAATCAAAAAGCCATTAATACTCTTAACATGTGCTATAAGTACAAAAATTATAGAAAAAAGAAAACTCAGATACTCTATTGCATATACAAGGAAAAACAATGATAAAATAAATAAAAATATAAACTACATAATTCACAATCAGTGACACACTGTGTTTGCCAAGGAGAGGTTCAATACAAAGGTTTCTTTCCCAGAAAAGGTACATTTTCTTTTTAACTTGGCCGTGATCCACAGTGTGAATGCAAATGATTTTCATCAAGTAACAGCTTTATAAAAAAGCAATAAAACAGGCAATGTACATTCAAAGTACCCAAATTCCCCAAAACACAAGAGCCCATTTGGTGACAATAGCAAAGAAACCCACTATCATATAGGATTCACATGAATTGCTGTTTGAAATTTAAAAAAATAAAAACCTTTGAAGGTCATAGATATTTTCACAGGTTTTCCAAATCTAGCCAATCTTTCTACCTTGGCTGAGATATTTTTAACAAAGTCTATTACTGCCATCATTCCAAAATTTGGCAGAGGAGTCCAGAAAAAAATGCACAAACCCCTGTACTGCTGTTGAAAATCTTCTGGGTCTAATATGTGACCAAGAATTTAGATCATTCTGTGGAAGGGTAGAGTAAGTTGAAGAGTTATAAATATAATAACCATCCAGAAGCCACTAGATTTCATGGAAAATGCTCCCTCTCAAGAGCCAATTAGAGGTACCACATACCATAGGAAAACCTTTCCATCTCCTGATTGAGACTGTAATAGCAATAAAAGTTATGTCTTTATATATGTCTCATCTATTACATTTTTATAAATGCTGAGATGGGGTATACAATAATTTTATAGCTCTTTACTTCAGCTATTAAATAGATCCTTACCTTCTGATACAAACAACCCAGAGGCAGGCAAATGATCAGTTAGAGTTAATAATGCTCCTAGATATCCTTAAAAGTCACTTATGAAGACCTCTTAAAATCAATTTAAAATTTTAGTTCATGTAACCAGTTTGATGGAGTCCATCCATCGTCATCTATGTGACAATTAAAAAAGGCAAAAAGGAACAAAAGGCCATTTAGGCAACATGTGACCTTGATGGATCTGGTGACAAATCCAGCATCCATAAGGACTTATGGTTTTGCCACATAAAAGTTTGCAAAAGTTGTTTATGGACTTTTACAATGGTGTTTTCTCTAATCCAGTCATAGGGGGAAGTACAAATAAAGGCAATGTAACAGAACATATAACTAAATGACTAAAGCACAGTAGCTGAAAATGATTCAATGTAACAGAATTTATTACATTAAATCAATATGTGAACTTAAAAAAAATAAATCATAAAGCAAACAATCAGCAAATACAATATATGTAACAGGATAGAGGCATTGAATTTAAGAGTTATCTTCTTCAATTCCAAAAGCTCCATTACAGAGACTTCTTCACTATTTGGAGGATAATAAACTAAAACAATTTACATCAATAAAGTAATGGAGTCTGAAAAGGCTTAAAAATTCACATCTAGTCTTTTTAAAGTTCCTTCCCCTATCTAGTATCATCATCCATCTAGATTCCTTTGATCACACCTGTGCGGTTCTCCATACCCACACTGGCCATAGTATGGATGAAGCCTATATTGGGTGTGTGTTGCAGAGACTGGGTAAGGGGGTGTAGGGAGATTAATCTCTCCCCTGAATCTCAGGAGTACTCAAGCTAATTGCAAGGACAATTGCACCCAGGAATGGAAGTAAGAAAAGACACCCCAAAACGTTGAGCTGTACAAGCTATGTAATGCTTTCCCAGAATGGGAGCTATTTGAGATAGGCAGAAAACTGAGCCATGTTTGCAATTCTACTTATTAAATTGGTTGCAAATCTACTTCCTTTTAGTAGGTGGCTCTAGCCTAGTATGTACTGGTGAGGAGTACAGACCTTACAAGTCTAGTAAATGGAGATATACCTCAATTAGTGTTTGAATGGAGGGCTGCCAAAAAGGCTTTATGCTGAGGCTAAGTTAGTGAGGGAAAACAAAATCTTTCTATTTTAGGAAGAATGAAGATTAAAAACTCCTCAGAGCAGCTTAGATGATTTGGTCTGGGAGAGCAAAGAGGGTTTAAGTGGCTATCATTCTTGAGAACCATGTGAGGGCTTAGGAAATGACTTAAAGAGAGAGTAAACTTCTAGGAGTAAGATAACATTAAACTTTCTCAATTTAGCCTGACAATTAATTCCTTCTAATAACAACAACAAAAAAAAAACTGAGCTGAAATTATTAATTTCCTCCAACACTCTGGAATTCAGGAATTCTGGGCTGTGAGATGGTAGTTTGTTAGGGAATCATGGTTGCTTCCCCCAGGTGAAAGGAGTCAGGAAGGTTAGAGGCTAATTGTTGCTAAAAAAAAAATACACACACCTGGCTTACCAGACCACAGTGAGCAATGACTATCCAGCTGCTTTCAGTTAAAGTGGAGAGGATGGGATTTAGATCTCACCCTTCTGCTTCCAAATAACTGTCAGGTGGGCAATCAGCAGTGGGAAATGGCTGCAGTCTTGGCAAGGACCCCCAGGCAATTAGTGAGAAAGGAAGAAGCAGCAGGCAGCAGCAGTAGCAGTAGCAGTAGCAGTAGCAGCTGGAGTTCTCTGGATGGGGGAGGTGGGGTGAGAAGGATGTGGCAAGAGAAAAATGAGGTTTTTTCAAACTAATCTAATCACTTGGTAAATTTCCAGATCTCTGGTCACCATAAATGTAGGATTTAAATTAATGTCCAACACCCCAAGTATTAATTTTATAAAGTTTATTAATAACCACTTGAAGTAGAAGGAATGAAAAAGAAATAGAAGTATAAAAACCTAATTATCTAACAAAAATAAACCCACATGACTAAGTTATCTTGGTTCTCAAAAAGCCCATGTCCACAGCTGCCTGCGATCATAAGAAGAGAGAGTGAGAGGCAGGGCTACACAAAATTTATATCCTGCCTTTTTTATTTATATATAAAAGGTGAGTGAGGTGCTGGGAATTGTAGTTCTGGGGTTCAGATTCTAATTACACCCCCTAAACCCATCATGCCTCTTTAGGTGATATAATTTACCCCATTTTACATATCTCTTCCATTTTCTTTTACTATAATCTTCTTTTTTAAGGTCTAGTTTTTACCTTTTTTTTTTTACTTATCATCCTAGACACCTGACTACTATACCTGCTATCTATGCATACTTCTTCTAATAACTATGATAATAATAAAAAATTTTAAGAGTTACAGATATCTTTCCATACAAAAATATAAAAATTTTGACCTTATTGAAGCCCTTAAATTTTCCTCTTTTTTATTTACCTTTTTTTCTGCTTCACTTGTGTTTTGTATTTGGACATCAAATTTTCATTTAAGTCTGGTCTTTTCTTCAGAAATGCTTGGAAATCTTCTATTTTACTAAATTACCATACATTCCCCTGAAAGAATATTGTAAGTTTTGATGAGTGATTTTTCATTGTAAACCCATTTCCCTTACTTTTCAGAATATCATATTCCAAGTCATTCAGTCCTTCAATGTAGAAGTTGCCAAATCCTATGTAATTTTGACTGGGGTTCCATGATATTTTCATTGTTTCTTTTATAACTGCTTGCAGTATGTTTTTCCTTAACCTGCGAGCTCTTGAACTTGGCTATAACATTCCTGGTAGTTGTCATTTGGGGATTTATTGTAGGTGGTGATCTGTGAATTCTTTCAATTTCTATTCTACCCTCTTAATCAAGATATCAGGACAGATTTCTTGGATAATTTCTTGTGATATAATGCCTGGACTTTTTTTATTGGTCACAATTTTTAGGTAGTCTAATAATACTTAAATTGTCTTTCTTGACTCTGTTTTCCAGGTAAGTTTTTTTTAATGAGATACTTCACATTTTCTTCTATTTTTTCATTCTTTTGATTTGATTCTATTGTTTCTAGGTATCTCATAAAATCATTAGCTTCTATTTGCCAAATTCTAATTTTTAATGACTGGGTTTATTCAATGATCTTTGGATCCTTTTTTCCCCATTTGGTCTATTCTACTTTTCATGATACTTTTTTCTTCAATGAATTTTTGTTTTGAAATTTTTTCCCAGTTTATCAATTTTGCTCTTTAAGCTGTTATTTTCTTTTTTGCATTACTTTAATTTCTTTCCCCCCATTTTTCTTTGACCTGTCTTTTTTGATTTTTAAATTCCTTCTTGACTTATTCCAGAGCTTGAGACCAATTCCCATTTTTTTTTTCAACGTTTTGCATGTGGCTGCTTGAATCTCACCATCCCCAGGTGGTTCTGTGCTTTTCTTTGTTCTAATAGAAATTTTCAGCTGTTTACTTTTTCCTAGCCTTTTTTTGGCTGTGGAATGGGAATTCTGAAAGTTACTTGTTGATTTTTGTCTCCTCTTCTGGCTTGTAGAGATGAATATTGTTAGTAATTTGGCCATGGGGTTATGTCTTCACCACAGCAGTGCAATCTTAGAAAGGTCCAGTGCTATGAACTTCTGGGTCTCACTGTGGGTTGGTGCCAGGGTCTGAGACTTCAAGGGGTAGGTTTGAGGTGTTCTTTTGATGGGATAGCTAGTGTCTCAGGATCCCAAAGTTAGCCTATGTCCAGTTCAAGAATCTAGCACAGTAGGTTGGGGTGGTGATGTTTGCCCAGGAGGCTTTTGTGGGCAGTTTTGCTTCTTGTTCCCCATGTGTCCCATGAAAATCAACTCTTTCAGCCTACCTTCAAGTTGTATTCAGCACAAGAGCCCCTTCACTCTGTCAATTTTGTGAATACATAGTTAGACTAGTCTCTTACTTTCATATTGAAAACATAATCAATATGTTAATGTAATTGTTCTCTTTTAACATTGTTATTTTGGTATAGCCTAGTGCTTGTTGATAAGAATGCAATTAGATCAATCAGTCACCATTATTTTTCACTAGAATGAGTCAATAATAAGATAAGTGAAATACCAAGCAACACATTTCCAGGAAATCAAAATGGATGAAGAACCAATTCATACATAAATATCTGGATTTTTTTGCAGAGGCATTATAATACTTGGAATGTAGTTTTGCTAAGCTTACTTTTCTCCTTTTGATATAACATATAAAAATGATTCAAAACACTTTATTTTAACAAATAATAATAGCCTGAAAATTTCTTGTCTAGTATTTTTTTAAAAATACTTTTTGAAAGATTATTACCAAAACAGGAAATTAGAGGGATAGAAAGAGACCTTAGGAAGATATGGTCTACTCAAGAAGACTACTTCTCATACCACCAAAATATCCATGTGTTTGTTTTCTTGGGAGCAAATATTTTACTCTCTATGTAAAGTAGCTTGAGATAATGGAATTAATACTAGAAAAAAAGCATTAAACATCTATATTCTAGTCCCAATTTTACTATGAGTTACTGAGATTATCTTTGGCAACTTCTTTGACCTTTGATGGCCTCACTTTCCTAATTTATGAAATGAAATTTTTTCATAAGAAAATATCTAGTGATTCTCCCAGTTCTGACGTTGTGTTTGGAAGACTGCAAGTGAATTTTCTTGTTTTATAGATTCATAATCACCTCTCTGTTAATAGCAAAATATTACACAGTGAATAGTATTCTGGATCTGAAGTCATGAAGATCTGAGAGCAAATCTAGCCTCAGAAACTTACTATCTGTTTGAATCCTGGGCTCAGTTTCCTCATCTATAAAATGACCTGAAAAAGGCAAAGACAAATGACTCCAGTGCTTTTATCAAGAAATGCACAGGTTTATTCACCACTTATTTTTTCCTCCAAACAATTGCCTGTTTTAGGATTCCAAAAATATAGGGAACCAAAAAGGGCTGGTGACTTGTTCAGTAGGGACAAAACTTTATATAGAGGTAAGAATTTTGCCCAGAATAGATATGTACTTTTCTGTGACCAAACAGAAGAAATTGGTGAAATGCTTCAAACATTCAAAGGTGAACTGTCCAACATCATACAAAGAGTAAGGATCAGAAGCAATCTTTGAATTCAGGTCTCTCTGATCTAAAGTATATCATTATAGTCACCTTACCATACTACTTCCATGTTCAGAACATATACTTCTATTAATTGAATGTTTATTGTGTTAGATACATTACTCTCATATGTATCTTAATAGATATTGAACTAAACGCAAAAGCAAAAACTATCAAATGGACATGGCAGTGTTTTTTGTGAGTAGTTAATAGCTTACTCTAAGCATACATATTCTGGAAATTTCTAGAGGAAATAAAGTGTCACTATAATTTATTTGCATTTTAGATATAAGATGCAATCTTACATGTTAAAATAGTTTAATTATACCTTTGGACATTACTGTCACTTTCCTAGACTAGGGGCAAATGATCTCAGCAAGTTAGTATTTGATAAACCCAGAGAACCCAGTTTTTTGAACAAGAACGCACTATTTGACACTATTTGACAAAAAGTATTAGGAAAATTGGAAAACAGTTTGGGAAAAATCAAATCTAGATAAATATCTCATATACTATACTGAGATAAATTCAAAATAGGCAAATGACAAATATAGGGAATGAAATCATAAATAAATTAGGTGAACATAGAATAGTATAGCTGTCAGATCTGTGGGAAAGGAAGGAATTTAAGACCAAGCAAGAGATAGAGAACATGACAAAATGTATGATGAAATGATTTTGATTACATCAAATTAAAAAGACTTTGTAAAACAAAACAATGTAACCAAAATTAGAAGAAAAGCAACAAATTGGGGTAAAGATCTTTATTTCAAAACTCTCTGACAAAGGTTTAATTTCCCAAATATGCAAGGAACTAAGTAGAATTTACCAAAAAAAAAAAAAAATCAAGCCATTCCCCATACAACAAATAGTCAAGGGATATGAATAGGCAGTTCTCAGATGAAATCAAAACTATCAATAATCACATAAAAATTATTCTAAATCCCTCCTTCTTAGAAAAAATGCAAATAAAAATGACTATGAGGTAACAACTCATACCTAGTAGACTGGCCAATATGGCAGCAAAGGAAAGTGATCAGTGTTGGAGGGGATGTGGCAAAACTGGGACTCTAATACACTTCTGGTGGAGTTGTATATTGGTCCAACCATTCTGGAGGGCAATTGGGAACTATGCCCAAAGGGCTTTAAAAGATTTCCTGCTCTTTTATTCAGCCATACCACTGTTATGTTTTTACCCCAAAGAGGTAATAGGGAAAACTATTTATACAAAACTATTTAAATTGGTGCTCTTTGTGGTAGCAAACAATTGGAAAATGAGGGGGTATCCATTGATTGGGGAATGGCTGAACAAATTGTGGTATCTGATAGTGATGGAATACTATTGTGCTGAAAGGAATAATGAACTGGAGGATTTCTACATGAACTAGAAAGACCTCCAGGAATTAATGCAGAGAAAAAGGAGCAGAACCAGGAGAACAGTGTACATAGAGACTGAAACATTGTAGCACAATTGAATGTAACAGACTTTTCTACTAGTAGCAAAGCAATGATTCAGGATAATCCAGAGGAATTTTTAGGAAAGAATGCTATCCACATCCAGAGAAAGAACTGTGGGTGTAGAAATGCGGAAGAAAACATATGATTGATCACCTGGCTCAATGGGAATATGATTGGGATATTGGTGTGAAAAGGTCACTCTATTGCAAATATCAATAATATTTAAATAGGTTTTCAACAATTAAGTGGAATTGCTTGTCAGCTCCAGGATGTGAGAGGTTAAAGGGGTGTGAAAAATCATGAATCATGGAATCATGGAAAAATATTCTAAATAAATAAATAAGTTATTTTAAAAATGAAAAACATATCCTACATATAGCATACACCAAGAAAAATGCATAAAGTCATATGAGATGTCCATACATTCTGGCCATCATTAAATTCAAAATTTCATGAGAATTAAAATTTTCTTGGGAAAATAGTTTCTCCCCAGCTACATTATTTCATGGCCTGAATTTCACTGAGGTATGAGGTGATTGAGTTAGACATGGATTTCTGAATCATAAATCTATGTTTCCTGTACAAGGGGCAAGAATAAAATGTAGAAAAATGGATGGATCTTATTTTTTTCCCAGTTAGTGTCCAAGACCCAAAAAGATATCTAGGGACAGTAAATTCCTTAGCTCTGGGTCATTAACTGACAGAATATTTTCTTCAGTCTGAAATAAGTCATTTTACATAATAACTGTTCACATGGTAACTCAAGAACATAAGAATTAGATGGTTATTACAATAGATTACCTTTTATTAATTCAAGGGCCAAAATTAGATAATGGGAGCTTGAATTAGTAAACTTGACAGCAGCAAGTCTTGTGGCCTCTTTCTCTTAGAGTCTCCTTTTTGCTTGTTCTGGTGAGAGTGCATGGTTTTAAGTTCTCAGTCTTTCACTATTTGTAGTCTACATAGTACTTAAGATTTCTTATAGCTCGCTTTGTTTGGACTTTGCTGTTTGAAGTTTGGACTTCACTTCTCAACAAGTAGCCTCCTTGTTTCCTAAATAATTCTGTCATCTCTTAGAGGAAACTCTATTATATCATGATCAGATTTCCTTCCTTCTTATCAAAAACCTGTCTTTTGCTTCATTTCTCTTTTTCTCAACATCATAGGAAAGCAAGACATATCATCGTCAGATCATAAATAGAGAGATGAAAGAGAACATAGGGATTGTATGAGTCAAGGCTCATTTTGTAGATGAGGAAAACTGAGGTCTAGGAACATTTCTTACTGGTTCAGGTTAAATGAAACCTAGTGGGAAAGCAAGCCTTTTTATCTAGTTACATGTACCTAATATAACAGTAAAGTTATAATTAAAATAGAATTACTAAAGGTAAAATATGTTATAGAAAATTTATGCCACCATATTTAATTTTAATCAAGATAATCCTAGGTATTTGAATGCCTACAATTTGCTTGGTAAACCTTTAATTCTCATTTTTCAATGTGTTCATGGTAAAAATCCAATTTGAGTTAAAACACCCTATATATTTTATAATCCTACCTTGAAAGTATTGAAGTTATATTTTGTATTTATTGTCCTTTTTCCTTCACACACAATAGTGAATGCAATAGTCTTTCATATGAAGGATTTCTTTTAAAACTTGAACCAGCTGCTCCATTACTTGGGTTAATATTTTATGAAATCTCACCTTATGGGCATACAGGGTTTAGAAATATGTTCTTAACAGAGGAAGAGGTTGATCAGGTGTGTTAATGAGCCACTTTTCACTGCTTGCAGTCAAAAAGAATGAATAAGGAAAAATAAAAACCATCTTCTATAAAGTGTTATATAATTGTTGGTTATAATTGTTATTCATTAGCCTCAAGCCCTTTAGGGAAAGTTTCAATTCATTATTGTAAGCAATTAGATGATGAAATAGCAGAAGTTTATCCACCTAGAAAGGAGGGCAGAAGGATTTCTGAATAGCTCCTCCTTCTTTTCAGAGGATGGAAAGTATGTGCTAATGCTGCAAAAAGGGAGAATCAACATAGAAACTTCAGATTACTATTTAGCATCTTTTTAAACACCTCATATATAACTAAGGAGGGCAAATTTGGGAAGGTGAGTTCTTTAAGGTGCTTGAATGTTATCAAATATGACAATTTTCTCTAATGATCCCATTCAACTCAAGGTCTACTCTCTTTTCTGTGCAAACATTAACTTTTGGTTATAATATTGATATTGTCACCTTTTCCCAAGAGGGAAACTACATATATATGTATATATATATGCATATATGTTATTATATTTATATGTATACATAAAAATATTATACAAATACCAATGTACACATATGGTTGTGTGTATATGTGCATATATAAACATATCATATGAGTATATCTGTATATTTCAATGGTGATCCAGTGGAAGGTATACTAAAACAGAATTCAGGAGAAGAGACCTTGCATTACAATCACAACTCTTATAGAAACTATATGACTTTAAGCAAGTCATTTCAGCTAGAAATTTACCTATAAAATAAGGAGACTGGACTGGAAACTGTTCTATTTCATTTTAGCTTTGACATATTAGCTTATGAGAATGTATCTCAGTCAAATTTTGAGATAAGATTCCTTAGAAATCTAGTTATATTATTCAAAGATGTATTCATTTTACATATTATTAAATTTCAATTTTCTTAATCATCTTTCTCTTTAAAGGTGGAATATTTCTGAGAATCAGCCTTGGAATGACAAAACATTATCTTCCTATCTGACTAGGCTGGGTTTATATTGCACTTTTACCTAATAAGTATAAAACAAGAAAATGCTAAAGTAGACTATAAAGTGGCTTTAACTTGATTTACTCCAACTGTGACTTTAAAAACTATTCCACCCTAATCAGACCATTCTTTAGAAGATGTGATTTAGCTATTTCCTGATCAGTAACAATGGAGATTCTTGGAATAACAGAATCAGGTCTTGGAAATTCTACATTCTCCACCCTACTTAGTTTAACAAGATTTTGAAGGTCTGCATCAAACACAAGATTTAATTATCTGAGGAGATGGCCTTCAACAGACATGTGCAAAAAAAAAAAAAGGACAGATCTCTGGACTGTCCTAAGTCAAGCTAAGTTCTCATTGGTACAGATGAGATGCAGAAAAAATGATTTAAAACGTCCATATAAGACACGGCACTTCCTGGCCCTTCCTTTTTCCCTGGAGAGAAAACTCTGGCTGGCAGCTTGCTAAGCATTCCAACATCTTGGAGTATTGGGTGGTGAGTTTTGCCCCGGAGCTGATTTCAGGTTCAGGCATCTTAGCTGAGCCCCTTTGGAGGTCAGGCTGATTCCTTTCGCCTTCATACTTCAAATCCTTACTCCCTTATCTCCTGATCTCCCCACCTGATATTAATCAGCTGGGAGAAGAGGGAGAAAAAAAAAACTACTCCTTCTTCTTTCTTTTTCTTAATCTTCTCTACTATATCAATTCAATCACCATGAAATTAGGCAGCTGACTTGAGTATTTTATCATTTGGGTTTTTCATTAGGATTTTTATAAATAAAACCCTTGGCGATCTAAATTAATTATAATTTAGTCTCAACCATAATTTCACCCTTTACACAACAAATGATCAACAACTGAACAAGGGAATAGCCAGGATGATTCCAGGGTCCTTTCTATTGATCTTCAAATAATTACTGCATCTTTTCTCTCTTATATGTAGGTTTATGCAAAGATTTTCAGAGACATTACAATACCTATGCTATTTTAATTACACTTTGAATCACTTTGAAAGTGAGACATAATAAGGAATGGAAGATATTGCCTAACATAGACAAGTTTAATTTTCTCCTAATGACCCATTTGTTTGACATTATTAAAATGTAAACATAAACATCCCCAATAAGCAATGTCTAATTCACAGTAAATTACATGCCCAATATATTTCTATTAAAACAATATATGACCATATCAGCAACTCAAAAATTACTTACTAATTGTGTTCATGCTTTATATACAGGCAAACCACATAGTGTGTTTGAATAACTCTCAAAACATGGGTCTTGACATCTACAGAAGAGATGTCAGCTCTTTAGGGGAAGAAGTTTTATTGGCCTGCTCTGTAAAAGATCAGGCAAAAACTCTTAGGCTATGTTATAATGTGCCAAATTTCCAGGGCAATATTTACTTCTCTGAATTCATTGACTTTACCCTGGGCCCAAAGCCAATTCTTTTCAATGTTGTCCAAAGTCTCTTGATCTTTAAGCTTCATTTCAAGGCACTGAACAACCTTGACCTTGTAGTATTCTAAACCTGAGTTCAGAGACTTCCTAAATCTAGTCTTTAATCACTTTAGCCTCTTCTGCTCTTTTTTAAAAAAAATGACTAGTGTTGAATTTAATTGTGGTTGAGACTGAAATATATTTATATAGGTGGTTGCCAGGGATTTAATTTCTAAATCCCAAAATGAATTAGTAAAATAAATGGAATTTATGGTAGTTTATTTACAGTATTTATAATAGAAGGAAGATAATAAAGAATGAGAGAGAGAGAGAGAGAGAGACAGAGAGACAGAGAGAGACAGAGAGAGAGAGAGAAACTAGCTTCTTCTGATATCAGTTAAATTTCTAATCCCCAGCAAGGGGAAGAGAAAAGCAGGGTCACTAAGTCAGCCTTTCACTCACCAATGGTGACAATCTAAATGGAAAGAAGTTTGGGTGTGTCTTCTGGTCGCTCATGAAAGGTCTGTCTTCCAGTCTCTCCTTCAAGTCAGAGCATCCTCAAAACTTGAATTGAGTATCTCCTTCTCACCTTTTGTCCTCTTTTTAAAGAATCTCAATCAGGAGATAGCTAAATCCAATCTTCACAATCCCCCTTGATGATCATTGGGAGACTATTTTCCCCATTGCTCATTTAACATAATCATCTTGTAGTCCTAAAACACTTCTAACTACAGATGTATAAAATATTTCACTTTCTAAGAGGAAATTTTAAGAGTTAGAGAGAAATAGAAAAGAGAGAAAGCAAAACTAATATTTTGCTAAGCGCGTTGACAAAAAGCCAAATTAGGGGACAGTACCCTTTGGTATAAAAATGTACATTTACAATAAAAGTTCAATCCCCTTTTTGTTCAATCAATTGCACCCAAAAGTACATTCTGGATCTTCTTGATGCAGTGTAGGTTTCTGCAAGCATTTTTCTTTGAAGAGTTCATTCTTCTGGATTCAACGAGTTAGCAAACTTCTTTTCCTGAAATTCTTCTCAAACAAAATTTTAAATATTGGATTTTTTAAAATAAAAATACAATACAATCCCTTATGAAGAGGGTATTTATGAAGAATACCAGCTCAAAATGGTTGAGGTATGGGTGTATTAGTTAATTGTCAAAAGAAAAAATACAAAATACAAAAGAAAAATAAATAAATGGAAGAAAAAAATTAAACTTTGAGAGAAAAACAATCAAAATTCAGAATCAAAATATCAAAAACTATTTATATGAAATTTCTAAATAAAAAGAATAAATTAATAACAGGCCCTTGTATTCGGGTCCAATTAAAGCAATTTTTATCTCCTACAAATCTGTAGGGGAAAAATGCAGTAATGTTGTATTTACGCATTATAAGTCAGGACTACAGGAAGTTGCTATATCTTAAGAGAGAAACTAGATTTTCTTTTTAAAATGGAAGTGTCATTTCCTGGTTGGATATTTCATCATTTCTCAGGGATAGGGGAGCCAGACTAGCCAAGTCTTAGGTACTTTCATAGAGAGTATTTTACAAGGAGTGTGGTTTAAGAGTCTTGCTTCTTAACATATGTCAAGCGCCACAAACTCAAGTCTCATACTAGGTTCAAGTCCTTTCCTATTGTCATAGAAGTTTATCAATCCTACATGAATTGGTTTCTTTTGACCTGTGTGCTCTTTTGGCACTTTTGAGGTTAAATCTGTGCTTCTATGGCACTATGTGATAAAATTGGTGTCCCTTTTTAATCCCATTTTTCCAGAATCAGGCACAATCATAAATCAGAGTACCATAACATTTATCAATAAATGGCAGGTTTCCATAGTCTAAAGTTTTTGGGTATGCAATTTTATGTTAAACAAATGGATATCTTAGCTTATTGCAAAAATCAAAAAGAGTTAAAAGAAAATCTTTTCAATACAATTACATGTGCTTCAAATGCAAAAAAAATGAGAGAAAGAAAAGTAATAAAATACAGTATGGCACAAATAAAGTGCAATAAAATAGTACAGACCTTCAATAGGGAAGTCTTATAATCAATAGTGAAATACTATCGACATAGTGAATTATTCATTATCAACAGAGAGTACTCATTTTACATGTGTACAATGAATCTATGAGTCCCTCTCCCCAGTTTTAATAGCCTTTGATGTAGTTAATAGGACTTGGTATGGCCCATCATAAGCAGGTTCAGTAGATCCAGTACATTTGAAATTCTTTATATACACACTATCACCTGGGTTTAAATCATGAAGTGAGAAGTCTATGGGGCCTGCTTGAACAGAAGCTCCAAAGTCATGGAGTTATCGCAATTTTGTTTGTAATTGTCTGATATATGTAGCAATGGTTATATCCCCTCATAACAATGAGTTATAGGCAGGAGTAAATGGTTGTGCATGAAGAGATGGATGTCCAAATAGCATCTCAAATGGTGAAATGTGTAAATCACCTCTGGATCTTCTTCTGAGATAAAATAGGGCCAGAGGTATAATTTTAAATGAGTCTCCATGCATAATTTTCCAGTCATATTTTTAAGTTCTTTATTCATTTGTTCAACATGGCCAGGGCTCTGTGGATGATGTGGTGCATGAAATTTAGGAGTTATCCCCAAACATAAATAAATTTGTAATAAGACTGAATTGGTAAAATGAGGTCCTCTATCTGAGTCAATATGTGCTGGGAGACCAAAATGTGGAATAATTTCTTTTAAAAGGACTTTGGCAACAAAAGCAGATGTGGTCTGAGCAGTAGGGAACACTTCAGTCCATCTGGTCAGCTGAACAACTATGACAAAACAAAATTTATACTGTCTAACTTTCAGCATAGAGATAAAATCTATTTGTAAATGTTCAAATGGTGTGTAGATGAGAGGACATCCACCAAATGCCTTTCCATGAAATGAGTGTTGATTAAAGACTTGGCAGTTAGGACAGGCTGTACATACTTTAGAGCGAATAGTAGTTATATCAGGGGCTATCCATACTCTTTAAACAGAGTCCATGATGCCCTGGGTGCCAAAATGACCATTTTAATGAATAGATTGGTAAATTTTTTGATAAAAAAACTTCTAGGGAGCAAGGGTTTTCCTTCAGATGACATCCATACTCCATTAATCTGTTTTGCTTTAAATTTTTGTTTCCATTTTTCCACTTCCTTTTCATCATAGGAAAGTGATAAATTTAAGTCAACAGTGGTTGTTAATGATAAAATTAATTCAGGCCCTTCTATGGCTGCTAGCTTTGCAGTGGCATCTGCTCAATTATTTCCCTTAGAGACAGGTTGATTGCCACCTTTATGTGCAAAGCAATGAACTACAGCCATGGCTTCAGGGAGCTGGAAAGCAGAAATAACTTCATTAATAATAATTTCTGCATTAGCTATAGATTTTCCAGCTAAGATTAAAAACCCTCTTCAGAGCCATACCCATTCCAACAGTATGACATATACCAAAGGTGTAGTGGGAGTCTGTATAAATTGTGACTCTTTTATCCTTTGTAATGATACAGGTGTGTTTCAATGCTGTGAGTTCTGCACCTAGTGTGCTTACATTTGAGGGTAAGGAAGCTGACCACAGATTTTCAAATTCATTAACTACTGCAACTCCTGTATAGAGCACACCATCTCTCATAAATGAAGAACCATCTGTAATAATATTAAATCTGAATTATCCAATGGGGTGTCCAGTAAATCATTATGAGATTTTTCAGCAATGGACACTAAAGATATACAATTGTGTAAATGTTCTCCAAAATATGGTAAATGAGAAAGTAAGGTTGCAGGATTAAGTGTTCCACAGCATTTTAGTGTGATGTGTTCATTGTTTAGTAGTGTTATTTCATACCTAGTAATCCTTTGGTCTATAAATGCTTGTTTCTTGTGTCTTAATAACAATGCCTCAACCTCATGTGGGTACATTATGGTCAGAGTGCATCCCAATACCAGATTGGCTGATTTAGTTACTATTAAAGCTACAGCAGTTACTCCTCCTACTCCTCTAAGGCATGGTGCTGCTCTGGCAGCCACTGGATCTAGCTTGGCTGAATAAAAGGCTACTATGCATTGATCAGGTCCCAAAAAGTTGAGTTAGAACACCTGAAGCTACTCTTTTTTGTTCATGTATATATATAGGGTGAATGGTTTATCATAATTTGGGATACCTAGAGTAGGGACAGACAAGATAGCCTGTTTTAAATTTGAAAGAGTGGTTAGATGCTCCTTTTCTAATTTTAGTGGTTCACGGACTAAGTTTTTTGTAAGTGATACAAGGGGTTTAGTGATTTCCACATAGCAAGTGATCCACTGCCAACAAAATCCTGTTGCTACAAGAATCACCCAAAATTGCTTTTTAGTGGGAGGAGCACTTAATTTTTGAATATTTTCTATGTGCTTAGAAGAAATTGTGTGGGTAGCAGCAGGTCGAATAAATCACAAATATTCTACTTTTGGGAGACACCACTGAACCTTTTCCTTTGAAATCTTGTGTCCTCTTTTATGTAGTTCTAGGCAAAGATGCATACTATTCTCTTGGCATGCTTCAGCATCTGTTGAAGCCAAGAGTAGATTATCTACATGTTTTATTAATTTTCTTTTTTTTAATCTTATATTGTCAGTGTCTTGACTTAAAATTTGTGCAAAAAGTCCTGGACTTTCCATGTAACCTTAAGGCATATGAGTCCAAGTCCGCTGAGAACCCTTCCATGTGAAGGCAAAAATATGCCTGGGATTTTTATGTACAGGTATGGAAAAGAAGGCAGAGCACAAGTCTACTACTGTAAAGTATGTAGCTGTGCTAGGAATGGAAGAAATAATACTATTTATGTTAGAAACTACAGGTTGTCTCTTTATAACATGATTATTCACTGCTCTCAGGTTTTGTACAAATGTATAGAGGTGCTTGCCATTAGGCCCCAATTTTTTTAAACAGGCAGGTTGGGTGTATTGTATTCAGATTTACAGGGGATTATTATGCCCTGTTCAATTAATGAGTTTATTACCAGTGTAATACCTTCAATTGCCTCTTTTGAGAGGGTGTACTGAGGAATGGAAGGAGGTAGGCTAGATTTAGGTTTTATTTGGACAGGGATAGCTGATTTAAGTAAGCCAACATCAGAAGAAGATGTGGCCCAAAGAGACTCTGGTATATCTGCAGGTATTGCAAAGGTGGGAGGCTCCTCCATCTCCTGGCTCTCTGAGAGAAGTAGAGGGAGTAAATTTAAAAATTCCTGAGGTACTTCCAATGATAAAGAGCTGTCTGGAGCACAAATTATTGTGGCCCATAATTTGCATGGTAAATCCCTTCCCAGCAACTTTGTGGGGCATCCAGGCATTAAAAGAAAAGAGTGTTCAATGGTTAGGAGTCCCACACATACCATGTGAGGACAAAGTTTTGCAACCTTCTGAGGTGTTCCTGATACACCTAATGCATTAATAGAGCCGATAGACTCACATTTTCCTCTGATTTGGTTACCAAGACAGACATATGGGCTCCATTGTCCACAAAAGAATTGTAGTATGAATTCCCCACCTTTAATGTGACATAAGAATCCTTACTATGTGGGGGGTGAGATGTACAGGGTGAAATAGAAAATGTTAATCTGTGTGACACTATTACTTGTTGTTGCCAACTGGAATGGACTCTGGCTTGTGACTAAAGGCTGCTAGTAGGTATGGGGACACACCTGAGAGTACCTTGTGTAAAATGGAGATTTGAACCCTGGACTTCAATCCCCAGAAGTCCTTGGTACTTCCCAGAGTTCCCTATAATCTCATCTGATTCCTCACCTGAGTGCAAGAGCACAATTTAATATTTAAAGGGCTCTCTGCCTCCCAAGTGCGCTCTTCTTCCACTTCTAAGCACAGGCATCTCTCTACTCAGCATGCAAGATGTAGTAAGTGAATTGTGAATGGGCTAATCAGCCCTAGGCATGTGCTTTTCTTATTTTGCATTTTCTTATTTCCTTGATTTCTAATAATCTTTAATAAACCTCATAAAATATAATATTTTATAAGTAGAAACCAATTTAATTTTTACACTAGTTACAATGGGGATAGCTGAGAGGGATAGAGATAGATACCACAGAGATATGCTGAGATGGGGGAATAATCTGGGGTTTGCCTACTGATCCCTATGTGAGGCTAATGGATCAGTCTATTTCCTAACATTCTCCTCCCTTCACTCCCTCCCTTCTCCAAACCTCTCCCTCACAGTTTCTTCTTGAAGCCTTTGGCTTTCTCCCTCCCCCTGAGTGGACTATGCTATTTATGAGAAAATCCTCTTCCTTTCTTTTCTCAGGTAAGGGGTTTATTGGGATAACAGGATAAGGAAACTGAGGAAAGAGGGATGAGGGTTTCCCTAATCTATAATGAGGGAGAATTTGAGAGTTTGGGAAAGCAGTCCAGTCACAACTGTGATAAGGGGACAGTTAGATGGATAGAGGACAACAGTTAAAAACTTTCTTCTTAACAAAGCCACGAAGGACTCTCAGCTTAATTTCAGAATCCCCCTACCCCAAGGGTTCTTAAGCCTGGGACAGAAATTAACAATATCAGTTCAGGGCTTCTCTCCTTCAGCCAGATCCCAAGAAATTTTCTCCTTCAGCCTGGCTTTCCTCCAACTCTTGGTCAGTCAAATCTCAAAGAGAGAGAGAGAGAGAGACAGAGAGAGACAGAGACAGAGACAGAGACAGAGACAGAGAGACAGAGACAGAGACAGAGACAGAGAGACAGAGACAGAGACAGAGAGACAGAGACAGAGACAGAGACAGAGAGACAGAGACAGAGACAGAAAACAGAGGTTTCTCAGTTTCTCCTGTCCAGCTCAACTCCCAGAGCCAGAGACAGAGTCCTTTCCTCCTATGATCAGAGCCCAAATAGCCAAGCTTCCTCAGTTCAATAACCTCCCCAGAGAGAGAGAGTGAGTCCAGAGGTCCCAATTCCTCTCCTCTGGTCAGGCTCCCCCAACTGTCTCTCCTGGGAATATTCTGTTTGGAACCTTCTTTTAGATTAACAGACAGGTCCCCAGCCTTGTTTCTTGCATCTTGTCTCTTCCTGCAAAACCTCTCTCTCTTCCTGTCTCTACCAAAAGGTATAATTGGCATTAAAATATCAGAGTCAGGAAAATCAAAGGTTTCATTCTTTTATTCCAAGGCTCTCTCCCCACCTCCTCCCCCCTGTAAACCTTAAAATTTCTTAGACTTATGAATGTTGGAAATTTCCCCATTGGGAAATTTCATACTTGAAAAATTTCCTACTGATAGTAAGAACCCTATTGGAATGTGAAACTCCTTGGCATGGGAGGATCCTTCTCCTCCCTACTTAAGACTACTTTAGGACAGAAACCTTTTGCTAAACAATGGAAAGGGCTTTGACCTATGCTTAAGAATAGAACAGGAAGTTCTTTGAGTCATGATTGATTTAAGAATTGATACAATAGAGATACTTGGAATGACAGAACCAGGTCTTGGAACTTACAATCTCCACTCTACACAGAGTAACAGGATTTAGGAATGACTACAGCAAAGATCAAGATTTAATTATTTCAGAATATGACCTTCAACAGACATGTACAAAGGAAACAGACCTCTGGGTGGTCCTGGGTTAAGCTAGAACCACCATTGGCCCAGGGGAGACATCGACAGTGATTGGTAGATGTGAGAACTGAGGCGAGGGGACTTAGATGGTTTGCTTAAAGATAGCAGGGTCTGAAGACAGGGGAGGAGGTTTTGCTCTGAGAGTTTTTGCTCTGGAGGAGTCTGAGAGGAGAGAGGTCCTGGAGGGACAGCTCTGAGAGAGGTCTGAGAGGAGGGCTTGCTCTGAAGGAGGCTGGAGGTGGAGGCCCTTGAGGCTGTTTCTTCATTTTGGTCACGTGAGTGATAGGGACTGATCTCTTTTCTTTGCCCCAGCTATCTAAGGGCTTGGGCCCTTGGCCCAGCCTAAACAGAAGGGGTATTTAAGCCCTATTCCCTTCTCTCCCCTTTCTCTCTCTCTCTCTCTCTCTCTCTCTCTCTCTCTCTCTCTCTCTCTCTCTCTCATACCTTTCTTCCTCTTGTTTGTAATTAAAAATTCCATAAAAGGTTGACTGCTGACTTGAGTTTTCATTTAGGAATTACATAGCTGAATTCCTTGATGACCTTAAATTAATATATATCAGTCTTTTAAAGTGATTTCCATATCACACCTCCCCCCCCCCATCACACCATCAGAAAGATGCTTGGGCAGTTTTTTGGGATTCTCTATACTGATGGGGCTTTTCACACCTGGTATAGTGTGGACACTCTCTATTTTTTATATATTATTTGATATTTTGTTGTGTATGTTCTTTTGTCTCAGTTTGAGCATTGTCATTTTCCTAATTTCTATTTCTATAATTTTGATTTCTAAAATTTTAATTCCTATGGTCATTATAGTTATTCCTATCAGTTCTAAAGTTGTGATTTCTATGATCATTATCATAGTCATTTCTATAGTTATTATTTCTTTTTTCCTGGAGCCAGTTCCTACAGACCATCATTTCCTGACCTCTTTTTCCACAGTAAAGACATGTTATTGATTTATCTGTGAATGCCTGCAATGGGGGTATGGTCTCTCCCTGATTTTTCAGTTATCTTTTTAAAATTTCAATATCTTTCTGTAAGTCTTCCATTCATTTACTGTTTGACTCACATCTTTTTGTATGACCCATATAAATGTACACTGCTACTCTCCTCAATTCTTCGAGGTCCATAGAGTCCCAATTTGGACACCAAGTTTTAAATTATTCTTTTACCACTGAACAATAATTCTTAAGAAATTCTATACATATTTTTCTAATGTCTATTTTTTCTGGAGAGATCAAAGTCCATATATATATATATATATATATATATATATATATATATACATTCCCCACATCAATAAGTCTGTCTAGAAACTGAGATGGATTCTCATCTATTTCTTGTTTTATGCTTTCGAATTTACACCACGAATATGGTCTATCAGAGCATGCTCTCATGGGTGTCAATAATACTTCTCTGGCCTGGTTTAGTTTTGTATAATCTGGTTCAACTTTGGGGTTCCAATGTGGATCTTCAGTTGGCCAATAATTTTCTCTTTTACCTTGATTCTGATTAGCCAAAGAGATGACTTTATTTTTCTCTCTGTTTGTCAGGAAATTTATATCTCTCTTAACTTGGCCAGGATCCACAGTGTGAATGTACATAATTTTTTCACCAGGTAAAAGCCTTTTAAAAACAGTAGTGCAACAACAAATACAGATTTTAAAGAGTACAAAAATCTCAAAACTTATAAGCCCATTAATGACAATAGCAAACAAACCCACTATCATTAGGATTTACATGACTTACTGTATCATATTTTAAAAACCTTTGAAATCATGAATAGCTGTCACAAGTTCTTAGCCAATCTTTCAACATTGGCAAAGATATTTTTAATATAGTCTATTATTACCATCATTTAAAATTTGGTGGGAGAGAAACCTAGAAAAACCTCTGTGCTGTTGATGATGAGTTAAAAATATAATAAATCCATTTGAAAACTACAAGGCTTCACTGGAAAAATTCATTCCCATCTACTGGATGAGATTTTAACACATCACAAGTTAATTAAGGCATTTGGGCACCTCCATCCCTCTTGGTATGAGACTGTAATAGTGTACCAGAAATTTCTCCTATGTTTCCCAACCATTTTCACATGGATCTGAGAACTGAAAAGTGAAAATCACTATAGATATATCATCCATTACATTTACAATAAATGCAGAGATAGGAAAATACAACAATGCCATTGTACTCTACGTCAATTACAAATAGAACCTTGCTTTGCATACAAACAACTCAAGAGTCAAGCAAATGAATGATCAGAGGTAGGGATGCTCCCAGATAGCTGAAAATTACTTTTGAAGACTCATGAAAATCAATTTAAATTATTAGACTATGAAATTCCCAACCTTGTATAGAGGTTGAAGCTGGTTTGATGAAGTCCATCCAACATCATACATGTTAGAATTAACTAAGGCAAAAAAAAGAACAAAATGCTGTTTATGGGCTTTTTACAAAGATATTCTTCAGTATAATAATCATAATCATAGGGGAGGTACAAATAAAGACAATGTAACAGAATATTTCAATTTTTATAATTCATGAAGTGGTTAACAGTAAGTTACATACATATTGTGTTTAGAGTTGTGTTACAGAGACTTCTTCATCCTGGGGAGGGGAACAAACTGAAACAGTTGACATCAATAAGACAATGGAGTCTGGAAAGACTTAAAAATTCACCTCCAGATTCTTTGAGATTCCTTCCCCTCCCAAGTACCATCAGTCATCCAAATTCCTTTGTCCACAGCTCTGGGGTCCCCTATACTGAGAGGAGTTCCACATTGAGAACAGATGTTTGGGTGTGATTTTTGATTTTCCTCATTTGAAAAACTATTCCTCTTATTATTATCATTATTCCTGAAAATTCTATCCCTATTTTCCTTATTTCTCTCCTTACAATTCATAATTGCATGATCCATTTTTCCACAAAAATAATATGTTAGTGGTTGTTTTGTGGATTCTGGTAAGGCAGCTATGATCTCTCCTTGCTTTACCTTTACAACTATCTCAGTTAATCTTTTTATTTCCTTCCTCAATGTCTCTACTAAAGTATCATTCTCTTTATCCTTCTCACCCTGTTTAGCAGTCATTTCTTTATTTCCTTCCTTAATGCTTCCACTATATCAATGTTCTCCTTCTCCTTTTCTTTATGTCCCTCAAACATACTGACACTCTTTTTAATTCTTCAAGGTCCATAGTAGGCCAATTTGGACAAGTAGTCATAAAATAATTCCTAATTACCTTACAACTGTTTTTCAGAAATTGTATTTTGATTTGTCTAAAGTCCCATTCTCTATTAAGATCAAGCTTGATATACCTTCCTCCCAGCTTGATAAGTCTATCCATAAACTGGGATGGACTTTCACTGTCTTCTTGCTCAAGATTTTCAAATTTAGTCCATATACCAGGCCTGTCAGGACAGGCTCTCATGCTTTTAGCAATGCATTTATAGCCTTGCATAGTTGTAAGTAATCTTGCTCTGAATTTGGGTCCCATTTGGGATTTTCAGTTGGCCAATGAGCTGCTCCTTCTCCTTGGGCCCTATTAACAAGAGAAATCCTTTCCTTTTCTGTTAGCAAGGCCTGGAACAAATGTTTCACATCAAGCCATGAGGGATTATATGTGTGAAAAATGCTTTCAAACTTATTTATTACCACCACAGGCTCAGCTTCATGGGAAATTGTTTTTTCTTTGAACCTTTCAATGTCCTGTGTAGAAAAAGGTGTATGATGTCTAATGTTGACTAAATCTCCACGTTTGTTATATGTAGGGACATATCATAGAGGGAACACATCTTTATTTGAATCATCTGTGACAAGGACTGCTTTTCCTGTGTTCTAGAGTTCAATGGAGTGGGTTGCAGTGAGGCTAGTAAGGGGAGGGGGTGTGGTGGTGATATGGAGCTGGTCAGAAGGTAGGGAGGCAGAGGAAAATGATCAAGGGTAAGGCTGAGGGTGGGGCAGAGAGGAATAGTGGAGGGGCTGGGGGAAGGGGTGGAGAGGAAGGGGATGGGACTGGGTATGGGGTAGAGAGGAGTAGGATGGGTGAGGTCTATAGGAGTCATAGTAAGGTGGGTGGGAAGGAGGGTTCAGAAAGGATTCAAGTAGGGATGGTATAGGTGTGGATATGGATGATGTGTAGACTTGGGGTAGTGGGATATTAAGGCAGGGAAACGAGGTAGATAGGGGGAAAAGGGGATGGGAGGAGTAGGGGATGAGTAAGGTCTGACAGGAAATTGAGCTGAGGGGTTCAAGTCCTGGTTTGGGTCAGTATGAAGAGAAACTACCTCACAGGCCAAGTGGAATGATAGAGTGTGTTTCTTGCTAGATTTCACTGAAGGAGTTAAGCTAGAATGGTTTGGTTCCAAAGAAAGAATCATTTCCTCACTGGAGGGAATGTCGATTTATCAACATGATATGCCCACAATTACAGGATTTATAACCTTTGGAATCTTTGTTTTTAATAGCTAACTTCAAATCTTTTAAGATCTTGAAATCAAAAGAGCCATATTTTGACCACATAAAAGATACATCCATCCATGCCTTACACAGATTTCTAGCTTCTTTCTTTGTCATCCAATTATCCTTAGGCAGATTGGAATCAGCCCAAGAATTAAAAACTTTATGCAGGGGTAAATCAGAAGGAATATTTCCTGACTTCCCTTGATGTGCTTCAGTATTTCCCATATTTTCTAGTCTGTATGTATTAATTTAACCATTTAAGTAATTTTGAGTATTACTAAACGGTCAGTTTAAACAATGAAATGTTCCTAAAAAATTTTTAAAAATGGAGACATAAAGTTCTTCAATGTTATTTTGGAAGGCAATAAGAGGAAGTTTAAAACAGAAGGCTAATGTATGGAAACAGTAATTGTTGCACAACAATAGTATAAATAATGAATGTGTATTTAGTGTAATAATTATTGTCATTAATAATTAATAACAATATGGATTTATTATAATTATTTATGACATTATTAATAATTGATCATAACTATTTATCAATAGTTATTATCAATAATTAATAATATGCATTTATTATAATAATTAATAATTAACAACAATAAAAATTATCAATTATCACTAATATTTATTAGTGATTAATGATGGGAGTGACTAATACTAGTTATTGAAAATTAATAATATTTGTTATGGATAGTATTATTGATACGATGTGTTCTAAAATTATTCCTTAATATTGCATGTAAATAATTTGATTTGATGTTGGCTTTGTTCAATTTTAGAAATTAGGTTTTAATTTAAATTCAATATTATTAATATTTCCTACTAATAATCCTTTTTTAAAATGTTTTAAATTTAATAGCATTATTTTAGAACACTAGTAGCAGTAGCAAAGGAATTCTTTTTATTTTCTTGCACTTTTAATTCTTGACCATAGTGGTGCTATAAATGTATGTAGAGTGAAAGGCACTTGTGGGTAGGTCTTCTTCTAAAAGCAGTCAGATAAAAGAAGAGAAAGAAAAATTGTGGCTCTTGATATGCTAAAGAAGGCAGGCAGTCTGTGAGGAAAGTTTGAAGGTTGGGGAGGGAGAGAGAAAAATTCAAAGAGAACTTCCTTGTAAAAATGCAGTCTGAAGAAACATGCTGAGGAGGGAATGGAAGAAAGAAAACAATTCCAAAAAGCACTTCCTCTTAGCCCAGTTCAAAGGACTGTTGGGGGTGGGGGGGAGGGAGAAGTGAAATAAGAATGGAGTTAAATCCCTTCCCTCCCCCAGAGTGAGCAGCCATGTGTTTTCAGAGTTGGGGGAGGCAGGGAGCTCCTAACCCTAGTCCACAGCTTGGAAGGACCCCCAAGAGATTAATTTAATTGGTGTCTCTGGGCAGGTCCCTGTCACAGTGACCCAGCAGGTATGGCATGTGGGGCAAGTCAGGCAGTCACTCTTCTGGGAAAGATCTGTTAGGTCCTATTGTCCTTTTGTTTAAAAAAACAACAACAAAGAAAAACCTTGGTTCTTTTTGGAATGGGGGGGGGGTGCTCCCATGTACAGGACTGTGCTGATCAAATACCTGGGGAGAGTACAGAGCCTGGGAAGAAACAGGAGTCTGCATTTTTTGCAACTGGGAAAGTCAAAGTGTCTGGTGGCACAAGGGGGCCCTGTCCCTTACTGCTCCACTTTCATCTAAAGCGAGTTGGGTGGTGGTGGGTAGGGAAACATGTGAGGAGAGTCCTTAATTATTGGGGGGGAAAGCAGCCACTCCTCTGCCTGTTCCCTGATTCTGTTTTGGGCAAAAAACTGGGACTTCTATCTCTACTCTCCCAGAGAGCCAATAACTTGAATCCACAGCCTAGAGGGACCCCCAGGATTAATTTAAGTAGTGTCTCCTCACTCAGTGCAGCACCTGGCTGATCAAAGTGGCAGTAGAAGCTGGTGGTTTTGAGTGCCCAGGGAAGTCAGGGGTTGGTCTGGGATTGATTCCTGTCCTCCAGTTAGGATTTACTGACCCACCCTGGGATAAAGTAAAAGAACAAGGGTGGGTAAACACATGGGAGGGTTTTTTCTCACCAGTCCATCAGGGGATGTTCTTTAGATGATTCTGTTTCTCTTGCTCAGCAAGTTTTGTGTATGCAGGCAGGCGAGCTTCTATTCTTAAGCTTAACTAATCACTCACTCAAAATAAAATCAAAGGTCCTAAATTCCCACCTGGTCACCAACTGTAAGAATTAAAATAATATTTCTACTTAGATATATATTTTATAAAGTTCATTAGAAAGGGTAGTCAGTAATTCCAATAAGTAACCTGAACACATGGTCCCTAGTCCGTATGTCTCTTCCTCATTCCCTCTTACCTGCCTATTCTATTTCTGACATCTTCCTTCATCTCTTCTTTGTTCTTCCCTCTCAAGCCCCAAAGCCTTGACTTTTATTGATGTGCAGCATGTAGAGGGACGCAAACCTGGTGCAACTGTGTTATGTCAAGAATGTCTGATGGACAGGTCATGTTATTCAGGAGGGAGAGGGAATGAACTTCTTTGACAATTTTTAATCAGTCCCCCTAATTCCTACCCTTATTTTACTTCCCTTTCTACCCCCTTTTTTATTTCCCTCTTATTTTCTTTATAGTCTTTTTAAACTACCCCCACTCTGTCCCTCCCTAATATTGATTCCCTATCCACCAGTCCATTTGCTACCCTTCTACTTCCATGTAGGGGGCAAATCAATTCTCTGTCCCAATGTATTTGATTGTTCTTCCCTCTTTGAGTCAATTTTAATGTACATATAAATTGAGTATTTCCTATTTCCAATCTCTTTACACTTCCAGTGTATTGATGTTCTCCCACTTTTCTGCCATGTGCTTCTTTGTGACATATAAATTTGCCCTGTTTTGTTTCTTTTTCCATTTCTCTTAGTATTAACCTCTTTTTCTTAAACACTCTAGTTGTATGTATGTATGTATACATACCTATATACATATTTATGTCTTGGCATTTCATCCTACACATTTTGTCACTGTTTGCTATAAGTATAAATCTTCTAGCTACCTAAGTGATAATAACAATTTTTGAGTTTTTTACCAATATCTTCTTTTCTTATAGGGATACATATCATTTTTACTTATTGGGCCCCTTTAAAAAAGTATTTTTTTTGTTTTGTTTTTCTTTTTCCCCCTTTCTTAATTACCTTTTGATGATTCTCCTGGGTTCTTTGTTTGAGCATCAAATTTTCTGTTTGGGTCTGGTCTTTTCTTTACATATTCTTGGAATTCTCCTATTTTATTAAATGACAATACTATCCCCTGCAAAAATATAGTCAGTTTTTCTGGGTAGTTGATTCTTGGTTGTAGACATATTTCCCTTGCTTTCTGGAATATCATATTCCTTGCCTTTTGGTCCTTCAGTGTAGTTCCATAGTAGCTGAATGACTTCTTCTTAGCAGCTTGTAATATTTTTTCCTTGGTCTGATAGTTCTTGAATTTGGCTATAACATTCCTGGGTGTTGTCAATTGGGCATTAAGTACAGGATGTGATCTGTGGATTCTTTCAATCTCCACTTTTCCCTCTTGATCTAGAATATCAAGGCAGTTTTCTTGGATAATTTCCCATAGCATGATGTTCAGGCTTTTTCTTTTGTCATGGTCTTCTAGTAGAGCAATGATTCTTAAGTTGTCTCTCCTGGAACAATTTTCTAAATCTTCTGTTTTGTTAATGAGAGGTATCATATTTCCTCAACTTTTCATTCTTTTCATTTTGTTTTATAGTTTCCTGCTGCCTTGTGAAATTGCTTGCTACTAATTGTTATATTCTGGTTTTTAAAGACTGAATTCCATCCCTGACTTTTTGGTCATCCTTCTCCTTCTGATCTTTTCATTTCCTTTTCCTCATTTTCAAGCTGATTAATTTTGGTTTTCAAGACACTCTTTTCTGTTTCCAGATGATTTATTTTTCTTTTTAAGTTCTTTTCCCAATTGTCTTCAGCCTCTCTTAATTGTGTTTTGAATTACATTTTGAGTTCTTCCAAAGCTTGTGTCCAATTTGTTGGAGTTTCTGTGTTCTTGATTGGTGTTCCTTGATTCTCCTCTGTTACATTTGATCTTTATTTATTGTCTGAATAGAAGCTGTCAATTGTAATTTCTTTTTTCTTTTTCTGTTGTTTGCTCATATTTGCCTCTTTTTTTTCATCCTGTAGTTGCTTGCACTCTTGCTTCTCTCATTATGTGTTGAATCTGTGGGTTTGGGCATTTCTGTCAACCTTCACTCTTGGAGCTTAGCAAGACTGTCAGAGCAGTCTGTAAGGGAGAGGTGTTGGACCTTAAGCTTTCCTGCTCTTGAAGGCTTGATAAGATTAAGTCCAGTGGAGTTGAACTTACAGAGCTGAATATTCCCTGAGTCCAAAACGTCGGGATTGGTGGGGGCCAATATGGAGTGCTTTGGCTGGGACTAGACTGCATGCTCTGTACTTCTTCTCTAACTGCTTCCCCACCACCTGTGTTCAGAGCCCTGAGCCTAGGACAGCTTTGCCCACAAGGTACTCCCTCCAGACTAGTGCCCTTGCCTGCCTAGAGATTCCAGCCACTGCTGGAGACTCAGTACTCCAGGTGGTTGAAGGGTCCTGGGACCTTCCTTATTCCTTCACCTTAAACCTGAGTGATCTGAAATTCAGGCTTTTTGAGGGTGTACTTTTTAAGTTGAGTCCAGCAGGAGGTATCTTTGGCTCTGTCCTGTTGTTAGGTTTGGTTTTCAGTCCCCAAGGAGCATTTCATTTTTAATTCTTAAGGATGGGTTTTCAGAGGTCTGAACTTTTGCTGCCTCTATGCCGCCATTTTGACTCTGCTTCTGGCTGTCTATACTGAATGGATGAATTTGAAAAAATTCCTCCAAAAACAGATTTTAAAGATAATAATTAATGTGGATTTTCACTAGGAATCAATGGTATTCTAGAAAAAGAATACAGGATGTTGAGTTAAATGTTTAGGGTTTTATTCTTGAGCCTGCCATTTACTTGTTGTGTGACCTTGGGTAACTTGTCATCTCTAAAGGCCTTAGTCTTCTCATCTGTAAAATGCATTTTTTAGACTATATGGTTCAAATTTCCATTCTAGTTTGTGATTCTGTTAATTCTCACTGAGCTTACTTATTGACTACTCTGTTGGCATTGTCATTCATAAACAACATTATGATTAAGGCTACACCAAGTCCCTTTCCCACTTCCTGGGGAGGGCAGGAATCAAAACTGATTATGTTGAATCATTACCATGAAAATTAAGAGCAGTTAGAGTCACTCAGGCCATGTGAAACAGTAGAAAAACAAAACAAAACAAAATAGTGCCCTGGTTGTCCAAAATCCTCCACAAAGCCCTACTTTGTGACACAGTGTCTTATTTTTTTAAAGCAGAAATAATAATTCTTACATAAATGGAGAATTGTGAAAAAGAAAAATTATATGAATGGTAGTTACTGTGCTGTGGAGGACTTAGAGTAAGATGCTTATTTTTCAAATTATTTATTATTTGCTTATTATTATTTATTCAAGATATTCCTCAGTTAATAGTTGAATGACCCTAGCCAAATTATTTTATTCCTAAATGCTTCAGTTTCCCCATACATTAAATAATTTTCTTTCCTTTCCTCAGAAGGTAAAAGATTATATGTAAACTAATTTGAAAATTTTACATTGCTACATAAATATGTGCTATTATTTTTTATTTACTTACAAAAATGCTCATAT
This sequence comes from Monodelphis domestica, assembly GCF_027887165.1. Classification (NCBI taxonomy): domain Eukaryota; kingdom Metazoa; phylum Chordata; class Mammalia; order Didelphimorphia; family Didelphidae; genus Monodelphis; species Monodelphis domestica. The sequence continues at coordinate 82,623,282 of NC_077233.1, forward strand.
TTCTTGGCTTTTCTGCAAGTCTCACTGATAGACAAAACTGTTTTTCAATATTAACACAATTCAAATATACTTTTAGGAAATTTTCAAATTTTCAAATAGTTTTATAGTATTTTATTATAAATATTTTATATATAATATATTATATATTTAATAATGTTTTATAATATTCTTTTTAAATGAAAGAATTACATTTTTGTGAAAGTACATTTTTTGAATATACATATTGTTAAAAAGTTTTTTTTTCTTTTTTAAGTTGAGAAGTGGGAGGGAGAGGAAAACATTTGCCATCTTTTCAAGGTAAAAAGGAAAGTCTTGTGTACAAATTTCTACTTCATCAAGACTTAGTATTTGGAATTATTGAGAAAAATTAAATAACTATTCATTGTTTTAGGTGATGAACATAGTTCAGAAAGTTTAATTTACTTACTCAGCTTCAGAGTGGTAGTCAGTGGGGGACCAGGAATTGAATGAAGCCTTCCTAACTTTAAATTCAAGCTTTTCCCAACTACATGTCTTTGACTTTCTTTCCAGAATTTGAAAATTGTCATTAAGATGCATTCAATGACTGGAAGCTTTCTCCATTTAAGTATTTCTAATAATTTTTATTTTAATTTAGAATGTTATTGAATGTGACTTGCTAAAATTTTATCATTTTTTTTCTGTTTGTATGGTCGGTTGTTAGAATAGACTGAGTCATCAATGATATCAAACATATGTTTCAAGTTCTCTTCTGGTAAACCAGAACACTATAATTTGGGTGGTTTTTCAGTGACCTTGGGTATATCAGTTTCCATCTTTGATGTGATGAAACTAGTAGTATTCCATGTCCACATGAACTTTTATTTTGGGCAGTGTGAGAATGTTTCTTACTTCTCATCTGAATCAGTAATTATACTTTGATAATTATATAACTTATTACCTTGAATAAAAGCTCTGGGTTTACATGGACTGGGTTCAATCTGGGAGTATCTCTCACAAATCTTTCTATTTGGCTCATGCCCTCCCTCCCACATCATAAGAATATTAGAATGTGCTTCCTATCTAGGTCTCCACAACAAATAAAAAGGTCATTGGTTCCCATGCAGGTATTCAAGTTATTAAAATGTGTTTATGTATATATATGCATATATAAATATTAAATAAGCCATATACAATCTCAAGTTATTAAAATGTATATATGTTTTATGTAAAATATATATCAGATTTTGTAGAGGTACTAATTTACCTGAGATGAAAGACAAAATGTAATATTCACATCAAAAATACCAGGATTTTAGGATACAAAATGTACCTTGCAGTTGGGCATCTAACCTCTGATAAGGAGGAACCCTCTAAATCCTGAGGAAGTCTTTTCTACTTCTGCATAATTTTAATTGGTCAGCTAGGTAATACAATAGATAGAGGACTGGATCTGAAGTCAGGAAGGTCATTAGTCATTTTCCTGAGTTCTAATTTGGCCTCAGATATTTAGCAGTAGTGTGACCTTGGGCAAATGATTTAACCCCGTTTAACATAGTTCCTGATATGTAAAATGAGCTGCAGAAGGAAATGGCACCATAAATGGAATCACAAAGAGCTGTACATGACTGAAAAACAACAGTGATGACAGCAACAATTGCAAGAAATTGTCTTCCTGCTTTCCATTAAACCTTAATAGTCTTCCTTACAACTTCCATCTATGACTCCTCGATCTACCTTATGAGACAAAGTAAGCTTAACTTTTTGTTCTATGTAGAAACATCATATTCCTTCAAGCTCTCAAATCTCTTCTGAACTTCATCATCTACAGGCTAAACATCCCTGAACCTTGAAATAGTCAAATTAACTCAGCCTTAGCTTCCTTCTCTGGGGAGCCTCTGTCTTCCCCAGAGTCCTCAGACTTATAGTATTGCCCTAGGTTGAAGACTCTATCAGGCACAGTAAATGTGATTCTCATCATCAATGAAAGGCAGTCTGATTTTGATTTTCCACTTTGTGGCTCTGACACAAAGACTCTACTTCTTGTCTTTAACTCCTACTTTGACTTAGTCTAGTCTTCATCTGTCACATACTTCCTTAAAGCCTGTGGCACTTTGGAGGAGCTATTATGGCTGTGTTGAGGCATATGGGCTGTGCTGGGTAGACTAGCAGCCCCATCCTGGTAAAACCAACTTTGGGCAGGTGGGCTCAACCAGGTTGAGGATAACTGACAATTAATGAACCTGAGTTAGGGAAGTCTACATCAATCATGTGGAGATTTCTCTGGGTGAGATGAGAGAAGGAAAACCGTTTTTTTTTTTCCCACAAAGACTACAAAGGCAGCTGAAACAGACACTATGGAGCATTTAAAGCTTGATCAGATACTAAAGATGCCAAAGTAGTCAACTGTATCTCAGACCATCAGCAGTCAGTCTGATTTCCTTCTTGCAACTGAAGTTCAATGGCTGAAAGAGAGGAGAGATGGTGGCAACTATGAGCAGCTCTGGCTTATTAAATTTAATTTCTGCAGAAATTAAGATATTATTCCATGATGTCATTGGCCCTTTTTTGAAATGAAGGAGGAACAACAATGGCTGTGTAGAATTATATTCAGGAAACTAAGAACATACATATCTATCTATTATAATTATTAAGCCTGATGGTATAGAGGAGGGTTCAGCAAACAACAAGTTATAGATCATGCCAATCTTTTATACATTACAACCATTTTTAGTTTGTGGACCAAACAAAAACAGATACCAGAATAAAAAGCAATGAAGTAGGCAGAAGAGTATAAATGTTGTTATTGTTGCTATTGCCACTAAGTGGCACAGTGGATAGAGTGAGGATTGAAATCAGGAAGACTTCTTCCTGAGTTCAAATCTGGGCTCAGACACTTACTAACTGTGTCCCCTTGGGCAAGGCACTTAACTCTGTTTGCCTCAGTTTCCTCACTTATAAAATGAAATGGAGAAGGAAATGGCAAACTACCTCCAATTGAGGTCATGAAATCAGACACAACTGGAAGTGACTGAATAGCAACAACTGCTTTAGAGGAAATAGTAAAGGACTGATACAGAGTAAATTGAGCAGAGTAAGAAGAATACATTATATAATAACAACAAAATTATATTTTAAAACTCTGAAGCTTTTGAGAACTCTGAAGCATGATAAACAATAATTCCAGATGACCAAAGATGAGGCATGCTTCTCATCTCATACTAGATAGATGAGGATCTTATAATGTAAATGAGACCTCTTTTTGGACAATGAATAACAAAGGAATTTGCTTTGTTTGAATATATATAATTGTTGAGTTAGGTAAGGGATGCTGAGTAATAAATACATAGGACACAAATTCCAAGACAGTCAGCAATAAAATTCATGTACCAAAATGTCTCTAGAGTGACTAAAAATCAGTGTAATAAATATGGTGAACTAGAGATTCTGTTACAAGGATTGAAAAATAGAAAGATCAAACCCATGACTCAAAAATTGAGAGGTGTATAGAGTGTTACTGTATATCAAGGAGAAGCATGGTAAGAATCTTTGTGATGAATATCAATAATGACAGGACAATTAATTATCATTATCAGAATGTATTACAGAATACTGAAAAAGAAAGGAAATATGAGGAATTCAGGAAACAGCACAAGCCTGGTATGGAGTTATGTTATATCAGTGATGGGGAAAATACATTTATCTGAGAATACTTTTGTATTCTGCCCAGAGCAGGGAAAAGAACCACTTCTTACCTTTTCTGATAAAAGCTTCACCCATTAAAAGATGGAAGAACCAACAAGGAAAGCTGCTATGGTGATTTTGATTCTTACCACCAAGGAAGGAATGGTTATTGGATTTCAAATGATACTGAAATTTGAAGGAGAAAATCACTTATTATAACCTGTGATTGGGAAAGAGGAAAACTGGGCATATTCTGACATACCCTCAGGTTTTGGGAAAGAAGATTGAAATGATTAAGATTAAGTATATATCAGCTGTTAGCAACTAAAATTATAGTCAGTGCAAAAGATATATTTCTCTTTCATCAGTTAAAAGCTAAAAGCCAGAAAGAACCAACTCAAATATAAAAGAGGAAGAATTGCCAAGAGATCACTTATTATGAAAAGGCCTCAATTTCATTCTGATAGCATTGTGGGGAAAAAAGGGTGGGGAAAATGTGGAAGAAATGGGAGGTAAAAATAATGAATACAAAATTATCCTTTAGTTGTACTCTCAATAGTACCAATGCTAAAAAAATAATACCAATATTCAAAATAAGCTGAAATTAGCAAAGGACACAGACAAAACACAAAGATAGATTTTTTAAAATTTCTGAAAAAAATAGAAAAATCAAAAGGAGATAAGATGGGCTGATTATACTAGTCTTTCTCTCTATTTACCACACCATACTGCCTTTCCATAGTCTTACTTTCTGTCTGAAAACTGATACAAGAATTGGTTAAAAGGCAGAACCAGAGTAAGCACTAGGCAATTGTGGTTAAATGACTTGCCTGGGATCACCTAGCTAGGAAATGTCCCAGGGCAAATTTGAACATAGATCCTTGTGATTCCAGGCCTAGCTCTCTGTCCAGGGAGCCATATAGCTTCCCCCACCACACTATATATTAATATTGTTTTTTAAAGTGATAGGACTGGAAAAGGAAATATGATTGATGTGTGTTCAACATTTTCCCTTAAATATTTAAGGAGTGGTCAAAAAGAAAGAAGAGGAACTAAAAATTGTATTATTATTTAACCAGAGGAAAGAACTAGGATCAGTGGGCAGAAATTGCACAAGGTCAGATAGAATAAAATGTATCTTCATAGGATGATAGCTATGGGAACTGTGCTGGAAGCAGTGGTCTAGGGCATTGGGAGGAAGATACTATCACTTCTGGGGATTTTGACTTTAATTTCAATTCATTGGCATTTGGTGAGATGCTATTGATAGTGATGACAAAGGAGGTGGGCTCTTTATTCACAGTGATTGCCCTTCTCATTGGTTGGCATAAGGTCTGGACTAAAAGTATGGTAGGTGGTCTGAGGGAGGCACTGCTCTTGAAAAGACTTAAGTTCAATATTCTAGGCTATCACCACTGTGGTCTGAAAGAAGGTACTTGAGGTTTGGGGAGCTGGATAGGGTGGAATTGTCTGCCATTTCTCTCTCAGGGTGCCTTGCTGCTTTAAATAAGATCATCTGTTAGAATCAATAGTAGTTGAGATTCCTTAAGATTTGCTAAATAAAGTCAGTTCAATCACCATCACCCTCCTCCCATGAGTGATTTGGTCTAACAATGCAGGATAAAAATAGACAGATTAAGATTTGTGGGTATAATTTTAATCTAATTCGACCCTCACAACACCCAATGGAGTTAATGCCAAGATTATGACTATTATACATATGGGGAAACTGAGTACCAGAGAGGTAGAAGTCATGTAAACATTTATTAAGTACCTATTATTTGCCAAGTCCTGTGGAAAATGCTGGGGAAATAAAGGTGAAAGACAGTTCCTATTATAAAGCTCAGAGTCAAATGAGTAGGACACATGTAAATGACTGTGTACAAATAAGTTATGCCTCAAATAGATAGGTAATAATGAACAGATATAAGACAGTAGAATTAAGGAGATTTGAAAAAAGATTCCTACAGAAGGTGGGATTTTAGCTAGGACTAGAGGGAAGTCAGGGAAGCCACAAAGATGAGATGGGAAGGAAGAATATTTTAAGCATGATGGATTTTAAGCCAGTGGATATGTCTGTAATCTAGAGAAATATTGTCTTGAGTGAGATACAGAAAGAAGACAGTATCATGAGATCACAGGGGAGGTGGGATGTGGAAAAGTATAAGATATGAGAAGTATTGAATGGTGGCATAAGAGATAGGCCATGAGAGATCACTCCAAAAGTGAGTATAGAACACAGGAGTGGGAAGAGAATTATGGAAGAGATACTAACCAGCAGGCTATTGCAGTAGTTCAGATGTGCAGTGATTTAAAAATGTCCTAGGATTTTGATGGTGTCAGAAAAAGAGGAGTAAGCCAGAGATGTCACAAAGCTAAAATTTGTAAATATTGGAAGCTGATTGAATATGAGGAGTGAGAGAGAGAGAGTGAGAAGTCAAGAAAGATGGTTAATTTATATGCCTGGTGTGTGGGAGGATGATGGTCCCCTCATAAGCAATTTTAGTTTTAAAAAAGTCATGCAAGTAGTTGCTTGACTTTTTAAAAATTAACAGAGACATTTGAAGCCAAATCTACCTGACATTCAGTTTAACGTTATTAGTTATGCCACGCTTTCCAAAATAGGAGGAGATTGGAAGTGAGATCACTTAGGTTTGTACTTGAACTCTGTCTCTCACTAGCTTGAAAAAGCCATGTCTCCTCTGGGACATAACCTTCTCCATTATAAAATGAGGGTTAAACCAGATGGTTTCTTAGTCCTCTACTAGTTCTGTGCCTAAATCCCTGATATAATTTTTATCCTAACTTTCCCATGAGATTAATATGAAGATTCAGTAAAAGAAATATAAATTACTCTATTAACCTAAAACATTATTTTGGTAATGCAAATTCAGATAATTTTGAGTAAGTTTGTTAAATGCCAAGTGATTTAAGACAAGAATAAGAAAAACTAAGTGATAGAAATAAGAAGATAATTAGCATTTGAAGTACCATTCAAAAAAGGAATGGGGTATTTAATTCAATTTACCTTGATTGCTTACATTTCCTGTAGATGAATGCTAATGAAGGTAAGAAAGAAAAAAATAGATGGGGCAAAGGAAATGAGAAGGGGGAAATTAAAAGAAGAAAAACAGAAAACAGAGAACTTTTATTTGACCAGGAATTGAACTTTTCATGAATGTAAACACTTAAGACTTGAAAATTATATCAACAAATCTTTATCCAGCTGTTTTTCTCTTTCTCTTTTATAACCCAAGCCACTCTCTTTTGGTGCATGAACTGATCTCATTTAGCAAGTCTTCAACAATATCACCTTGTAACATCCTGAGCCAGTCCCTTCAGTATGCATCTTCCATGTCAAAGTAACTTGTTTTGACTAGTATTCAAAAAGGTTCATTTGTATTTTTTTCAATTTCAGACTAAAAATGGAATATGCTATGCCTTGTGTTCTTGTCCCAAAGACAGAGTTCTGTCTGACTACAGGGTTCTGAATGACTACATTTCCTTTAAGTTTCAATATTAATGCTATACAATGCCACCATCCTTCTTTTCTCACTGTTTTTCAGGGAATGAAGTCAAGTCAAGGTTGACCTGCAATATTAACCCTTTTCTGTCATTCTGCTTAAGTAGATCTTTGGAGAAGAGTGACTATTTTCCCTTTCATGCATCACTCCTTACAAAATTAAAAAAAAAGTTAAAATAAGTCTCTGACAATCACAAGCTAGAAGAATTTTCTTCCTCACTACAATAAGTTTCATCTCCAGGAAAGGCAATCATGTTGTCAGATTCTCTTTGACTGATGGATTGTTAATATTGCTGTAGCCTTGATGAGGGATGCAATTTTCTCTAATTTATAGATCCCAGGAAATTACCTGAGACAGCAGATAAACATGATCTTAAAGGATAACTTTGTGACTTAGGAAGCTAACATTTTCCTGGACCAGACATTCTGCCATTAAAAGAAACAAATATTGAATTCATCAGGTTCTAAACAGAGGGAAGTTTCACAGGAACACACAATTAAATAATGCCTCAGAGTGAATACTGTTAATTTTGTTATGTGTTAAAAAATAACAACAAATTAGAAGTGAAAGCCACTGTTACCTACATGTGGTAAATACTTTTTTCCAAAATATATATCTGGTTTTACAATTTTCTTACTCTTTTAAGGATAATTCTCAAAGATAAATTCAATAGTTTCTTGGGAATTTAAAATTTCATTAATGATTTCTATTGGTCATGGGCCTTTTTCTGCCATTTTACTCTCTTCCCCTGCACACACCCCAAACTACATGCCCCTCATTCTTTTGCTTTCTTTTAATATCTTTGCCTATTTTCATTCTACAACAATTCCCCTGCTCCTAATAGCTACCGCCACCAACATCACTAAATATAAATTTTGTCATTCAAATTGTTCTGTGATTCCTGTCTGGACCTGTTCAAACCTGTCAGCAGAAGAGGGGTGATTTTATGCAATCATCTACTTGAGTTGCATGAACCGAGAATTTAAATAAGAAATTTTTGGATAAAAATGAATATAGATCACTTGGTTTTTTATAAAGTATGTTTAAAGGTCAAGTTTTAACTTGCATAAATATGCTCCCTAAGCTGCAAATTCTGTCATAAAAGGATTGCTTTGACACTGTATAAAATATACAATAGGTAAAACCTAACTATAATTGACACCCCATAATCCCCACCCCAGAAATCACATGTGTTATTAAGATGTATTCACACATATAAAAAATTAGGCAACTATTTTAGGTACCTCATAGCTTTCTAACCTATGTGTTTAGAGATCATCTAAAATATTAACCTAATATTGTTTATTAGATCATAATTCTAAAACTAAAAAAATAGATAAGTACAACTGTGTACTAGCATGTCAGGAAATCATTTCTTCTTGGAATTTGGCTTGAAAAATTCCAAGTTTTTCCCCCATGTATATGTTACCCATTCTGCTTATTAGTCTCTCCAAACTAAAATGAGAAATAGTTGAAGAAAGAAGAATGCTATGGCAAATATATAACTGTGACACACCTCAACTCATAATTTGAGTCTGAGGTCATGCATGTTCCTTAAATCCAGACTTCAGTGTTGATGCGGGCACAATCTAATTAACACACCCATCCCTTTATGGTACTTGAATTGCTTGGCAATAGAGACTGTATCATATGATCCAAGAGATGAAAATCTTTCCCCAAAAATGTACACTCCCTAGATGCCTAATTAAGTTGTTAAAAAACATCAATAAAGCTTAATTAGTTATTTAGGGAGTGTACAAATTTCACTGGCACATGAAGCATGCAGGGTTATGTTGCACAAAGATTAAGAAAGGTGATGAAAGGTGACCCTTGCCTTTGCCTTCCTGAAATAACTTAGAGTTTTAGAGGCAGAACTGACAACTGAGGACTCTTTAGATCACTGCACTTTAGTCTAAGAACTAGAAATTAACCAAGCAAAAGAGATTTATTAAATGTCTGCTATTTCACAGAGACTGTTCTAGCCACTGGGATCTATGAATACATTAAATGGAAAAAAATTACTTTGGTGAGTTCCCTTTGAGTGGCCATGGTCTTAAACTACAACATATTCTCATTCTTATGGAGGGCACAGTGGCATAATCTCCAAGAATACACAGTAGAGTTAAAAAACAAACAAAGAAAAGGAAAACAAGACTTCAGTATTTACAGTTTAACAGATATTTAAGGGAGGGTGAACTGAACTGATTCTCTCAGTAGTGCATGAATAAAGAGATGTCTTCTGTACTACTCAAGAGATCTTTTTGCTATGTGTAGGATGAGCGCACTTGCACTCTAATTCCTGCACCCTCCCACCCAGTTGATGGACTGGTGCAGTGATTATGCAATGGGTAGACTTAAATTTCAGAAGAGAGGGGAAATGGCAATAGCTGCATTAATTCTTCTGCTACAGCACTCAGAACTGCCTAATTAACCTTCTAGTGTCAAACCTTCCCAGTGAAGGTGAGACTTCAAGAATAGAGTTTTTAAGCCACAGACCCTAGAAAGTATTGAATAGATAAATGATACAGAGGCCAGAGTACAATGAAATGCCCAACAATACCAGGGAAAGTGAAATAGATACTGGCTACTTCCCCATGAACAGGCATGCATATTGTCTTCAAAAATAGATACCAGGTACCCTTTTGTCCCTGCATTCATCATACTCAGTCCCTGAAATGAGCAAATCTATGAAAGTCATTCAATTCATCTTCTTTGTTGCAGATAAAATGAAAAGTAAACCTACAGTCTTCTTCTCTCAGCCATCTGGAAAAGTTAATATATGATACCTGTTCACTGTGTTGGAATCTGTCATTTTGATTAAATGCTTTTTAAAAAATGATGTTGATGGATGTAATTCAGTGAAGTGTATGCAAGAGATGTGAAGGGAAGGTGAGTTGCTTGTGGGTAGAGGCAAATATGCCAAGTAAAGGAGTTGGTCAATGTATCTACACCCAAAGACCCATCCTTAGACTCATACGTCAGGAAATAGGTAGATGATTGACAACCAGGTGCTATAAGATGTTAAAGAGAAAGAGACAATGTGGCTTCACTGATATTCACATTACCCTCTGCTATTAGGTAGTGGTCACTAGATTAAAAACGACAAGATTTTATTCCCATTACTTCTTTTGTTATTTCTATTTTGATAATAATAATGGGATCTTAGAGAGACAGACAATGACAAACAAAAATGATGATGAAGTCAATGAAGACTTCAGGGCAACATGGTTTAGAAATGATTGATATTCATTCTTTTCATCTAGCCATGACCCAGAGTATACTTAAATTATTTTGTTGTTATTTTTTTCATTTTTAGTGGTTTCTAGAGTAAGTTTATTATGAGCTCAGAGATAATTTCACTACATATTTTCTTTGGTTGATTGGATAATTTAAAAAATATATAAATTTTCCAAAAGTTTTAGTCTCATGCTATCCACATTCAGAGGAAGAACTGTGGGAATAAAAACAAAGAAGAAAAATGACTACTTTATCATGTGGGTTGATGGGGATATGATTGGGTTAATAGATTCTAAATGATCATCCTACTGCAATTATCAATAATATGGAACTAGATCTTCATCAATGACACAAGTAAAACCCAGTGGAATTGTGTATCAGCTATGGGAGTGGGTAGGGAAAAAAACATGAATCATGTAACCATGGAAAAATATTCTAAATTAATTAAATAAAAAATTTCAATTAAAAAAAGGTTTATTTTCAAAGTATTGGGACAATGTAAATAATCCAGAGGTAGGATTGTTAAAATATAGTAGAAGACAAGATTGGAACCAGATTTTATATATATATATATATATACATATATATATATATACACACACATATATAATATGTATAGGTATTTGCATATATATATTTATATATATATCTATACATAATAAGTATGTATACACACAGCTATAAGATGCACTTACCATGTATATATACAACTAATATACCCAAAGTAAACATATATTAATTATAGATCTATATTACATATGTGTGTATTACTATATATAGATACCTATATGTGTTTTTATCAAACATTAAGTGCAAAACCATAACATGCTAAATGAAAGTGAATTATTATTATTACTATTGTTATTATTCCTTTCTTATAATATTCCTGGCTAAATATAGACAGAAAGGAGATTAAAACAAGTACTGTCCTCTTATTTTAAAAAATATTCTATAAATAATTGGGAAGGTGGAGAGAAATGATGTTTTGTCTTTTTTATTTTTAATTTAATAATAATAATATTGAAGTACAATCTCATCTTCTGTCAGTCATCTCATTAAAATATCTTTAGGATAACTACAATAGAAACAAGTTAATAAAAGTGCTATGTAACTTGTGGTATTCCCACATGATTTTGATTCCTTACATTCATACTCCTTTGTTTTGAAAGATTTCATTCTATGGAGGATGATACTATGGGTATTTAAAAATACTAAAAATAAAAATAACTGAATTTTTATGCATCAACCTGTAATGATATTCTAATAGCAGTATAATTAATTATCAGATATTTGTTTTTACCATTAATTTTTTATTTTCTTTCAAAAATTAATGAAAATTAATTTATTTTTCTCTATCTCCATGTCAAGCCCAATTTTTTTAAACCCTTACATTCCGTCTTATAATCAATACTGGATATTGGTTGTAAGGCAGAAAAGTGATAAGGGATAGGCAATGGGGGTTAAGTGACTTGCCCAGGACCACATAGCTAGAAAGTGTCTGAGGCCACATTTGAACCCAGGACCTCCCATCCATGAGTCTGGCTCTCAATTCACTAAGCCACTCAGCTGCCCCCTCAAGCCCAATTTAAAAAGAAAAAGAAAACACCTTTTACCAAATATATGTCGCAGAAGAAATTATTGGAGTTGAATTAGAAATGGTTTGAGAATGAGTCAATGTTTTTCTGCTACTTTTAATTTTCTACTATTCCTTAGACTGTTACTTGTCAATAGAGTGGTTTAAAAAGAAAGGAAATTTAACTGTTTTTACATGGTTTTGTCCATTTCAGTACCTAGGACAATGCATTGAACTTAGTAAATATTTGGATTCATTTGAAAAAATTCAACACATTTATTAATCATCTGTAATGTGCTATTCCTGTACAAGGTTCTGGGGCTACAAAGATTAAAATGATATATTCTTTTTTTCCAGGAGTATGTATGTATTTGTGTATTTGTAAATATTTATAATATTTATAAAGAAAAAAGCTAAATTTAGAAGGGATAGGTACTCACATTTAAAGTAAGACAATAAAATACTCAGATAAATGATAGTAATGTTAGATCTGTGCTTTGGGGGAAATACTATAAGGTGGGAAAAGAGCGTGTAATCAAGGTGTAAGGAATGTGATGCAAGCTGAGGAGATTAAGCACCACTTATGTGAAATGGCAAATACAGGTTTTAGTTTTAATAAAATATATGGGATACAAGAAGGTGAGGAATTTGAAATGAATTATGTAAAATTGGAGCAAAATTTTGAGAGGTTTCAATTGTAAACTGTGGGGGAGGGAGGGAGAGAGAGAGAGAAAGAGAGAGGCAGAGTCAGAGACGGGGACAGAAAGACAAAAAGAGAGAGACAGAGAGAGATAAACAGAGACAGAGATAGAGAGAGAAACAGCTAGAGACACACACACAGAGAGAAAGATAAAGGATCTTTGAATGTTTATTCAGAAAACATTCAGGATGGGTTTAGAGAGGGGAATGATAACTGCCTACAAGCATTAGAAACTCTTCTATGTGAAGGAGGACATGTTCATTTTATTTTTGTCCCCTTGTGGTCAGAACTAACACTAAGAAGTAGAAGTTATAAAAAGGCAAATATAGGCTTGATATCAGGAGGAAGAAATACCCTAATAATTAGAGCTCTTCAAAAGTGAAATTGGCTGTAGGACTTTGCCAAGCAGGAGTTATATGATTAATTATTTTATATAGATAATGGAGATTCCTTTTGGGTGTAAATTTGAGTATATGAGATGCCTCCTAACTCTCACTTTCTGATGATTCTGCTGAATAATGGTGGCAAAGGGAATAATGATTACTGATAATGATACTGAGCACTTATAGTATACTTTAAGGTTTGCAAAGCATTTTGCAAATATTATTTTATTTGCTCCTCAGAATGACCCTTTAAGGCATATACCATTACTATCATCATTTGAAGGAACTGAATTGATGAAGGAAATGAAATCATCTGAGAGTATGACTTACTCAGGGTCACACAGCTATTGTGTGTGAAGCTAATTTTGAATTCAAGTCTTCCTGATTCTAGGTCCAATATTCTAACCAGGAGGCATCTAGTTACCTCCATTTAGATGACTTGGAAGTGGGTATCAGCAGAAAAAGGATGCTTTTCCTGTGGTTCTACTGCTTTGGTGGGTCAAGAGTATAAACAGTCTCAGATCTAGAGGATAAATAGGAAAATGTCTTTTGAAAAGAGGCCAGTTGCAATAACTGGAGGGAAATGGAGAGTGTGAGTTAAAGAAATTTGGGATAAAGGAGAGTTTTCAACTATCAGATTGATTTCCAGAGAGTACAATGAAATTTAGGGGAGAATATTATATGGACTTTGGAGAGACATTGTGTTGAAATCCATATTAATGAAAATATAGGGAGAAAGAAGATGGGAAGAAGATACTATCTCAGTCAACTCTGAATCTATCACATAGGAATGAGGCCAGTCATAGCTGAGAATTATCTAACAATAGCGTAGAAAATGAACAGACTGGTATTTCAGTGCCTTCAGATTCATCTCACTGATGGAAGCTCAAGATGCTTTATTAGCACATACGCTTCTTTTTAGAAGACCTTCAACTTCCAAATCAGTACTGTATATTGACAAAAGAGAGATAAGGGCTAGGCAAGGGAGTTAAGTAACTTGCCTAGGGCCACATAACTAGGAAGTATTTGAGGTCATATTTGAATTTAGGGCCTCCAAACTTTAGGCATGGATCTCTATCCACTGAGCCACCTAACTTCCCCTCTCATATACTTCTAAAGAGGAGGAATAAAAATGTTATAGACAGAACCCTGGAGAAAGCCCTGAATTTAAGTTCTACACCATGATTGAGACTGATTCCAGCATGACTCAGAGTAGTTACACCTAGTAGATATCCTGCAAGTGTGTCAAGAATAAATTTGAAATGTTTAGCTCTCAGAAACATCTGTCCTCCTTCACACACACACACACACACACACACACACACACACACACACATGATTTACTATAGCTTAAGATCAATAATGACTTTGACCTCTATTCAGAGAGCCTTCTATTGTCCTTAGTTCCTCAAAATTGAGACCTAGAGGTATCCTATTAAGTATTGAACCAAAGGCCTTTGCAGATTGACTCTGAAAGCTTGATCAATGTTCTCTATTGCTTTTGAATCCCACTAGAGGACTTTATTTTTTTTCCCAGTAACAAAAATATTTTTATTTCCCAAAATCAATCACAGTTTTTGTATCAAGGGATTTTGAGATCCCTGGATATGAATGAAAATATTATTATTTTTTATTTTATTTAGTCAATTTAAAACATTATTCCTTGGTTACAAGAATCATATTCTATCCATCCCTCCCCTATCATCCCCCTTCCCATAGCCCATGTGCAATTCCACTGGGTTTTACATGGGTCATTGATCAAGACCTATTTCCATGTTGTTGATGTTTGCACTGGGATATTCATTTAGAGTCTACATCCCCAATCATATCCCCATTGACCCATGTCATTGAGCAGTTGTTTTTCTTCTGTGTTTCTACTCCCACAGTTATTCCTCTGGATATGAATAGTGTTCTTTCTCGTAGATCCCTCCGAGTTGTTCAGGATCACTACATTGCTATTAATGGAGTCCATTACATTCGATTGTACCACAGTGTAACAGGGTTAATACAAATTATCCATGGTGTTGGTAAAAGTGTACCAGAAAAGCAGAAGAATCAACCAATTTTCTCTTGTGATCTTTGATGTCAAATACACGATGTGTATATTCCAGGCATATGTGTAGAATTTCAGGCACATTATCCTTTACTCACTCAATCAAAATAGCAATAGGAATATCTTAAGAGCCCACCATACTCCTGGCACTGTGAATAGTACTGAGTATAAATAATGAATTGAATAATCCTTATTCTAAAGGAGATCATGATAAAAAAAAATGACAAGATACCTTTGGCAATGTGAATATAAATTACATAGTGTTTCCTAGTTAACAGTAAATAATAATTATACAAGTCTTTAAGTTTTGTAAGAATATTTCATCTCATTTGATTTTGTGCAATATTCCTCACAGGTATTATTCTTGACATGTTAGAGATTATAGACCTGAGGCTTAGAAGGATCTGAAGGAAAGAATTCTCACTGTCTCTGGATTCAGAAGGGTTTGGACTACAAACCCCAATTTGATAAACACTACTCATGTGACCTTATTATCCTAGGACTTCAATGTCCTCATCAACTAAATGAAAGGGTGGGTCTAAATGGTCTTCCTTCTAATGTTGTCTATGATTTCTCATCCCACCAATTTTCCCATGATAACACAGCTAGTAATTATGAAATACAGAAATCAAAACCTCTCTTAGACCAGTTTAGATATGAAATTAATCTGGGTCTTATACATTGATTGATACATACATGAATAATTTTAAAGACAAATTGGCTAGTCAATCACCAAGGCTAAGTCACTGAGTTGAATGAATCAAAAAATCTCATTTCTCATGAGAGGGAGACTAAGGTGGTGGGAGGAGAACATAAATGATACTTGGATAAAATCCTGAAATAGCAATGGAAATTGAATTGAACATTATGTTACAAAAAAGAAAGATGCTCTTGTAGAAAAGATGCTTAGAATAAGGAGTTGAAAGTTGAACAGCCAAGGTCAAAGTGGAAATGAAATATTGAACTGAGTTTAGAAATAGATGCAAACAATGCAAAATAAAAAGAAGATATCTGTATATAAGCAAAGAAAAGTATTCAAATAGAAGAAAGTGCTATCAAATTAACAACAGATTAAAATTTACTAGTATAACCGGTGCTGGGATGCAGCAAGTTTGTAATAGGATTTTGGAAATTGTCACAATGGTAAATGATCAGGAAACATTATGTTGGTGTGTGTTGCAATGTGGAAAGAATAAGTAACTAGAATTGTAGTCATGTAATCAAGCTCAAGGGCCAGCACGGGACCTAGAAAACAAAGGTTTAACAAAGAGACAATCTCTTATCAGCAGGAAGGTCTTTGTCAGAAGAATTCTATGAGAGAAGCAGGTCAGGTTTAGTTTACACACATACCACTGACAATGTCCTGGGTTTTGGAGAGGTGGCTGATCCAAGGTTAACCATTTAAAACCAGAAAGACAATTTGCTACACCATCTGAACTTGAATTTCATTCATGTCTTGCTGCTTCTAAGTCATCCTGGCTGGGTGTCACTGAGCAAGTCATTTAATCTCTTAGTGTTCCCAGGTAGGTCTTGAAAGTCTGAACTGGTAGAGGGAGTCTCCTCACTGGGGGTTCCTTATGCCAGTGAAATCTCAACACTTATTAAGAACAAACAAACAAATGTTTACAGACCTGCCACCTTCCTCCTTTCCTCCTAATTCCTTTTATTTTTGGTTTAATATCCTTGGGAAGTAAATAATAAAGGTATGATTAGTCCATTTAAAGAACTGAGGCCCAAAGAAATCCAGTGACTTGGCCAAATGCACAGGGAGACTGAGTGCTGGAAGCAAGAAATGAACCTAGTTTTTCTGATTTCAAGGTAACTTTATCACTATGCCTGATTTTGTACAATTGACCTAGTCCAATGGTACCATATGTACTTTGGATTTGTCTCTCATTGTTTATATTTCATAATACAATTTTCATCTAGAGATGCCCCAAATAACTAAATTTTCTTTACTATTAATGAAGAAGGAAGTTTCAAGGCTGCAAAGCCTAGAGCTCAACAACCGATTCTTTGCTTCAAGCATTCATTAAGAATATCCCTAAAGTTTAAGGAGGGTTTGGCTCTCTCCCTTAATTTATTTTTTACGATGAAAAAAAAAAGGAAAATGAAAGTAAAAGCGTATATTCTAAAGTAGAAAGGAGGGAGAAATCATGAAAGAACTTCATTCATACAGAAGTCTATGTGCGAGGGGAGTCTTCTCCCAGGATCACATTGAGACCTTGCCTCCATAGAGGGTGGGTTACTGAGCAGTGACCTAGGCACCTGGGCTGGAAAGGATTAAGATATGGATACAGGGTAGAAGAGAAGGAATAAAAAGGGGGGTTCTAGGGAGTGGGGGTTTCTATTCTCTCAGGTATGGTAAAAAGAAGGTGGCTAATGGAGTCATGAGGAGACCCACCCATATGGCTAGTTAGAAATAGGCTTTTTTCTCTATCTGTCTTCTCTTATTCAAGTACATATTAATAAACTCTATGGAAATTAAGGACCAGAGTTTAGTTCAGTTTTAACATCTTTATAAACAAGGAAAGGATATGGATCTCTGTTGTCACTTAAAGGTCACTTTTTATCTGAACTAATCAAAAATAAATAGAAAGAACACACACATGTACACACACATACATTTTGGTACAGAAACAGCTCAAAAGAGAAAGAGGAGTGAATAAGGAGAGTAAAGTGAAAAATGAAAAGCAGGGTACATTTGTGGAGGAATTAGTTATAAGCAGAAACTCTTAATGTTTTGATATTTCATTGGATTTGTTGATTATACCTACCTGCTTATCAAGAAGCAATGCCCTTAACAGGGAAACTTTTAGCTAATATTTATTCAATTTTCCTTTTTGAAATTTAGTTTCCTTATACAGGAGACTTCTGAAAGACTGTTGTAATGGCAATTCTCTAGCTTTATCCCTTCAACAAATTCTCACATTGGCTGTGTCTAAATCTTTTATTTTGCCCCTCTCCTTCACTTCCCCTTCCCAAAGAAGGCTGTAATTTAATATATGTTGTCCATGTCTTATTAAATAATACATATTTCCCTGTTTGTCATGTTGTGAAACTAGACATATAATGCTTATACTAGAGAAAAATTCATGGAAGAAATAAAGCAACAAATGGCATATTTTGATCTTTATTCAGACTCCATCTGTTCTTTCCATGGCAGGGGATATGCTTTTTCATAATTACTGCCTTGGAGTTGTCCTGGATCCTTGCCTTGTATATAATAGTTAAGTCTTTCACAGTTGGTCATCATATATTATTGTTATTGCATACAATATTCCTCTGGTTCTGCTCATTTCACTTGGCATGACATGACTTCATATGTCTTTCAAGTTTGTGTATTTTTTGTAACCATTTTCTTTGTCATTTCTTATGACACAATGCTATTTTGATACAATTATATAGCACAACTCATTTAGTCAGTCCCAGTTGAATGCACTATTGAATCCTAATCTGCATTCTTTCAATTTGTTGTTCTGTGTAATGGTCCTCAAAACCCAGCTACGATGGTCTGGACATGTCATCCGCATGGACCCACAGCGAATACCAAGACAGGTATTCTATAGTGAACTGTCAGCTGGACTCAGGAAACAAGGTCGACCAAAGAAAAATTCAAGGATCAGCTAAAGTCCAACTTGAAGTGGGCTGGCATTACACCAAAGCAACTAGAACTTGCTGCCTCTGTCAGAAGCAGCTGGCGATCCCACATTAACCATGCTGCCAACACCTTTGAAGATGAACGACGTTGATGTCTTGCCGCTGCGCATGAACGCCGACACCAGGCCACAACCACACCTCCCCTAACAACTGGCGTCCCATGCCCCATGTGCCAAAAACTTTGCTTCTCAGTCTTTGGACTTCAAAGCCACATGAGGGTACACCATAGATGAAAACACACAAAGACAATTGTCATTCTTGGTCACCAAGAGACTACTACTATTGACTTTAATCTTCACATACCCCAGATATGGCATTAAAATTCTTAGCTTTGGTTTTATTATCTATAAAATAAGAATAATAATAGCTTAAAAACAGAATAGGAAAATTGATAAAAATGGCACAATAGTCCACTGAAGAGAATAACTCTATTAAAGGAAGAATTGGCTATATTAGAAAAGAGTTACAAAAATGCACTGAGTAAAATAATTTATTAAAAAATAGAATTGTCAAATGGAAAAGGAGATATAAACCTCAACGAAGAAAACAAAGCTTTAAAAATTAGAATTGGGCAAGCAGAAGCTATTAATTCAATAAGACATCAAGAAACAAACGATGTCAAATAGATGAAAAATATAGAAGAAAATATGAAATATCTCATTGGAAAACTCAACTAATGTGCAAAATAGATCAAGAAGAGATCATGTAAGAATTCTTTTACTACATAAAAATCATAAAATAAATATGACATCTTTCAATAGATTATCAATGAAAGTCATCTTGATATTTTAGGACCAGAGGGTAAAATAGAAAAGGAGATTACACTGATAACCTCTTGAAAAAGATGCCAAAAGGAAAACTTCTAGAAATATTATAGCCAAATTTCTGAACTCACAAGTTAAGGAGAAAATACTGGAATCGCCCAAAAAGAAACAATTCAAATACCATGAAACCAGTCAGAATGACATAATATTTAGAAGCTTCTACATTCAAGGATTACAAGGCATGGGGTATGATATTCTGGAGAGAAAAGGAACTATGACTTCAACCAAGAATCACCTACCCAGCAATACTGAGCATAATTTTTCTAGGTAAAAAGAGAGAAGTCAAAGAAGTTCTCAAAAGAGAACTCAATATAGAGGACTTCCAAACATTTGTGATGAAAGGACCAGAGCTCTATGGATAATTTTACTCTCAATTGTAAGACTTGAGGGAAATATAAAAAGGTATACAGAAAGGAGAAATTACACAACATTTAATAATTAAATTGTTTATATCCATATATGAAGGGATTATTCTTGAAATTCCCAGGAATTTTATCATTATTTGGGAAATTAGGAAGAGTATACAGAGATAGAGGGTTAGGGTAGGAGCATAAATTGAATATGATGGGATGGTATTTAACACATAAAATTAAAGTGTGATAAAGAGGAATGCATTAGGGAAAAGGGGAAAGGAGAAATAGAATGGGGGAAATGATGCATAAAGGAGATGTGAAAGAGTTTTCACAGTGGAGGAAATTATGGGAGAAATGAGAATTGGAGTTTTTGAACCTGTCTCATTGAAATTGGCTCAAAGAGGGAAGAACAAGCACAATTAATTGGTATAGAAATCAATTCTGACATACAAGAAAGTAGGGGAGTAACATTATGAGAGAAGAGGGTGGGGTAATGAGGCTGATAGAAAAGAGGGAAAATTAGAGAATGTGGTGGTCAGAAGCTAAATAATTATGAGGATGAACTGAACAAAATCAGAAAGAAAAGGATAAATGATATGGAAAGGAATAAGATGGAGATTAATACACAGTGAATAAAATAGTGAAAACTATCAATCTAATAAAAATTTCATTTCTCAAGTACATTGAAAAATTAGTCAAAAGTATAAGAAAACAAGTCATTTTTCAATTGATAAATGGTCAAAAGATATTATCCCTCATCATGTGAAAAATGCTCTAAATCACTATTGATTAGAGAAATGCAAATTAAAATCTCTCTGAGGTACCACTTCACTTATCAGATTGGCTATTATGACAGAAAAAGTAAATGAAAAAATTTAGAGAGAAAATGAAGACACTAATGCACTGTTAGAGCAGTTATGAAATAATTCAGCCATTCTGGAGAGTAATGTGGACCTTTCACAAAAGTAATATAAAATATTGAATGCCCTTTGACCAAGCAATACTATTACTAGGTTTATTTTCCAAGAGATAAAATAAAGTAAAAACAACTATGTATATAAAATGAATTGGAAAGTGAGGGAATACCTATACATTGAGGAATTTCTGAGTAAATTTTGGTAGATTATTTTGATGTATTACTCTTTTGCTGTAATAAATTAACAGCAGGAGGAACTCAGAAAAACCTAGAAAATTTTGTATCATCCAATGAAGAGTGAAGTAAGCAGAACATTGAACACAGTAATAAAATTATTATATGATGAGTAACTGTGAATAACTTATTCTCAGCAATAAAATGACCCAAAATAATCCCAAAGGGTTCATTATAAAAATGTGATCTTTTGATATAGCCAAACTGACAGAGAAAGTATGAGGGCCCCTTTGATATCTATAAAATTACTGTTAAAAAAAACTATGATATACCATTTAAGAATGAATTTGGGAGCAACATAAGTCACAAAAAAGAGGTAATTTTTCCAGCCCAAAACAAAAACCTAGAAGGTTTGTTCAAGGGATCTAGTACACTAGGGTGGAGATGGAGTTCAAAGAAGCATGCCAAGACAGTACCCACTATGGAACTGGTTTCCAGGCACAGTTAAAGCAATAGGAAATGCTTATGGAGCTCTTAGTTACAGATGGTAATGGAGGTCACACAACTACTCATAATGATAATACAGGGATCCCTTTCCTGGTTCCAGGTGCAAGACTCATGTTAAACTGCCCATAGGCAGATCATGGAAGCAGTCCTGGGTCATTGTCTCAAAGTGGGAGGGGCACCAGAACTTGTGGCCTCGGGAGTATGGGATGTTAGTCACAGTTACAAGGTAGAAAAGAATTCTTGTGGTTACCCACAGACCACAGAAAAGTCCTAGAGAGAATTAATCACAACTCTTCTTACATTATAACATCTTGGAAGAACTGAAAGCTGATTCCAATTCTAGGTCTAAGGGCAACTTTACAAAGAGTCTAAAAGTTGGAGCAGTGCTCCCTTCACCTCAGTTACTGACCCAAAATTTATTAATTTTTAAAATCAAAATAAATCAAAAGAAAAGAAAAAAATTGGAAAATGTGCAAACAACAACAAAGAGAAACATTTATAGAAAGTTATTTTGGTGACAGGGAGGACTAAAACATGAATTCAGAAGACGATAACAAAGTCAATATTACTACATCCAAAGTTTCCCAAAAAATATGATTTTTTCTCAAAAAGAATTAGTGGAGAAACTGAAAAAAAATATTTTAAAAATCAAATCAGAGAAGCAGAAGAAAAAATGGGCAAGGAATGACAGTTATATAAGAAAATAATGAAAAATATCAACAGCTTGTTAGAAGAGATACAAAAAATACTGAAGAAAATAATATTTTTTTTAAAATAATAGGTCAGTTGGTAATAGAGGCACAAAAATCCAATGAAGAAAGAACTCTTTTAAAGGAGAATTAGTCAAATGGAAAAAGAAAAGATATACAAAAATACACTGAAGAGAACTTTTAAAAAGCATAATTGGCCATAAGGGGAAAAAAACAGGTACACAAATTCACTGAGGAAAAGAAATCCTTAAAATGTAAAATTGGCCAAATGGAAAAGGAGGTACAAAATCTCTGTGAAGAAAACAAAGCTTTAAAATTTAGAATTGGGCAAGTGGAAGCCAATGACTCCACAAGACACCAAGAAACAATCAAAGTCAAAAAATTTAAAAAAATAGAAGAAAATGCAAAATATCTCATTGGAAAAACAATTGACTTTAAAATAAATCTAGGAGATATAATTTAAGAATTTTTGGATGACTTGAAAGCCATGAGAAAAAATGTAAGAAAGGGGATCCAAATGTGAATCTCACCAGCCCACAAGAGTGTCCTCAGTTAAGCATTTCACTAATCAAAAAATCAATGCTAAAGAGGCTGAGCTGGAAAAGGCAATCTCAGATGCAAAGGAGGCAAGAGTCTCACCAGAATAAGCATACCTCTTCAATGTGAGTCACTCACACAGGAATTCAAATCCACCATAATCCAAAATCTAAATCAGAAAGCTGTAAAGATTAAATTAACTTTCCCCTGCCCATTATTAGATTTGCTCACCAGAAACATATACACCTTACTTACGAATGGGGGAAGTCTGTGACCCATGTGTACAATAGTGGGTGATGAATCAGAATCAACTGACTGCCCCCTGGCAGTCCTAAGCAAACCTTTAACTGTAATTGGTACACATAAAATGGAAGGAAGTCATAGGAAGTGACAAAAAGAAATGGTCTTTAAAAATGCCAAGAACTTCCTGTGAGGAGAGCCTTTTTTGGTCTTTCATCTTCAAGTTAACTTTGGAGGAGCTCTGACTGAGGATCTCTAACTGCTTCTACTTTCCTTAAAACTACCACATGGGGAAAAGCCTGACTCCCCTGGATTTTCTGAAGGGACTAGCCTCAGGAGAGATGTACCCTATTAAGAGAGGGTTCCTGCATTCCCAGGTCTTCTTTGGCTCATGTCTGAGGTAGCTCAGACTAAGGATTAATTAGCCCTGCCTGAGCAAAATACTTAGTGTGTAGACTAGATATTTTACCCTATCCTCTCTCTGATTTTCTTACTTTCACTCTTTCTATATTTTACAAATAAATTATTAAAATAAATCTCTTTGGAATTTGTCTAAATTCCTGGAGATCCTACTCCTAAATGATCTAGTCCATCCTTTGATATAAACCCCTTACATTTCTGGCCCTTACAAAGCTGAAATCAGAAGCTGAATCTGAAATAAGAATGTGAAATAGGAATCCGAATGCAAAGTCAAAATGGGAAATCCTTGACTTCCTGTTGGATCTCACCTTATAAGCACTTTTCTCCATCCAACAGTTCTCCCATGTCACATCTCAGGAACCAATCATAATTCCTTAATTTGTCTAGCACTTCCTGCAGGGTGGGGGGTAGTACTTGTGGGATCCACTTTGGGTCTTTGAGGGTATGAACTTCCTTTCCTAGTTTGATTCCTAGCCTGATTAATTATGAAAGGAAGGGCACTCCAAGTTCTCAATTGATTTAAGTTAAAATAAACAAAGGGAGTTTAAAAATTCCCTTTCACAACCCTATCCCCAAACACAAATATTCTTCTCTACCCTAGAACTGAAACCCAGAACTGCACATGGGCAATACTGTTAGCAATCAATATTAGTTGTACTTAGTGTCAGCAAGGGGTACCTTTAATTTTCTTTCTCACCAATTGTCCCAATCTTTTTCTGGCTCTGGACTGAGAGCACCTGAAGATGACTATGCATATGTAGATTCTAGACAGGTCTCCATCTAGGTGACATGGACTTTTCCTACTGATCTCTTAAGTTTTCTTAGGCAGAAAAGTGTCTCACCTTAAACTTTTGTTTGCTCTTCCTCTCCAAAACTTGGTGTCATTATTTTAAAGTTGTTTGGTGACATTTAGGTGGTTCAGTGAATTGAGAGCAAAGCATAGAGATGTGAGGGTCTGGGTTCAAATCTGACCCCAGACATATTCTAACTGTGTGACTCTGGGCAAGTCACTTGAGCCTCTTTGCCTAGCCTTTATTGTTCAGTTTTGATCCAAAGATAGAAGGTAAGGGTTTGTTTTTCTTTAATACATTTGGGGGGCCATTGCTGGGAGTGTTCATTTGAGTTGCTGCACCACATCCACCAACTTGGCTCTACCTGCCACTAGGGATTATTGAATCAGGGAATTACAATGTCATATCTGAACATTAAAAAATCACTTTGGCAAATATATGAAGGATAGATTGAAGAGAAAAAGAAATATGAGGCAGGGAATGTAATTAGATGGCTATTGCAATAGTTTTAAGATACATCTAAGTCCTGAACTAAAGGAATGACTGAGTCAGTGAAGATTATGAGAACTTTTGTTGAAGTACAAAGGACAAGTTTGGCAACCCAGTTGATTTATATGGTAAATAATTTTGAGTAATCTAGTATGACCATAAGTTTCTGAAAATGGGTGACTAGGTTTGTGATAACCATGTATAGCATTTAAAAGAACTTTTAGAAAAGGGTAGCTTTGGGAAGAAAGATAATGAGTTTGGTTTGGGACATGTATTTAATGAATATAGTACATCCATTTGAAATGTTTATTAGGTAGTTGGTGAAATAGATGAATAATAAAAGGAAGTATGTAATGATATGGGTTTTTGACAATGCAGCAAACTCTCCCCATGTGAATTATTTCTACTAAAAAGGGAATATAATCCACCTAAAAAAAAGTAAAACTGTCTTTTGGAATGTGTTGCATAAGAGTTTTAATGACCATAGTCACAGAGGGAAAAATATCAGAAGTTCAACTCAAATTAATTTAAGAACATTATCAAATACCTAATAAGTGGTAGGAACTGTTGTAGGGACTGAAAGAAAAAATGCCCTTTTCCTTTAAAAGTTTATGTTTAATAATAATAATAAAAACAACTAGCATTTATATAGCAATTCAGTTTACAACTATTACATCATTTTATCATAGCAACAACTGAGGAGGTCAGTGCTATTATAATTCCCATTTTATAGATAAGAAAACGTAGGAAGACAGAGATTAAATGACTTCCCCAGTATCACACAGCTAGTGTCAGAGGGTAGACATGAATTAAGATCTTCCCAATTTCAGGTCCATTGCTTTATATAATTATACCACCTAGCAGTTCCATCTATTCCCACTAAAGAGAAACAAAGATAAAGACAATCTTATTCTTGATTGATATAAGAAGATTTCAGGGTTACAGGAAGCAT
This sequence comes from Monodelphis domestica, assembly GCF_027887165.1. Taxonomy (NCBI): domain Eukaryota; kingdom Metazoa; phylum Chordata; class Mammalia; order Didelphimorphia; family Didelphidae; genus Monodelphis; species Monodelphis domestica. The sequence continues at coordinate 82,648,967 of NC_077233.1, forward strand.
CAACATTTTGGTGGGCAATATCAGGAAAGGCCAAGTGTAAGAGTTGGCAATGAACTAGTTCATGAAGAGAGCTAGAGGTCTAAGCAGTGGAGATGAGGAGAGTAAGAACACTTCAGACATGGGAGGCACACAGTTCAAAGTTAGCGAATTACAATGTTCTATACAGAGAAGTAGGATTTGGGCAGGAATTATTTAGATTTAAACCCAGACCTTCTTGATTCTAAGATCAAAACTTAATCCATTTTTCTACACTGGCTTTACATTCCCCAATGATGCATCACAAATACTGTAGCAATATTTAACTTTCTACTATTTATTCAAATTTTCATTGTTATTATGTACACTGATTATTGGTGGGGTGTCTGCTGATATTCCTCACATAATTTCATAGAAACAAACCTCCCTCAGTCTATCATAATTGAATAAATTATTGATGAATAAAGTAGGAAAATAAGTTTCCTTTGAAGAAAAACGATTCTGAAATTGAATAAAAAAGAATGAGACATAGATTTTCAGACATAGATAATATGAGAATTTATTTTCCTTGGAAAAGCATATTTATTATAATTTACTATATACACATTACAAATCCTGTGCATCACATTGTTATGTTACATGTATTATATATAAAATAAAAATATACACTTTCAAAAAAAAATACACTACTTTAGTTAGCTATGTAGACTTTTATCTTTTGGGCTACATTTCACTAAGACTATCCAAAATTTTTGGTGAAATGAACTATTCTGTTCCCCACTTTTGAGACACATTTTCAAGGTAGCTAATCTCTGTGTGGACCTTGTTATATCTAAGGGCACTATAGGCCTACCGAATGAATTTACTTACTCATTGTCCTAAGCCGATACCTAATAGGTATGCACTGAATTGTCTCAACTTGTAGAGACTGTCCTCAGCAAGTAGCTTGCCTTTCCAGCCTTCACATTCCTGAATGGCATGAATAGACAAGTCATAGATGTCCTAAGGAAACCTGTTTCTTTTTGGGGGGGGGGAGTTGGTATAGCCAGTCAGCTTTTAAAAAGTATGGTCTATTCTGAAGTGGGCTGCGCTTCTTAAGTGGGTGCTATCTGTCAAAGCTGCCCCAAGGCATATATCATTTCAACCTCATCATTTAGCTGATGAGTCATTCTTTTAAGAGATGGTCTTGAGGTCTATTCAGTAGTGCAATAGCCTGTCTCCTTTAACTCAGCACAAGGCTACTTGATGGCATTTCTGCCTGATGTGCAAGCAAGGTCAGATAAAAGCAGTAATCATCACTAATTCTAGAGGCCCTTAATCGTGAGAAGCAAATTAACGGGTATGAGTCAGTTAAGTAGAAAAATCATTTCTTCCTCGCCTGTATGATGTTTAGGAAGATGGTTCCATCTTCAAAAGGGGTGGCGGGAGAAGAATCCCTTAATGATATGAAAATTCATTGTTCACTTGGTCCACTCACTTCTAGAAAAATTTTGAGTAGGAGATAGTGTAGTGAGTGATTTAGAAAATGCCTTCAGAATAATGCTACAGAGAGGAAGTTAACATCTTAAATTGAATATATTAGTTTCTATTTACCAATTTCTTATTTAATGAAGAAACACACATATAACACACCTGAAAATGGGGGAAATATGGTCAGATTCTAGCAGAGTAGAGCATTTCAGTTATGTAAACTTTCACTAATAATTGAGGTTAGCCTGTAGTTTATTGTCTTCAGAGTTGCCTGGGTATACAGAGAAGTTAAATAATATGCCTTTGAATTGTCAGCTAGCATTTGGCAGAGGAGGACTGGAAGTCTTTGTGACTACCACAGAAGACAGATCACCGATCCTGGAGTCAGTTGTGGGATTCCAGACAAATTATATGACCTGTTTTTGCCTCAATTTTGCCATTTGTAAAATAGAGATGAGAGTACCTTTCTCCTAGTGTTGTTGTAGGCTCCAAAGGAGATAATAATTGGAAAGTACTTGGCATACTGTCCAGCATATAGTAAACTCTAAATAAAATGTTGTGATGATGATGTTGATGATATGAAGATGATAATGATGATATTAGTAAACTAGCTACTATGCCATCCAAAATATGCTTTCTATGATAAGAACAACAATAATTAGAATATTAATCCACATTATTGATCGCCACAAATCCTTTTTCTTTGGAAAAATAAATTGTCTAGCAAAGTAATGAAGATCTGAATATTGTAGCAGTCTTTCTTTAATTATGCCAACATGGTCCTCAAGAGATCTTCTTCAGTTTCAATTATGTGTGAACTTTAGTTTCCAGAAAGGGCCAAAATGCTGCTTGTTCTTCAGCTTTCACCAGGTCTTTTCTCTGCAGAACAGGAAAGAACAGCTAGGACCCAGGAATTGGAGTTCTCTATCTCAACACTTCTTTCCTTTTTGTTTGGTGATCAAAGGAAGAATGGTTATTTGTTATAAATGATAGTTCCTTCTTCTCAAAAGCCACTGCAGAAAACATAGTCAAGGAAATTCATGTTGAAACCATTTTACCAAATGGAGAACTCTTGGGCAGGATCTCTTGAGTATGTCCTTTACATAGCCATAACAGTACTACATTCCTTCCTAAGATCAGGAATTTTGCAGTCACTTGTTAAAATTGAGAGTATACTTAAAATCTCTAGTTGTACAGCACAATCATCAAGATAAACAACAATACTTCAAAATAAAAAAGGTTGTTTTTCTTAACTTCCTGGATAGTCACCCTCAGTATAGTTAAAAATACTCATTAACAATAGAAACAGTAGATGCTTTAACAAACTAAATATCTAAATTATACATAGGGCATATTACATACACATTCTAAAGAACAAGGAAATTATCACAAACAGTAAAAGAAAAAGTTACCTACTTAATTGTTATTGATAACAATGTCAATAAACATATAAAGAACAAGTGTGATCATAACTATATATTCAAATATATAATGAACAAAACAACTCCTCGCTAACAAACGTGATACCATACTACAAAAATATCACATGTACATTAGGACAAAAGTAATAGGAAAATCCAAATAGATACATGATTCAAACATGAATAATTACTGTATGCATCAATAAACTTATTATATAGTCTATATCTAGTATGGCTGACAGATCATTTGTTATTACTTCTGTTGGTCAATATATAAAATTATAAGTAATTCTATTTTCTGACTAAATAGATTTGTTTCTTGTAATTTATTTGCCACCAGCTACTCTGCTTGATTTCATCTCTACCATCATACTCATCATCCTCCCATAACAGATGCTTTCTGGAGGCATGCTATTCCTTTTCATGTTCTTCTTGTGTATTGTCATCCCTCATTAAATCTCAGTCTTCATAAGGACAGGGAATATCTTTCTTTTTGCTCATTTATTTTTTCAGAACTTAACACAATGCCTGACATATGGTAAGTGTTTAGCAGATGTTTATTATATTATATTGTACCTTACTGGTGTATCTGCCTTACCCCCATGATCTACTGACATTATGGGCTCATTATCATGATCTTTCTCCTCCTCTTTTTCTTCCCCCTTCTTATCCTCCTCTTCATCTTTTTCATCATCCTAGTATAGTTTTACTTCCTTTGCCCTGAACTCATAGATAGCACAGCTAGCTTTCATTAGTTCTATGATCTACGAAGTATTTACTAACTCTAAGTATTTATGTAGCTTACATCATGATCAAGAAATGAGTTGTCTCTGGGTTGCTTTGTTTTGTTTTAACCTCAATATCACTCTTATCTGCTTTGGACAGACTTTCTGAGAGGTTTTTATTTGCTCACTCTGTTGAGATTCAATCCTTCACGCCTCTCTACCAGCTATACAGAAAATCCAACTAACTGTCCTAAGGACAATATGTGGTTGCAGTGAATTGTCTTTATAGGGACTCCTTCCCTCTCTGGAGCAATTCTGTCAACTGGCAAGTTGTCTAATCTCTCAACACTGTTGCCTTCTCTGAGAAGACACATGAAGCATAAAGCGATCAAGGAGAAAGTTTATGTTAGGTATATAAAGACATTATCATCATCATGTCAAAGCATAACAGAAAAACAAATTTAGAACAATGAACATCTCAACAACATCAATGTTAAAGTATGTTTTTGGTACAAAAAAAATTAGACATTCAGAAAGAAACTGGTGATATTTAGTAAAACAAGACTTACCTCCTCAAGATTAGTATCGGAAGAAAAAATGTTCCCTTTTCAAAAACTGAGGAAGAAAATGCACATTCTCCAAATGTGTAGGGAATGTATATTTTAAACTTTTTATAAAAATGCCTTTGAAACAGAATACACTTTATAAAATAATGACAGAGATCAATAGCATATACAGCCCATTATATTTGTCAAAAATAACCCAAAATCGTTCACCTCTGAACAGAGCCTTGATATAGTTAAGATCCAAGAATGGCATCAGAAGACCTTCCATGACTGACATCTTCATGAACTCAAATGAGAATTTTGAAAAAGAAGTATTGAACACATATCTGAATAATACAGGTCTGTTGATAGAAATAGGGATATTTATAATAGTTATTCCAGATCAAGTGATTGTCACCAGAAACTATAGAAAAGATACCATTTAGAAGTGAGAACATATGGACTGATGTAAATAATGCAATCAAATGGGAGAAGCTGTCCATCAGCATACTTCAGGTTGCAAAATTGTATTATCTATCAGAAGCCTAGAAAGTCAATATTATGTATTCATATTTATATACAAGAATCTAACTTTCATTTATAATAGTTCTGTTACTACAAAGAAAAATCCCAAAACTCTCCTCAAGAATTCAGTAAATAAAACATACTGGAATGAAGCTTTATTTGAGAAAGAAATGTTTCATATGGCCCCTTAGACATAAGTTTGAGCTAAAAATATTGAGAACAATGTTTTAATATATGTCACCATGCACACTACTTCTAATCTCCAAACTCCAAGCATTAAAAAGTTTTCTAAATGATGACTCTACTGAGCAAATTAAGACATGAGAAAACAAGAATAGTTCCATGCTAAGCTGATTCTTTTATTTCTTTCTTCTAAAGATCTTTTCAGTCTACAAAGAATGTTCATACAATTACAAATAATATTCTTTCTATGCACATATTCACAGAACATTAAATACAAAGAAGGCAAACCTATGACATGCTCAGTTTTTCTCTAAATTACACAAAAATAATGAGATAAGATATTAATACCTCATTAATATTTTTAATAAGATGGTGGTGATGAGCTTACATGATAATATTCTGATTCATTTTCAAAAAGCAGTAATTTTTATCATTGTATGTAAAAACCATTAAATATGAGAGGGTTTAAGCTGGATATCAACTGAAAAGGAACCAAAAATCTCCAGGATAATTTATATCTGAAATGCATAGAGGAAGGATAATAGAGACTATTGACATTTCTGGAGTACATTAAGCCTGTCAAGGCATTGTAAAGAGGTTATTTCACATGATTGTCCCAATAATCTTGTGAGGTTCTCTTATTATCCCAATCTACAAAATAACAAATTGAGGCTCAGTGAGATTAGGTGAATTGCCCAGCACCATACAGTTAATAATGATAAAGTCCAGTATTTATATCCTGCTCTAAAATTTGCAAAGCACTTTGCAAGTTTTGTCTCATTTTCCCTTTAAGAAATCGTTTAAAGAAGACCGGTGCTACTTAAAATGTCCATTTTATAAATGAGGGAACTGAGGTGCCTAGGTTAGATTACTTGTGCTGCATCTCCCAGCTTCTAAGTTTCTTAGGCAGGATTTGAACTTTTATTTTCATGGTTCTAGATGTAGTATGAAATGTGCTGTACCACTTACCTATCTATGCTATCAATGCCACTCAAGGTATGTATACACATGATTGGAAGAGCCCCTTTACACTTTGCCTTCTTAATGGAACTTAAAGAAATCTTAGTATTCTTATTGCTATATCAAATTGTTAGGATAGAAAACATCTAGATATTATTCACATTAACTATTGTGTAGGAAGTGAAATCTATATTTCTGATGTTACCTTGATCCAAATTATAGCCTTTTCTAAGCCCTTATGTACTCTTAAAACACCTGTCAATTCTGTGCAGCTGTTTTCATCTTTGCCCTATAGCACAGGTGTGGAAATAGAGAAAGCCAAATGCCAGGGGCAGGTGTGACGTGACTGAGTGTGGACACCAATGAGTTGTTCAATGGGAAACTCCCAAGGACTATATCACTTGATAGATTCTGGTAGGTCAATTCAGTGTTTCAGTGAATAAAAACATTTCTCTGGTGGTCTTGGCAACTTGGACTTTCAAACACTCTCTTAAAAAACAAGATTAAAAGAGCCTTTATATGGGTTTTGTGGCATCTGACTGTTTATAGTTCTAATGTTAATACTTTCTTTTTATCAAACACTACTTAATTCAAAAATGGACCCTCAACAATATTTTGACTCTGTGGTTCACAGGTCCAGACTTATGGCCCTCAGCTTCTACAAAACTAACTTCTTCAACTGTTTCAATTATGTCTAACTTTGTGAACCCAATTAAGTTTTTTTTGGCAAAGATCCTGAAATGATTTGCCATTTTTCCTTCTCCAGTTAATTGTACAGATGAGGAAACTTGGACAAACTGGATTAAGGGATTTGCCCAAGGTCATCAAGCAACTAAGTGTCATGGGCCAGATTTGAACTCAGGAACATGAGTCTTTCTGACTTTGGGTCCAGCAAATCCTCCTTATTAAGTTCATACTTTCCCCCTCCCTTTAAATTTTCTTAAAAAAACAAATGAACAAGAATTATGCCAGTCTTTGTTCTAAGTGCTTTGTATACAAAAAAAAAAGGCAAAAGCAGACCTTGTCCTCCAGGAATTTATAGTATAATGGGAGAGACAATATGTAAGCAACTATGAACAAACAAATCTTAGTCAGAGTAAATTAGAAATCATCTGAAAAGGAAGACACTAGCATTAAGGGCAGCTGGAATCTTGGTTCTCTTCACTCATCTTCTGTCATTCAATTAAGAGTTGTGCAATTGATCTCATTCAAATCATACTCTTAAAAAAAACCCTTACCTTCCACCATAGAAGCAATACTGTGTTTCAAGGCAGAAGAGTGGTAAGGACTAGGCAATGGATGTTAGGTAAAAAAATCATACTCTTTTGAATCCTTTCTCAATCTCCATGTTAAATAGATTGCAAATAGAAATAGATTGGAGATTAAAAATTTTTTTAATGCAAAATAGATCACAGAAATGATAGAAGCTGAAAGGGTTATGAGGGGGCATTATGGGAGAATGACAGTATTATCATTAGATAAGATAGAATTGGGTTGAAATATTGCTTCAGATAATCATGATTTAGGGGACAGAGACTTTGATAATTTTTCTCTTAACCTGTTTCTTTATCTTTAAAATGAAGAGAACCCAGTGGAATTTGTTATTGGCTACAGGAGTGGGATGGGAGGAGGGGAGGGAAAGAACATGATTCATGTAACCATGGAAAAAAACATTTCAGTTTAATTAAATAAATAAATAAACTTACAATGAAGAAGATAGGAAAAGTACTGACTAGATAAGGTCATTGTCAGTTTCAACTGAGTTAGTATATGCTGAGATTGATATGACTACTAGTTCCAATTAGTGATATAGATCTTTAGGAAAATTCTAGGAAACATTACTAAACAGATGGATTAAAAGGATTTACAATATAAAATGAATATTCATTTGCATTTCTTTAGTCCTTTAAGGCAAAGATATTTTTCTGACATCATTCTTTTGAGGGAAGCAGTAGAAACCTCATAATCCACATTTTACAGAAGATGGATGGCTCATGCAAAGGGATTAAATGAGTTGGCTAGATTTGCATAGTGAGTAAGTGGCAGAGCTGAGACTGCAATGCAAAATTTTGGACTCAAAGTCAATTCCTCTTTCCACAGAATAATCCTGCTTCATTGGGAACTATTCTGAGAACTGAGAATAAGCTATTCATTTCAGAAAGACTTTCTTCTTTTTTAGATTACGGCAAATTTATAGGTACAGGGTAGATTAAGTTTAGTAGAGCCAATCTTTGTAGCCAAGATGAGTTTGAACATCATATGGTTAAATGAATTGATAGCTGTACTTCTTAAATAGCACTTCCCAAAATGTTGATAACAGACCAGACTCAAGTTGTCCTGAAGTCTCTATTTTAGTGTACCATATGTGGCACATTTTTTTGTCCTATTCTTTTTAATATTGTTAACGATGACTTGAATAAAGATTCCAAGTTGTTGTCAGTGCTGGGATTTGAGTATCTCTCTCTCTCCCCTTTTCCATTAGAGCAAATGGGGAAAATAGATTATATTATCTCACTCTTACTGTTGCCATGTTTAATGGGGGTTAGAGTTATAATGATAAGTGAGATCAAAAATAATGAAATTGACAGACAGAAGATTTATTTAATGTATACTATTCACTAATCATTGTTGTAAATGCTACAGATTTAAATAGAAGTGAACAAGGTGGTACATCTCCTCAATGATAAGGGTTCTTTTTAATGGCAAAAGAAACACATTAAAAGGAGCTAGAAAAATATGAGTAGGACCTATAGAGCAAGAAGTATGGGTAGAATATAGTGGTTGTTGAAGAGATGGAGAAGTTGGGAAAGTAAGCTGAGCCAAAAGTGAACTTAGCATGGCTAGGCACCCTCTTGAATTGCAGGGTTTGGGATCCAACAACCATGAGAAAGTTAATTAGTTAAGAAGTATTGTCCATTGGAAAAGGAGGTGAACATAATAATGAGATAAGATATAAGAAATGGTAGAAAATTTTGTTTTATATAATTAAAACTTTCTACACATTTAATTTCATAATGTGAAATTAAATGTGTAGAAGTTATATATATATATATATATATATATATATATGTTTGTGTGTAGAAAGCCTCTCTCTCAAAAGAGAGAGAGAGAGAGAGAGAGAGAGAGAGAGAGAGAGTGAGAGAGAAAGAGAGAGGGAGGAAGGGAGAAAGGGAGTTATTTATATGTTGCTAAACCACCTCATTAAAATAGAAAGTCTTTGATGTCAAGGAACAGGCCTTTTTCTTTCTTTGTATCTTTAATGCTTATAAGAATTCTGACATAGTAAACACGACTAAAAATGAAAATACACATATTATTTCATTTTCTTTTGAATTTAAGTACTCTATTGCATTTAATTTTATGACTTCTGTAAATTGTGACAATATATTGTGTGGATGGAAGGGGAATATCAATTTATTTTTGACATGCTATTAGCCTGTTTTACTCCCAAAATTTATTGACAGTGACTCCTTTCACAATTTTTTATTCTTTAATGATTTATAGCCACTGATCTTTTGTATATATTTGGTTTTATTTTTGATATATCCATTTTGTTCCATTGGTCTATGTTGATATTTTTGCCCAGTATCTGACACTTTTAATGAGAATTGCTTTATAATAATGGAAGTGCAAGTCCATTTGTATTCCCCATTTTTCCTTCAAATTAATCTTTGATATTGTTTCACTTGGTTTTTTTCCCACATGAATTTCATTATTCCAAAATCTTCTAGTCACAGAGGATGTTAGAGGCCATATGGTATCACACATGCCTGACTAAAAATCTCTTTTATAATATCTCCAATAACTGGTCATCCAACTTTTGATTGAAGATCTGTAGGGATTTGGAATCCACGAACTCCTGAGGCAACCCATTAGAATTTGAGACAGATCAAATTATTGGGAGGTTTGCTTCTAAATGGATTTATGAGCTGAAATCTGGCTCTCTGCAGCTTCTACCCATTACTGTTACTTTTGCCCTCTGGGTCCAAGTAAACAAATCTAATCCCTCTTACACATGAAAGCCTTTTAAATACTTGAAGATAGTTATTATGTTCTACCTAAGCCTTTTCTTCACTAGGAAATATATGGACAATTCTTTCAACTGACCTTCATATGACATAATCTCCAGACCATTTACTGTCATGTTTGCCCTCCTACGAATGTTCTACAGTCCCCCTTGCCTTTTGTAAAAGGATATTTTAAACCCAACATTCCAGATGTAGACTGACAGGGGCAAAGTATATTGGAATAATCACTTCCCTTGTTCTGGATCCAATTTGGATCTTAGTGAAGCCCCAAGCTATCCTAACATACTATTGACTCAGCATATAAACAAATAACTAGAATGGTGACTAAATATTTGTTTTGATTTTTTCTATTAAAATTTCATTTTATTGGTAATGCATCCATTTTATTAATTAATTTAGGCAGTATTTATCAACTGATCAATTCTAATATTTAGATATTCCTCTATTTCCATTCCCAGTTTTATTGCAATCTTTTATTGTAATTTTATCATTATCTTTAAATAGATTTCTAGGTAAATTGATCCCTATGTGATCCATTAATATTTAATATTCTTTACAATGTTAAAACACAAGTCTAGAAGGTAGTTTTTCTTAAAAGATTTGTTTAAAAACTCAGTTCTAAATGACTTATATTTGCTTATTTGCAATTTTCACCTGAAATGGGGTCCTAATTCTACTCACTGTGTCCAAGTAGTACAAGACTAATTCTTCATCTATATGACAGCCTTTTAAAACTTAAATCACCTCTATGTGTATTTATTTTCTCTAGCACACACTTGATCAACTCCTCCAAATATCTTATTTCAAGGTTCTACCTCCTTTTCACCATCCTGTTTTCTCTTCTCTATATATAGTCCGGAAATTATGGGTCCTAGAAATGAACATGGTTCTTCACAATGCATCTGATTATGACAGAGAAGAATAAAACTGTCAGCTCCTTTATAGTTAGAAATTATGCACCTTTTAATGAATCTCAAAATTGCAGTAGTATTCTTTTCTTTTAGTTGTTGTATAACTCTAATGAATCTTATTGAGCTGGCATGTCAACAAAAACACTTGGATTTCTTGAAGCTGTGAAGGTGATTATGTTAGATTTGGCACCCATATGTGACTTTATATTTAGTCCTAGTTAATTTCATTTTATTAGATGAAGCAATATGTTTTAGTCCATCAAAGTCCTTCTACTTCTGGTTTTTTTGTCCAATGTGTAAGCTATCTTTCCCCAAATTGTACCTTCTTCAGATTTAATGAGTATGCCTTCAAAGCCTATATCTAAACTCATTGACAAAAATATTTAACAGAACAGGGGCAAAGACAAATTCTTGGGGTATTTTACTAGTGAATTCTTACCATATTAAGACAAAACCATTCATTAACAATTACTCTTTGAATCCAGACATCCAACCATTTTTGCAGCTACTTATTATCTAGTTCATGTATGCAATGAATATCCTTTAAAATTTGTCTATCAACTTGTCAATTGAAACCATGTAGGGAACCTATATTTTACAATTATCATTCATTGAGGAAATGTTCTTCATATTTATTACCACATTTTCTTCTGTTCTATCCCTTAAATAAAAATTTTGTTTCTGTTCTCTCATTTTAAAATTACAATTTAAATATTTATTATCCTCTAAATTAATTTGAGTTGCAAAAAATTACTCTTCCTCCTACCATTCTATCCCTGTTAGGAAAGAACGGAGTCCCAAATCTGTTATATGTATATATGGTAAAATAAAAAAAAATTTCTACATTCTCTACATCCAATGATAAAATGCCTCGTTCAGTACTCTGAACCTTCCACATCACCATTAGGAGATGGGTAGAATATTTATTCATTTCTCTGTATTCTTGGTCATTGTGTTGATCAGTATTCCTAAAATTTTTCAAAGTTGTTGGGCATTATGACATTGTTGTTATTATTTTCCCAGTTATAGTTACTTTACTATGCATCAATTCATATACTTCTTCCTAGACTTCTTTGAAACCAACCTCTTCATAATTTCTCGTAAGATTATAATATACTTTCACTGTACAGTGTTATATATACTTTTTACACCTTGTGTGAGAGTATGTTTTATTTAGTAATAATATCTCCCTAAGTTTACCCTTTCTCTAATTCTCACTTCTTCCCTCTCTCTCCTATTTCTTTGTTGAGTAAAATGTCTTTCTGTTAGCAACTTTGTGTGCATACACACACACACACACACACACAAGCACACATGTTGTTTTATCACAACATAAAGTTGTAGTCAAGTTTTAAGCTATCATAACTTAAGTCATTTCAATACAAGTTTTAACATTTTAAAACTTAAAACCTCTATGGCTCTGTATAAAATATTATGTCTACTTTATGAAATTTCATAAAGTTTTATGTTTATGATTGATCTATTGGTATTTTCACAAGTACATGAAAACAGTGTGTGTTTGCAAATTTCTGAGAATATAAACTAGTGGAGGAGAGACTCAAATTTGTTTTGTTTTTTATATCCATGTTTCCTAGGAAAGGGTCTGTATCTTCGTACAGGGAATGGCTCATAGCAGGTGCTTAATAAATATTTCTTGTAATATTTGTGATTATTTGCAATGGTGGAGCTGGTGAAAGGTCATAAAAAGTTCAGCTCCTTAATTTTCTAATTAAAAAATAACAAGGAAAATATCAAAAAGAATTCTCTCTCTCTCTGTGTCTCTGTCTGTCTGTCTGTCTCTCTCTTTTTCTCTCTCCCTATCCCTCTCTCTCTCCACCCCCTCCATGTATGTTTATATTTATGTCTATCTGCCACTCTTACCAAAATACATTTTTGACACAAATCAACCAAAAATTTCAATGGAATTAAACAAAAAACTTGTCTTCTAAAGTGGGTGAAATAGAATGGCTTATGAGAAACATAGAAAAATGTTCCAGAAGAAGAATAAAGTTTATCATAGAAACAAAATCATGTTTTTGATGCATAATAAAATGGATAACAAACTTACTTATGGAAGCAAATGAAAAAGTTAAATTTGAGAAAAATATACATGAGACAATTAAGGAACTTAGCATTACCAAGAAATCTCCAGACAAAATAATAAAAGTTTGGAAAAGTATGAGAAATAATGTTTTGATTGACACATAAATGAGACTAACTGAATCTCAGAATCTCAAAGTTTCTAAGTTGACATAATTTCAATCATCACTTAGTCCATTTAATATTCTCAAAGAATCCATTATTACAATATATCCTGCAGGTTTCATTGAGCTTCTATTTAAAGGACAACAATAAAGGAGAATCCACCACTCCCAGGCCACCTTGGTTCACTTTTAGATATGTCTGAATGTTAGAAAAAGTTTCTAAGCTGACAGGCAACACAAGTCTCTTCTAAAATTATGGACATCATGCAGAAGAAAGAGTAGTGAGGAAGGAAATAATTTGGAATGATACATAAAGAAACAGAATGTTATTTGGTTGAGTTGGGGACCATGTCAAAGAATTTGGAATAAGAATTATGATGTAATAAAAGAACTACACGAATTTAAAACTTGGCAAGAGTGGAGGAATTAAATCTGCAAAATTTATACAGGTTAAAGGAACAGTATTTAATTTCATTTAGTTTTACTAATGTGTCCAAGGAAGATTTTACATACCTTTTTGAGGAAATGAATAAAGTATGAAAAAGTCTCAGTTAAATTTGACTATTGTGTCTTTGGATATTAATGGATTGAATTCCTTAGGACAACCAACTACAACAGTGGGTCTGGAGTCAGGAAGCTCTGAGTTTACATTCAGCCTTGAGCACTTACTAGTTGTTTGATTCTGGGTAAGTTACCTCTGTTGGCATCAGTGTTGTTACTTCTTTTGTCTGTAAAATGGAGATAATAGCATATACTTCCTAAGGTTGTCATGAAGAATGAATGAAATCATAATTTTAAAGCAATTATCATAGTGCCTGACACATACTAAGCACTATATATATGTTGGTTATCTTCTTCTTCTTCATCATCATCATCATCACCATCATCATCATCATCATAAGTGTTTCCAGTGAAAGTAAGAAATTTTCAGTGCCCAGGCAATTTTCTAACACCATAAATTTCAGACATCTTGGTCTTTATTGTTAGCAATTTGTCACTGGACTTTAATTAGAATTTTGTACCCTTGGACCTCATTTCCCAGAATCCCTTTCCTTTTGTCCCACATTATGTGTTTACTTGTATAGATAAAAGTTTCTGTAATTCTGCCCTCTCGCTCTTTCCTGGCTTTTGTGGTCCAGGAAATTGCTCTTTACTCAGGCTATCACTTTCCTCTACTTCAAGTGATTATTAATAAATCTTATAAAATAAAGTACTTGGAGTATTGGATATTAAATTTTAATCTTACACTAGGAACAACAGGCCTTAATGAAATTAGAAGTCCAAATATAAATTATAAATATACATATATTGATGTATATATTTTGTTGATATACAAATTATGTATATCAATACATATGATATACATAATTATTCATTTTATATCTATATATGTATGCATATATATTTGAATCCACTAAGTTTCATTGTAATAGGTAACTATGTTGAGACCCTTTGTCTTGTTATATCAATGATCAATCAATAAACATTTTATTAAGTTCCTTTTAGATGCCAGGTTTTGTACTAAGGCCAGCACAACTAGAAAGAACTGGAGTAAAAAACTCACAGACCACCGTGACACTGCCTATACTCCCAGGTCTGAGGTGGTTCTCTGCTTTTCCTCTCCTATCAATTCTCCTTCCTCTCTCCAACTTTCTTGTGAGATTTAGGGAAAAGGAAATGCTCAGTTGTGTTCATCTGTCACCTATATATTAATTGCAACATATGATTTTTCTAGTAAAAAGAAAATGCTTCTGACTTCATTTTAAGATTCATATCCATTTTTACTTTTAAAATCTAATTGTATTCTTTTAATCAATTTGTCCCAATTATATGTGCAATTTTAACATTCATTGTTGAATTTTTTTCATTTCCAAAATCCCTCCATCCCTACCATCCTTGATCCCAACATATATGTGACACAATGAAAAACATTTTCCTACATTATCCATGTTGCTAAAGGAAGCAAAAAGAAAAAAAAATAGAGAAAGTTTTTAAAAAGCACATTTCAATATGAATTATAGTTCATCCATTCTCTCTGGAGGTGGATAGCATTTTTCATCATGAATACTTTGGATTTGTCTTAGATTATTGGTTTGATTAGAATACCTTATTCTTTCACAGTTGAACATCCTCACATTATTACTGTTACTGTATACAATGCTTTCATGGTTTTCTGATCACTTCACTTTGCATGAGTCCACAGTAGTCTTCCTAGGCTTTTCTGAAATAATCCTGTTTATCATTTCTTATAACACAATAGTATTCTATCATAATCAAATACCACAAGTTGTTCAGCCATTCCCCAAATAATGGGGATTCCCATGATATCCAATAATTTGCAACCACAAAAAGAGCTGTTACAAATATGTGTTCAAAAAGGTTATTTCCTTTTCATTGACCTCTTTGAGATTCAGAACTAGTGGTACTATTGCTGTGGTAAAGAGGTAAACAATTTTAAAGGTCTTTGGATTTAGTTCCTAATTGTTCCACAGAATATTTGGAGTAGTCTAATTGCAATGCATTTATGTCCTATTCACCCCCACACATTCCTTTTAGAATTCGACATTTTCCTTTTCTGTCATGTTAGCCATTTTTATAAGTATGAGTTATTATCATAAACTTGTTTTAATTGGTGTTTCCTTAAAGTATTTTTTTTTTCATTTTGGTAATGATGCCTTTCATTTCTTCATCTAAAAATTCTTTCTTCATAATCTTTGGCCATTTTTCAGCAGGAAAATTCACTTCTTTTTGTGAATTTGCTTCAAATCCCTACATATTTGAAAAATGATGTCTTTAAATGAAAATTGTTATAAAATCTCCCCCAGTTTTGTTTTCCTTTTAATTTTTTCTTCATCAGTTGGTTTGTATAATTTTCTTTTAAATTTCATATACCCAGAATTACCTACTTCATTTCCTGTGATGCTTTCTATCCCTTATTTGGTCATAAACTCTTCCTTATCCATATATGAGGTAGGTACATTTTTTTCCATGCTCTACTAAGTTACTTATGGTATGACTCTTCATGTCTAAATTATTTATCCATTTTTATCTTATCTTGGTATATGAAGTGAGATGTTGAACTATACCTAACTTTTACCAAACGGTGTCCAGTTTTCCTAGCAATATTTATCAATTGATGAGTTCTTACCCCCAAAACATAAATATTTAGGTTTATTGAACAGTGTTTTACTATGATCATTTAGTAGTATGTATTCTGTGCTTAATCTTTTCCACTATTCAACCACTATTTACTAGCCAATACCAATTTTTTTATGTTTATTACTTTGTAATATTATTTGAAATATGGTACTGCTAGATGGCCTTACTTCACATTTTTAAATTGACTTCCTTGATATTCTTGACCTTCTGCTTTTCAAGATAAATTTTATTAACTTCTCTAGCTCCATAAAATAATTCTTTGCTATTTTGGGGACAAATAGGTGGCACAATGAATAAAATTCCTGTAATCAAGAAGACACATTCTACTGAATTCAAATCTTGTCTCAGATATTTAATATTTATGTGACATTGGGAAGTCTCATAATCCTGTTTGTCTCATTTTCCTCATCTATAAATTGAGCTAAAGTAGGAAATGACAAACTACTCCAGTATTTATTCCAAGAAAGCACAAAAAGGAATCATGCAGAGTCAGACATAAATGGAAACATAAAACAATAACAAGAAATTTTGACTTTTGCTTTGTCTGAGATTATGATTACTACACATGCCTTTTTAAAATTCAACTAAATCATAATAGATATGACTCCAGCTCCCTATTTTAACTCTATGTCTCCATGTCTCTATCTATTTCAAGTGTCTTTCTTATAAATATTGAATTCTTCTTTCTAATCCATTCTCTTCTCCCTTTCCATTTTATGGGTGAATTCATTCAATATACTCAGAGTTTTGATGACTATCTGTGCATTGACCTCCATCATATTTTCTTCCATTTATATTTCTCTCTTTTTAACCTTTCCCTTCTCTAAAGCCTGTTTTTATTCTAGCTTCTGACCTTTTTTCTGCCTTCCTTTTTATAATCCTCCCCCTTTTACCCTTCCTGTCCTAATTCTCTGTTGAATAAGATAGATTCCTATTACTAATTGAGCATATACCATCCATTTTAGACCCCATTTATATATGACTGGGGTTTAAGTACTACCCTTAAGTATGTTCCCCTGCATTATAAAAGTTCTTCCTTTCATGTCTCTTTTTTATGTTAATTTTCCAATTCTTCCTCTTTCTTCTTTCTTGTAGTACATATTTATTTTTCACATGGCAAATTTTTTCCATTATCACATCATATTTAATTTACTCATATGATCTTTTTATATAGAGTAGTAGTAGTAGTAGTAGTAGTAGTAGTAGTAGTAGTAGTAGTAGTAGTAGTAGTCTCTCGGTAACCGAGGATGACGATTGTCTTTGTGCGCTTTTATCTGTGATGTAGATGAGTGCACAAAAACACTTGTGCGTTAAGGAGATTTAAGTGGAAAAGTAGGTGCACAGAGACAGTCCCACTCTCTCGGCATTGGAAGTCTGGGTCCAGTGGCACGAAAAGTCGTTACACCTGGAGACTTCCTCAGCTGCATTGGATGGCCGTGTTGTTCTTTGTGCTCCAACATGCCCTAAGCACTCCACAGTGCTTTGCTGCGTTGCCCTCTCAGCCGTTGAACCTTCTTATTGGTTTCTTCCGTCTGTTCCGCCGAAGCAGTCTTCACATGCTGGGTGAGCAATGCCCTGGTTCACCAGGGGTCTACGACCCGATGGCTACCCTCACAAGGTTTAGCCAGCCTGTCGAAGCCATTGCCCTGGGTGTGGCCACTGCCGCATGCTAGCAGCTACTGGGAGCCACATGTGGGAGCTAGGTGTCAGGTGAGGGTCAGAGACTGGAGAGCTGCCCTAGGAGGGTACAACAAGCCCTCGGTACCAGAAATACTACTCCTCCCTGAGCACCCCATACACCCCTCTTTTTATATATAAAATCCTTCTAATTAACTCCTTTAATAATGATAAAATTCTAACTTATATGTATTATCTTCCAATGTAGAAAGATAAATACATTAACCTTATGATTCCTATTTCATGTTTACCTTTTGGTGTTTCTCTTGAGTCTTCTTTTTGAAAGTCTAATTTTCTATTAAGCTCTGGTCTTTTCATCAGGAATGCATATTTATCCTCTCTTCCTTTCCCCATTCCCATTTATATTTTTCTACCTTGATTTTGGGGACTTCATGAGATTTCTTGATGGAAATGTTCAACATGAAGATGAAGATGAAGGACTGGAGCTCAGGAGAAAGATTAAGGCTAGAATCCCCTGCACAGAGAGGTAACAATTGAGTACATGGGCTCAAATCTTGTCCTAAACCGTTCCTCAATTTTCTTTCCCAACACATATGTCCCTCCCATCAGCCAGAAATGAACTCTTCTTTTTTTAACCAAATAAGACACACTTTTAAAATGTAATTCATTGAACTAGAGATTGAAGGGACATAAAAAAATTCTCATCCACCCTCTTCATTTTACAGATGAGGAAACTGAAACCAAGATGCTTAAATGATTTGTGCAAGCTCACAATGGTTAAGCAGTACAGAATAATATAGATATGTGCTTCCTGAAACTTCTCTCCTTCAACCTAAATCTCCCAACTGACTTACTTCAACAGATCTTCATATATCATGAACTCAAGACCCTTCACTCTTTTGTTTACCAAGGTCAATTTATGGTTTTTGCCATTTGATTTCCAAAATGTGGTATCCAGAACAGAGCATTCTAGAACTCTACTAGAGCAGAATGAAGTGAGAAGATCCACTACCTCACCACCTTTATTTGACACTGTCTCTTCTATGAATTCAAACATTGCATTTACTTTTCTGGCTATCATATTACAATGTTGATTCATAATCAATTTTAAATCCATTTAAATATCAAATATTTTATATGAAATTATATTTAGTTATATCTCCTTTGTTTGCATTTATGAAGTTTAACCCTTTTAAATACATTTAAAAATGATATTTATACAAAATAATATCATCTTTTAAAATTCAGTATAATATTCTAACCTTTTAAGATCATGTTTGTTAGTTACTTTGATCTAACATTAGCTGTCCCATCTGAAAATATGATATTTATACCATTTATTATGCATTTCTTAAAGCCACTGACTTAAAAAAAGTTAAACAATATAAGACCAAAGTCAGATCCCTAGGGGACTCCATTGGAGACCTTTTTTCCAAGTTTCCATATGAACACAGATGAGTACTCTTTGCACATAACTCAAATTCATTCAATCAATTCCCAGTTCTCCAATTTCTATTTTCATCCACATTCCTCCATCATTTCAACATAAGTATTCTGAGATTGATCAAATCCTTTGTCAGAATCTAAATTCTCTCTCTCACAGATTCTGATATTTCAGTATAATTCTTAGCTGTCTGTACAATCTTAGGGAAGTCACTTAACTTTTCCATAACTCAGTCAATTCCTTAAGACTTAGAGTGTATCCTAAATCATAGAATTGGGACATAGATAAAGAACTCTCTCTGTCTCTCTCTCTCTCTCTCTCTCTCTGTGTGTGTGTGTGTGTGTGTGTGTGTGTGTCTCTCTGTCTCTCTCATCTGTCTGTCCATTTGCCTATCTACCATCCATTTATTTACCTATCTATATATCTGTCTAATATATATCTATATATCTATGTATTTATGTATCCATATATATTTGTTTTTGTACTTAGGCAAGTTCTAAACAAAATCACTTTTTCCTTTAAGTCTTCTGGGCCTTCATTTGCTCATCTGTAAAACTGAGATAATAGTACTATTATGAAGGTTGCTAGTATGTTATGGGCAAAGTTCTTCATAGACCTTAAAGCACTATACCAATATAAGCTATTATGCTAATCACCATTCTTATTATAAGAAACATTTATAGTAGCTTCTTAGGGCAACAATGTAATAAACATGAAAAAATAACATTCTGACTTAAGTCTTCAGCAACTAGAACAATTGAGTGGAGTCTCATGTACACATACACATGCCTTTTATTGTTGGCCATAAATCATGCTTATGTGTTAAGAAGAGAAAGAATCATATCTGGGCAATGAATCATGATCCATTCTGAGAGTAACTGGCCCTTGACCAGTCCTATTTTTCATTCAGGTTTTGTGTGCTAGGAGTCTTTATGCTTTGGGTCATTTCTTTGTGTTGTAGATCAGATTTCAATTGCTCAAGATGTCACTGACTTTTCTCCTTTTTCCATTCTGACAAATGGCTTTTTAGTGAAATCATTGTAAAAAAAGTTCAGGAAAACAGCACAATAAACTTTTCATCAACAAATCCAAAGTGTGACAGAGGCTCCAACAGACTAATATAACAGATAAAGTCTTGAACCTGGAATCAAAAGACCTGTGTTCCTAATTTTGTCTTTGCCATTTGCTATCTATATCAGAATAGGTAAATGACCTTTCCCCTCTAGGCCTCATTTTCTTCATCTGTAAAATGAGAGGCATATCTCAGGTCTCCAGCTCTAAATATCTATAAATCTATAAAGGAAGCCTCAGGGATGATGATCCTCCGAATTTGGGAATATGGGGAAGGAGAATTGAAGTAATGTAAGACACTGTTTTCCCTTAAATATATTTTCTCTTTTTAAATATGTGTTCTTTTTTTCTCTTGGCTTGATTATTAAATGTTATCCCCAACAGATCCTGAAAACTGAAACATTATCAGAGATGCAAGAGAAGGAAAAGATAATTGAATTTTATTAGATAATCTGTATACTTTGCAGTAGAAGAAAGATCTTTTTGGTGCTGTGATCAATCAAGTGATTACTCATTGTAATCATTGAGAAAGAATATTTTCCTACATATCAAATCTACTTAAAACCTAAATTGAAATATTTAAATACAAAACATATTACAAATCAATTGGAATAGGAGTAGGAGGTATAGTACTCAAGGTTTTCTGAGTTAAAACACTGGTTGTCTTTATATAATTTTGTCCTCAGGACACATGATGGGAAATCTGGCTTGTATTGCCTTGGGCAAGTCACTTAATCTAGCTGGCCTCAGTTTTATTTTTTTGTAAAATGAAGAGATTAGGCTCAATGAATTTTAATATCTAGTGTAAAAGTCCAGCTCCAAATGTTTGATTCTATATTTTAATACTACCCTATATTTTTTGGAGATATCTTTGATTGTATTATAACTTCTTGATGAAATTCTTACACAGGCTAGCTAAACCTTGTGAGGGTAGCCATCAGGTCGTCATGGACCCCTGGTGAACCAGCGCTTTGCTCACCTAGCATGTGAAGACTGCTTTGGCTGAACAGACGGAAGAAACCAATAAGAAGGTTCAACGGCTGAGAGGGCAACGCAGCAAAGCACTGTGGAGTGCTTAGGGCATGTTAGGTAGCCAGGGAAGCCAGGAGGGGGAGATGAGGAGAGGCAGCATTTGAGGTATGGAAGTCAGCCAGGAAAAATGTCTTGAGATAGAGGATAGTGTCTTCCTTGTAAAACAGCAAAGAGTATGGCAAGTAGGGGGTAAGACAGAAGAAGACTGGAAAGATAGGGTGGGGAAGGCTTTGAGTGCCAGCAGATTTTGGATTTCATTCTGGAAGTGATAGGAGAGAGCCACTGGAGTTTACTGAGTAGAGGGGTAACATGGTTGGACTGGCCTTTAGTGGTAGATGATTGGAGGATAGGCTGAAGTAAAAAGAGATTTGTGGCAAGCAGCTCAGGCAGACTAACCAGTTCATGTGTGAGTGATGAGGGCATACAGGATGGCAGAAACATGGGGAACGAGGCAGAGGAAGGGGGAGACACATAGTCTAGAGATGCTAAAAAGGTAAAATTGATAGGCCCTAGTAAAAGTTTGGATATAGAGTGTGAGAGATAATGAGTCAAGTATGACAGGAAGGTTGTGAGCCTGGAGGATGAGTTTAAAGATATCTTTGGAAATCCAGTTCCAGATGTCTAAAAGGCAGTAGGAGATGAATGACTATTTGTCAGCTGAGAGATTAGGGTTGGATAAATAGATTTGAGAATCAGCAGTTTAGAGATGATAATTAAATACATGGGAGTTGATGAGATCATCAGATGAAACAATAGAGAGAGAAGAGAAAAGGCCTCATGTCTCCCATTACCTGTTAAGTATTTCCAACAGGGGTGGTATGGGGTGCTCAGGGAGGAGTAGTATCTCTGGCATGGAGGGGCTTGTCATGCCCTCCTAGGGCAGCTCTCCAGCCTCTGACCCCCACCTGACACCCAGTTCTCACTTGTGGCTCCCAGTAGCTGCTAGCATGCGGCAGCGGCCACACCCCAGGCAATGGCTTTGACAGGCCTGCTAAACCTTGTGAAGGTAGCCAGCGGGTCATAGACCCCTGGTGAAATAAGGCTTTGCTCACCAGCATGTGAAGACTGCTTCGGCAGAACAGGCTGAAGAAACCAACAAGACGGTTAAACGGCTGAGATGGCGATGCAGCAAGGCACTGTGGAGTGCTCAGGGCATGTTGGAGCACAAAAGACAACAGGGCCATCCAATGCAGCTGAGGAAGTCACCAGGTGTAACAACTTTTCATGCCACTGGACCCAGGCTTCCAACGCCTAGAGAGTGGGACTGTCTCTGTGCATCAACTTTTCCACTTAAATCTTCATGCACAAGTGTCTTTGTGTACAAAAATGCACAAAGACAATAGTCATTCCCAGTTACCGAGAGACTACTACTACTACTATTTGCAGTCACAGACCTTGGCTCTGTCTTTCACCACCTGTTTTATCTTGGGCAAATCACTTCATTTTTTTGAAATTCCTTTTTCCTAAAAAAACAAAACAAAAATGTAATAAATGGTTTTAAAGTTTCTTATTATTTGGCTTTTTAACTTCTTTTCAGGTTCTTCAAGGGATTCTTTTGATGTCTGACATCCTTTCATATTTTAATTAGAGTTCTCATTTTTGCCATTGTCCTCTTCTGAATTCAAATTTTGATCTTCCCTGTCCTTAAAGTGACTTCCTAAGATCAAAGTTGTTTTATTTTTCTTTTGCTCATTTTTCTAGTTTTTCCCCCTATTATCTTATCTATCTGGTGAGGTTCTTTTCTGTTCCTGGATTAGTGGACATACTGCTCCATGTTTGCAGAGTACTCTGCTCTGGTACTTGGGGTAGCACTGGCTGCCTTGTTCCTCAATTTGTGTGTCAATGAAGTGACCCTGTTGCTTTGCTTTGACAAGGTTTGCAGATTTTTGGTACAGCTATTTCCACACTCTGTGCTACCAGATTCCTGGTGGTTTGTTTGTTTTTTGTTTGTTTGTTTGTTTGTTTTTTTTGGTGAGCTGGGCTGGTCTCCACTCTTCTACTTCCTTGTCATTGACAAGTGACTGGGTTGGGAAGGTCCTCTGCCTTGAGAGCCCCAGGCACTCCACTGCCACATGGGAGTGAGCAAATTATTCCACTATATTTCCAGTTCCTTCTCTATGCTCTCTTGAAGCCCCACGGCTCCAATACCAAGTGAGAGTTTGTAGGTTTCCTTCCTTCTCTACCTGTGTGGAGTAACTCTGGCTGGGTTCATTCCTACTCTGCAGCCTACTTCTTCTGGCAGAGTAATAGACTCCTCCAAGATCTACCAGTTTCACAGATGTTCTGCTGCCTGAGCTACTCTCTCCTCTTACCCTATGAGATGAGTTCCTCCAGTTTTTCTTCATTTGAGGTAATATTTTATTTGTGTGTGTGTGTGTGTGTGTGTGTGTGTGTGTGTGTGTGTGTGTGTGTGTGTGTACATGGAAGGATGGGGAGGACTGGAGGATCAGAGTGTCCTTTACTCTGCCATCTTAGCTCCCACACAGATCAGCTTTAATGTCTCTTCCAATTCTAAATCCATATATAAATCATTTCAGATTGGATCTCTTGACTTAACCAAATAAATAATTTATAATGATTCAAATTAAACCCAAGTCAATGAGAGAAGACTACACTGAATTACTTATTTGCCTATTTGCCATTTTTTAGAAACATAATGTTTCATAATGTTCTTTCTCCCTACTTCTGCTTCTAGTCTTTCTGAACTCCCTGCAAGATTTATGGCCAAATATTATCTCATATACCCATTCATATATGTATACAGGTACATACTCACATCAATTAGTGAATATCTGCGTTAAATCAACCACAATGTTCAAAAAATAACCCAGTTTTACCAAACACAACTAACAAGTATTCTTTTTTTTAAAAGTACAAATCTAGTTAAAATTTTAATCAGTATCCCCATATATATATTTCATACTAGTTATGGTAAATGCTACAAACCAAGATAGAATCAATGGAATATCGGAGAACAAGATCATGTTTGCGGCTTAAGAATCATTTTTCTATGTATATTAGCATTTTTTCCAAATGCACAGATGGGTTGTATCCCATTTTATATGTTAATATCCTCATTATTAGTACACTTTTGTGTGTATTGCATTTATACTTTGTACTATTTCTTTCTTTTTGTCAAAGAATGGATTCTAATAAAAAAAAGTTTATCGTCTTTTATTATGTGTTTTGTAATCACTAACTTGTTAACCTCCCTTCCCCAAAGAATGCATGCTCCTTAAAGGAAAGGCCTATCTTATTTTAGCCTCTGTATGCCTATCACATAGTTACCATTTAAGGCATGTAGTTGTTGAATGAAATAATATAAATACTATGTATATTATACAGGAAACTATTCTTTGTCTACTGGTCAAGAGATTACAGGAAATCTGTGTTCCGTGGTTTTCACAGTTTAGCTATATCGACCTCTCCATAGTCTGTCAAAAGTCATATCACATTTTTTAAAATATCCAAGAATAGAAAGTAGAGATTCTATAAAAAGATGGACCATTTTGAGAGACTTTTCGAAATCATTTTTATCAGGAAGTCCCATGGGAATTACTTTCATGTGACTTTAGGAAGTGCTACACTAGTAAATATTTAATAACTAGGTCTCTGAAAAATGCATACACATATATGTATATATGTATGTGTATATAATATATGCATATATGTATATACACATGTATACATGTGTGTTTCATATATACATGTTACAAACTTTTCAGTTTAGTAGACATTACCATTTCCTCCATTACTTTCTTAATTCTAAACAAAAACAAAAAAATAAATTACCTGATTTATAGCATTTGTTGATATCTAAGATGAAAATACATTGAAAATGAAACAATTGGCTCCCAAGAGCCATTTTCTCCGGTTCCATCATATCCCTGAGTAATATTTTCAATGATATCAGTCAGTCCATCAATGAACATTTGTCAAATATTTACTATGTCAATTCAACAAAAATTTATTAAGCATCTTCAATATGATAGCTACTCTTATAAGCCCTGGATATGTCAGATACTATTCTAGTAAAGCCCAAGAGTGTACTCTAGGCTATAACATAACATCTTGAATATGAATATATATCAGTGAATTAGTCATAAAGCAGTTACTAAATGTTTACTTAATGCCACGTACTGTAACTATTGAAACTTTAGAATACTACCACATTTTGGGGATCAGTGGTCAGAGGCCTTAAAAACCTGTAGTATTTCCAACAGCTCCAAGACATCTATAAACACAAGATAGAAATCACGTGCAGTTTGGTTATATCAATAATCTGTAAACACTTTCCACAATTTTTTATCCTAAGGCCCATTGCCAATGTTATCAGACTGTGAGGAGGCCTTCATGATTATAACTGTCAAGAAGTTAAAATTGCAGCAAGCTAGGTTATAAAAGTGAAGCATGGCTCCTTGAGTAAAAGCTTCTATTCATCAATGTAATGCCAAAAAGACACTTTAAAAGAATCTGGCTCTAATCCTTTAGTATCAGCATCCAAGGCATTTATGCCATTAGCAGAGTCCAGTGACAAGGAGTTCTGAATTGGTTTCCCAAGGTGTTTTCCAAGGAAGTTGGATCTTACAAGGGAGATTCAGTATCATTTTATCTGAATCTAGCCATTGCACTAATTTCCTGTAAACTCAGAAATACCTTTCTGCAAAAAAGGGGGAAAATAAAGAAATGGGTCACCATATCATATAAAATATGCCAAAACCAATTACATATTATAGTCAATCAATCCTTTACCATATTGGCTGGGGACAAGGTAGGGAGGCAAAGCTGAAAAACTTTGTCTTGTCCATATTTATATAATCCTTAATAGTATCTAATCATGATCTAATCATTAATAGTACTGTTGCTGCTGCCAAATCAATATTCATTTGTAATGGGACATTTCCAGTTAAGCATCTTCACTTCAAGCCATCTATAAATAGCCTTTACATTATTATGTTATAGTACTTTGAAAAAAACTATATTTTAGAATTCCAGTCAATGTACTATATTTTTATGTCATACTGCTTTAGTATAAACAGTGGATGAAGTCAGAAAAAGAATCTAGCAACTCCTAAGTGGCTTCAAATTCTCAATAACTTTGGGGAAAATAAAAATGTATATTTACAAAGTCACCATCTTAAGCTATCATGCCACTTCTGCTAGATTCCATAACCTCTGCAGGAAATATGCTAGCTATCTAGACCTACTCCACAAATAATGCAGAAGCTTTAAGAAATTCCAGAAATGTCTTCTTCTTTCAACTATTTTCCTTCACAATACATGGTTTGAGACACTTTTTTTCTTACTGAAAAAAAAAAGTTTTGCATGGATCTGAATTTATCAGAAAACAACTAAGATTTTGGCTTGAGAAAATAAAAAAAATATGTTCATATATATTATATGTAATATTGTGCAAATTTGCACAATATATATTTATTGACAAAATAGTATATATACATAATACATAATAAATAGTGTATATATATATATATTATATATAATTTAAAAAAAACCTTCAGAGTCTGGCTCTAATCTACCTTTGAAGTTTTATTGCACCTAATCCTCTTTCATGATCTATATTCCAGTCAGAATATCCTAATTGCTACAGTGTATAATGACATCCCATTTTATATCTCCCTACCTTTGGTCAGGCTCACCCCCATGCCTAGGTTATGTACTCTTCTCCCTCTATCTCTTAGAGTCCCCAGCTTCCTTAACAGTGAGAGAAGGGGTGGAGTGGAGGAGTCTTAGTTGATGCCACTACATTTGGTTGTGTAATTGTACAGATAAGGTCTGGAAATAGCACTCACAGCAAGAGGAATTCCTTATTCAGATTGGACAATCTCATATCTGACTTGGAGTCAAGCCATCTATGGAGATCACTGACAGAGAATGATGGTCTTGGAGTACAAATCTTCCTTCTGTCATTGGTTATATGAAAATGAACAAGACATCAATCCATTCATTCACTCCACTCATTCAACAAACGTGTGTCAGGCACTATTATCTGTGTCAGGTACTGTTATAGGTCCTGAAGATATAAGGACAAAATGGAAATGCTCCATTTCTTCAAGTATTTTTTTATTTGTCTGGGGGGAAGCAACATGTTTGTAGATAAATAAAAGCAAAATGAGTAAATTGAACACAACATAAAATAGTGTGGATCACTCAATTCCCACAATTTGACATGAAACTGATCTTGAAGGCTAAGAACAGGACTGAGCAGCTTCATGTAGAAGAGGGAACCTAAGTTTCACTGTTAGGGAAGAAAGCAAGCATCAACACCTTAGAGCAGTTAAAAATTATACCAACTGCTGCTGCCCAGAGCAACTACTTCAGTGTCTCTGAGAAAACAGATCCCTTACCCTTTGCTGCCAAATCACCTTCTGGAGGTGGGGGGGGGGAGGGGAGGGACTTTGTGCTTAAGGACACTGATGGATGAGTAAGACCTCTACTTCCCACCTCTATTTTGTTTTAGGAGGGTCAGAGTGAATCACACAGTATGAGCAGGCATACATGGATTTGTATTGCTAATATCATTAAATAATTTTTACCCTGAAACACACCCATCTTCTATATTTTTCTATTATTGTCAAGAGCTCCACAATCTTTTCAGCTATGCGGGTTTCTTTAACTCCTAAATTTTTCCTCATCACAAACCACAAATTAAATCATTTACCAGATTTTACCAGTTCTAATATCATATCTTTTACATCTTACTCCTTCTATCCACACATAGTCCCTTGACCTCATTACCTCATGCCTAGCCTCCTCATTCCCCTTTTTGATGTCTCTGTCTCATGTCTCTCCCAACTCCAATCCTTCTTCCACATATTTGCCAAAATATTTTTTTTCTAAATTCACATTGTTGTTCATCTCCTCTTTAATAATTTCTATTGGCTTCCTGTTGACCCTAGTATGCACTATAATAATAATTTTATTTTATTTTGTCTTTGTGTCTTATTATGTTCTTTGTGTAAGTTTTATAATGAATAAAATTATTAGTATAAAATGGACAAAAATAAAGACTCAAGGTTTTTTGTTTGTTTGTTTGTTTTTCTCAAGCCACTGGTTAAAAAGGAAGGAGGAAGGGAAGAAAGGCTTTCATCTCCTTCACCAGTTCAGTTCATGGTGCCTGAACTGTCTGGGAGAAGGAACATCACCTCTTCTGGATGCTACAAGGGATAAAAGAATGTGATTTTCCTGGTTTTATAGTTTTAAACATTTTGTCTTCTCTAGCTATGTGACAAATGGGACGAGATTATTATGAGCAATGTCATAGGGAAACACGATGTCTTCTCTGAGAAATGATGTGCTTCTGTGTTAAGAGACTAGGCATGTGCAACCAAGACCTTCCACCCTTCCATTTATGAATGACAATTGCTCACTGAGATTGAAATGTCTTCTTCTAATAACTACATATATGTTCTAATCTCTTTACCCTACTAAACAGCCTAACCACCTTTGTCTACTCTGCTACTGGTGTTTTCATCATGCTGTTTGTAACTCTCTCTTGCTTTGCTCAAACCACATCTGGACTCTTGTATTCAGTTCTGGATAATTGATGTTAAGCATGATTCGATAAGATAGAGAGAGTTTGGATCAGGGCAACCAGGGCATGTAAGTTTTGACATGATACTCTTCTGGGATCCCATGAAGGAATTGAAGATTGAATAGTAAAAGAACTATCTGGGACTATAGTTGTCTTCAAATATTATAAGTACTATCATTTAAAAGAGGCAAGAAGGCTTTGCTTAATTTACTTTACTTGGCCTCAGAGGACAGAGCTATGAACAATGGGTGGAAATTATATTGAGGAAAATTTACATTTGATGTTAAGAAAAACTTCCTAATCAAATGAATCACAAAGTGGAAACAGCTTACTTGGGAGACAATAGATTCCCTCTTGCTAGAGGGTTTCAAGGAAAGACTGGATAAGCACTTGTTCGATATGTTGGAGAAAATAAAAATACTCAAAAGCAGATATAAGATTGCTTTTATTTTTCTGACATTCCTTCCAATCCCCAGTATTTTCTCACTTATCTATCCCAAGTTTTCACTTTTATTGTCATCTCTGATCTCCCAATCTCTCTTTTCTCATCCTATCTCTTTTCTTCCCATTCTTTACCTCTGATTTCTGAGGACTAAACATTCCTTCTATGTCATAGGTAATCCTTCCATTTACATTCTCCTTTGCCTGCCAGTCACTATCTATTCATTTCCTTTCTGTATCAGAATAGAATTAATATGTCACCTCATGTTGAAGGTAGGAGAGTTAAGAATGGTTAAAATTCATAAGGGGAAAGGGGTGATCAGTGACTGGCACAGAAAGAAAAATATTGAAGCCCAGATCTGAAAGATTTCATGTAGCAAAGGTTGGAAGATGGAGACATTGATCTAAGAATTTAAGTGCTTGAAATTTCATTTCTTTTTTCATGTTACACTTTTAAAAAACTTTTTGTAATATTTAATAAATTTTTGTTGGTTATTTGATTGATTGATTAGAAACCTCCTTAACTAATTTATATAAGCAATTTAGCTATAGTAAGAGCATAAAGAGGTTAACTGATTTCCTGTAGTCTCTTATCTGGTATGTCTTAGAGGGAGGACCCTGGCCCTACTGACTACAAGGTCAACCTTATAACCACTATGCAATATGAATACTCTGTCATATAAAGGATCTAAACATAACCATGAAAATAAATAATTCATATTTATTGTTGAAGAATCTTTTATCCAAAAGATGTATGTTGATGACTTGATATTGAAGACCAAAAATGTACAATCGGGAAATATCTCAGAGTAGAGCTACTTTTGAAATAAATTGAATTTTTAGAAGTTATTTTGAGAAAAAAAATGTTTTCAGAATTTTTAAAGGGGAAAGATCATCACAGTTTTCATTTGAATATCTAGTGAGATTTAAAAAAATATCCTGACCAAAAAGTAAGTAACTACAGACATGTGAATGATTTTTGAAAACTTAAGCTGAACATTCACTGGCTCCAAAGGTATACATAAATAGTAAACATGAATGCATTAGCATAATTTGAGAACACTAAGAAATAGCTTGAAAATTGACTTTAAATGTTCCTCTGTGCTACAAACTAAGAGCCAGAGGCAAAAAAACACTTTTCCCACACTATACAAGGTAAATCTGCAACATATTAAAACAATGAGTATTTCCTAATGGGACACTAATATTTCTAAATCTGAGAGTTTAAAAAATTATGCAGAAAGCCTTATGTCTGGAACCCTGTTTGCAAGTCCAAACATAGATCTCGACCACTTTTCCCCAGAGGGAACAGATGTACAAAAGCTTCCCCAGGACTACTGGATTGCATGTGGAAAACAGATGTGTAGATGTGTAAATGTTATAAATTACCATGTAAAAGAAAATTTCTGGATGGAAGTACAACATTATATATCAATTACTAAAATCAGCCCAAATTATTTAAGAAATAAACAAAAATTTCCAAGGTTTGGTTTGAGGGTAGTAAGGAAGAACTAATAGAGTTTCTATATTATATTACCCTTGGCCAATTGTGAATTTTATATAAAGCTGGGGGGACCCCATATATATTATATATGTACATATATAATATATTTCTCTGTTGTAGAAATCTTCCTTTAACATAAAGTAAAAGTAAATTAAAAGGGCATTTTAAGGTGAGAAGAAATGTGGGGTTAAGTTATCCTGTAATGACTTCTATCCTCGGTTCCTCAAGTGTTGGTGATGCCATCACCTCTTCTGTAACACAGATCGAGATCCTTCCAAACCCTAATAGAGATTTTTAATGACTTATTTTGACCAAAATATGTATACTCTGATGGTCACCCTTCAAAGAAGAACTTTTACAAATTTAACTCGGTTTATCAAAGGAAAATAGAAAAATAGTATTTTGTTTCCTCTCTCTAAGGCTTTTGTTAAGATCTATAAAACAAAGCCTCCAAAAAAAAATACTCACCTTTGTCACCACGACAATGCATTTTAGTATGACTATGATGGGCAACAATGTTTATCCTTGAACCATTTGTTTCAAATAATGATTTAATATTGTAAGCAAATCTTTGTTAGGTAGTGTTATAGACTGGCATATAAATACACAATTTGGTTTTAAAATGCCAATTTTTCCTCAAAATGACACATGCAATTTTAAACACCATGTATTTGTATATCTGACAGTCTCAGGAATATGTTAAGTAAAAAATTATAAATGATATAGTCAGTGATCTCGTTGTCATCACAAAAATCCTGTTCTGACAAAAAATAGAGGGATTCATCATGTTGAAGACCATCAACAACTTGAACTGTCTTGATGTGGTCTAATAATTATCAGATTGAACTGATTGCTGGAAGGGCAAACTGACGATGGAATTACTTATAAACAAAAACAACTGAATTTGATTTATAAGAATACAGGTAATATCCCAATGGTAAAAAGCAGTTTTTAGAAGAAGAAATCAAATCTCTATCTTTAGTACAATGAAAACCTCTGAATCTATTGATTGTTCTTTATTATATGTTATTCTCTATTGATTAGAGAAATTAAAATTAAAGCAACTCTAAGTTACCAACTCAAACCTATCAGATTGGCTAATATGACAGAAAGGGAAAATGGCAAATATTGGAAGTAATGTGGCAAAACTGGGACTCGTGCACTGTTGATGAGTTCTAGAGAGATCCAAACATTATGGAGAAAAATTTGAAACTATGTCCAAAGAGCTATAAAAAGGAACATATATTTTGACTTAGTAATATATCTATAGTCTATATGCCAAAGAGATTCAATAAAGGAAGGAAAAAGAAAGAAAGAAAGAAAGAAAGAAAGAAAGAAAGAAAGAAAGAAAGAAAGAAAGAAAGAAAGAAAGAAAGAAAGAAAGAAAGAAAGAAAGAAAGAAAGAAAGAAAGAAAGAAAGAAAGAAAGAAAGAAAGAAAGAAAGAAAGAAAGAAAGAAAGAAAGAAAGAAAGAAAGAAAGAAAGAAAGAAAGAAAGAAAGAAAGAAAGAAAGAAAGGAAGGAAGGAAGGAAGAAAGGAAGGAAGGAAGAAAGAAAGGAAGGAAGGAAGCGAGGAAGGAAGGAAGCGAGGAAGCAAGGAAGCAAGGAAGCAAGGAAGCAAGGAAGCAAGGAAGGAAGAGCAATATTTACCAGCTCTTTTTGTAGTAGCAAAGAATTGAAAATTGAGATCACCATGAATTGCAGAATGGCTGAACAAGCTGTGGTTTATGATTGTGATAGAATATACTCTTCTGCTGTAAGAAATGACAAGCATAATGCTTTCACAAAAACCTGGAAAAGCTTACATGAACTGATACATAGTGAAGCGAGCAAAACTAAGAGAATATTATACATGATAACAGCAAAATGGCAAAATAATCAACTGTGAATGTTAGCTATTCTATTCACTGCAGTGCTCCAAAAAAATTCCAAAGGACTAAGATTAAAAACTGTTATCCACCTACAGAGAATGAACTGGATTCTGAATGTAGATTCAAGCATACTTTTTAAAAATATATTTTTCTTGCTGTTGTTACATTTTCTGTTTTCTTTCACAATTTGACTATATTCGAAATTCATTTTGTATAACTGCACATGTATAAACGATATAAAATTGTTTGTTTTCTCAATTTCAGGGAGAGGAAGGAGAGAATTTGAAACTAAAAATAAGCTAAAGTTGTTTTTCTATGTAATTTGAAAAAAATTCTTATATCAAAATAAGATCTAAAATTGGATTCAGGAAACTTGGGTCTAATACCATCTCTAACATTTAATATATCTGAGTCTTAGTCTCCACATTTCTATAATGTCAACATGATAGGACAGTGATTTTAAATGTCAGTAAATATATATGTGTGCGTGTGTGTAAACTACTATTGTTTTGAAGAGCAGCATGACCTCCTAGTCTTAAAGAGCTAGGTTCAAGTATTATGACTGATTTTAATTGGCTGTGAGAAACTGGATATATCATTAAACCTCTTAGCATCTCAGAAAACATTCAAAACCTTTTAGTGATATAATAATTGCCAAGTTCTAGTGGGAACTCCCTCAAATTTAGGAAAATGTGTCATCATTTAAAAAAACAACAAATAAACAAAATATCCCAACTTTGTCTTTTGGAGGATGGGGAAACTGGCAACTAGATGAAATTTTATATCATTAGTTTTTGATGAAGCCAGAAAAACACTATATATTTTCCTTACTGGAAATTCCCTCTTCAGAAAGATGGATAGATAGACATAACACAGAGCAACATAGAGACAGACCCAAAGAGATACAGAAACAAAAACTTAAAGACAGAGATACAGAAAGAGATGGAGAGGTGGAGACAGAGAGGCAGTCAGAGAGATTAATCTAGACGAAGAAAGACATAGAGGAGACATAGAGTCACAATGAGAATCAGAGAAAACAAGAAAGAGAATGATTAAAATCTACTAGATTTTACTACTAGAAGCTACTAGAAAGCAGAAACCATTATATTTCATTTCTTTTTTAAAAACCCATCACTTGAATCATGTATGATATCTGTAGATGCTCAATGAATTACGTTTTGTGTATGTATATAAATATGCTTTGTGTTGATTATATATATATATATATATATATATAAAATAGCACATACATGCAGGTATATATGTAGTAACAGCAACAGCTAGCTTTTATATAGCATGTACTATGCTCAAGCACTGTGCTAAGCAGTTTCAATCTTAACAAAAGCCCTGCAACATAGAGGGATGTTGTTCTCTCCTTTTTAGAGATGAAACTGAGCTGAGACCTTAAGTGACTTACCCAGAGGACAACCAGGTTGTTACAACTTCTTTCCTTCCTCCATTCCTTCTCTTCTCTTCATCCCTTTCTCCCTTTCTCTTTCTTGCTTTCTTTCTTATTTCCCTTTTTCTTTTCTTTCCTCCCTTTTTCTTTCTTTTACTCTTTTCTTTATTTCTTCCTTTTTTTCATCTTTCTTTTCTTTCCATTATTCCTTCCATTCTTCTTTCATTTAACTTTTGCTTTCCTTCTCTTTTCTCTCTGTTATCTCTCATTTATAAAGGATCTCAATGAGTATGTATAGAAACTATGTGCTTGACCATATTCCCTTTCAATGCTTCCTTTAGGCTTCTAAATTCACTGAGCTTGGGGATTAGTATAACTCTGTGGAATCCTTTCAGTATCTCCATAACCTGTTCCACAAAAATCTGTTTTTCTCTTCTGCTGTGTAGATAGGCTTAAAGTACAAT
This sequence comes from Monodelphis domestica, assembly GCF_027887165.1. Lineage (NCBI taxonomy): Eukaryota > Metazoa > Chordata > Mammalia > Didelphimorphia > Didelphidae > Monodelphis > Monodelphis domestica. The sequence continues at coordinate 82,683,488 of NC_077233.1, forward strand.
TCAGTCTCTCAACACACATACACACACATTGGCCACAGCATTTGTTTCGATTGTGTCATTGGATTAAGCCACAATGAATAACTTTCTGAAATACAAAGTAGGAGGCTGTAACCAAAAGCCAACTTTTTCCCAATTCCTAAGTGAGATGAGTGTAAGGTGGTCAAATGGAGGAATTCATTTTTAATGTATTTGTATCTAGTATATTAGAGCAGTATGTAATGATTTAGAGTTGATACATTTTTTCCGAATGAATTTACTGTGGTGAGTTGAATAATGACAATAAATTAGCAGGTCTACACCAGAAAAGCCTTAGTATGCAATAGAGACCATCTTGGAATCTCCATACTAGTGAAATAAAGTATTTTCTAGGATCTGTCAAACTGGAATACCTTCAAATCCAGAAAAAGAATTGCTATCTGTGGTTCAGGGTCCAGCCAAATAAAGTAGGCAAGTATTTAATCAGAAGTTTGTCTACCTACTCAAGAAAATTTTGGCCATAACAACTCATGAAGATGATCTATTAATTCTCGAAATACTTTTCTCAGTGTTAGTAGGAAAAAATTCAGGGAAATAAAACAAAATAATTATTATAATATTATATTAACAATATTTCCCACTTATAAAGGCACTTCAATGCTATATAAATGCTATTTCACTTAGTACTTATAATCCTGTGAGGTACATGCTATTATTATCATCACCATTTTTCTTGTTCAATCATTTTTAATCAAGTCTGACTCTCCATGAAGACCTTATCATTTTTGTTTGTTTTTGGCAAAGATACTGGAGTGTTTTTTTTCCATTTCCTTCTCCAGTTTATTTTACATATGGGAAGAAACTGAGGAAAATAGGGCTAAGTGACTTGTCCAGGGTCACACAGCTAGCATTTGAGGCCAAATTTAAACTCAGGAAGATGAGTATTACTGACTCTATAGATACTCTTATTTACTGAGCCAAATATCTGCTTTCATCCCATTTCACAGATGAGGAAAATAAAGTAGACATAGGTTAAATAATATATCCATTTACTGGTGTGTCAGGGAATTTGAACTCAAATCTTTTTATTTCATGTGCAGTAAATCTTACTTATTGAAAACTGTCATACTTCTAAATTAGGGTAGTTTTAGAGCCTGTTCAAATAAGAGTTGATTGTAACATTTTCAATATGAACATAGATATTATGAGCTTCACATATTGATTTTTTAATCTATAATTAAGAACATAAAAATAATTAAGATTAAGCTTTTGTGTTTCCTGGATACATTCCCCTCCTTACCCCGCAAAGAGCAAGCTATTAAACATTTATCAGGACAACCTTTCATGTAATAATAACTCAAATACATTCTACAATTTATTTTATCCTCATAACAACTCTTATGAACTATGATTATCCCCATTTTCCACATGCAAAAATTTAGGCTTTGGTGGCACCTCTAATTGCATAGACAAAATTTGAAATGCACCTGCTATATTCTGTTTCCAAAGTCTGTGCTTTTCTGAAAATGCCACAATGTGCCCCAACCTCTAAGAAGTTTGTAATGAAGGTGAATTAGTCAAGCTTAGCAAGGACATTTCTTACTTTGGGCCCTTTTCTTGTCCTCATTAAAATATTTCCAATCTGTACATTTTATTTTCATTTTTATTATGAGGTGAGGTGAAATTTGAATCATGTTCTTGTGACCCCAAATTTATTATGTGTACGACACCAAGCTAGTGTGATAATTAAAATTAATATACAATAACTCAAGTATTATATTTATAAGCTTTACTAAAATAAAAACTAGAGTTAAAAGGGAGCTAACTAACTCAAACTGTGATCTCCATAAAGAAGAAAAAGAAGGAGGAGCTACAGAACCTTATATCCAATAACATAAAACTCAAAGGTAAGGAAGCAGGGAAAGGGATGCTGGGAGATACAAAAGGAATTCTTGGAAACGTAGTCCAAAGGTAGAAAATTTCCACTTCTACACCAGAAAAAGAACAAATAGCAAAAGATGAACAAAGTTGAAAAGTATGAGTTGTTAAAAATAGAGTCACAATTGCTAAAGCCCAGAATGAGCTGGTAATGGATGCCAAGGACAATAAAAGCGGGATTGTCTGCTTTTAGTTTTTTTTTTTTTAAGTTATTATGACCTTAACCTGCATTAATGGGAACACAGTGCCCAAAGTAAGGAAGGTGATAGTTGCACTGTATCTTACCCTGGTCAGACTACATTTAAAGGATTATGTTTAGCTCTTGAACTACATTTTATGAAGGACTATGATAAATTAAAGAGCTCCCAGAGGAAAGGGATGAATGTGGTGAGTTCAAAGCTATGACATATGCATATTGGTTGAAGGAAACTGGCTAATTAACACAAAGGACAGACTCTGAAAGACACATTCCTTAGAGAGAAGCCAGGGTCTTATTTACTCTTCTGTCAATTCTCTTTCCCCTCTTCATAATTTATTATAGTCATTATTGTTTAATAAGTAAGAAATACGATGCTTGGATTGTACAAGAATGTATGACTTTGGGACTTTGAATCATAAATCCATAGGTTAATCTGTGGAAGACACAGGCCCTTCCTAAGGTATCCACGGATGCTCCAGGGAATTCACACACATAAACAGAAAATTGAATTGTAAAATTATTGCTGTTAAATAGTAAAACTCTATGTCCTGCACATTCTTAGCTAGCATCAGCCTTGAAAAGAGTCACTTTCACCATGGCCTCCTCCAACTTGTCATTATTTAGTGCCACCTCAAAACTATGTGTTATCCTTATTCTCCAAGAGCTGTCACTTCATTAATGGAACCAGGTGAAAACTGGCTGTTAACCCAAGCTGCCAAGGAAGCAGGTGCAGCTGTTAGACTGGGAAGTACATCAGCCCTGACTGTGATTGCAATTAGCCAGCATATTTAAGTGATGAGCAATGGACGCTGCAGGTGTTTTCCTTAAGCTGGCCCCATAATTCTCCTGACACGGTGTAATCGAATCCAAGGAGACAATGAGGAGAAAAATAGAATCTTTGTCACATTGAGACAGAGCAGCCACTGTGGTCTGGCTTCCACAGGTGTTTCTCCTTCCTGTGTGCCTTTGTGCTTTGTTGGTTCACCTGCCCTGTGAGCAGGGAAACTAACATTCTATACATTCCACTTGGTGTTCATGTTGGCAAGATGCCTGATGGTCCCTACATGTAGGACACTAATAGGTCAGTAGGCTTTGTATTTTGGGTGCAGCCATAGCTTCTTGCCACAATTTCTTGAGTATATTCCTTCTCCTTGACACTCTCCTCAGAATAGAAGTCAGGGATCTTGTCATTGACTATGTATTAAGGTCTGGAATTTTAATTTCCATAAATTTGTCTGGTCCTTCACAAGACATCTTTTCTTATGCCCTTTGGCTCTTGTAATCTGCTCCTTGATAAAAGAGAAGGGATTCAAATCTGCCTTCAGACACTTCCTAGCTATTTGACACTGGGAAATTCACTTAACCTCCATTGCCTAATCTTTATTGGAATCTTTCTTGGAACCAATACATCATATTGATTCTAAGACAGAGGTAAAGGTCTCAAAAAAAGGAAAAGGGAAGGACTGAGTATAAATTTCCCTATGAAATAATTTGCTTGTTTCATAGGATGCTCAGGGATCATCTCTCAGATAGTTTAGAATTCTGAATACCTTTAACTTACTAGGTGGGATTTGGCCAGTAATATATCACTTTTATCATTTTTGCCTGGATCTCTCATTTACAAATAATTATTCCCACTTTCTATCAGAATTACTTATACACATCCCCTTATTTCAGTAAGGGTCCAAGCTTCTGAACAGCATCTTTGAATTCTGTGACTTGGTTAGTCCCTTTCATATTACTGTTGATAAATAACTCTGTTGAATTCAATCTGATTACATCAATCAAGGTCCTCTTTCCTCCAAAGCAGATTGTGATTTCTTTATGCTTTGACAATTGCTATATATCTCCTTCAAAAAAAAACCCATAGAGATTTGGCCCATTTCTTTTCATAGTTCAGGGGTATCAGTTGAATAAGTCAGGTCAATGTACCTGTGAGGTATCAAAGTTGAGCCCCCTTCACTTCTAAAAAGTCACAATCAGTCCATTTTATAGATGAAGGATACAGGTAGAAACATGTATCATATCTATCCTGTAGATGTCACCAAGCCCCAGGATTTACCCTGTGACACAGTTGACATTAACAAATTCACAAGCCAAAAAATGGCAAGGTTCCACCCATGTTGAAAGGAGTGTGCATTTCTGAATTAGTACTTACTATATTCCAGGCCCTATGCTAAGTGATTTACAAACATTATCTCAACTGAATGTAATCATAAGATCAGAGGCCTTGTCACTGGCTTTTGAATAAGGTCTGAGCTTTTAATTTTCCTCCCTTTATCCAATCCTTTATTGGGATACTTTGCGTGAATGACCCTAGTTCTAGAGATCACATGTGTGAATCCTTGTATGAACTTTTTGTCCAAAAACACAATCAATTGGCATAAATGTATTAATAAACTCACAGCATAAAGGAATAGAAAACTAGGGCTCAAGTACTGCCACGTCACCATTAGTCAGTTGGTTAACATTAAACTGGGCCAATAGCAGCATGAAAATCGGGTACCATTTTCCATTCGTTTTATCAACACCCAAAGGACCAAGATCAGGAATCAAAGGTGGGAAAATAGTATGGGATTGCAATATTGAAAGATTAGTTATTAGGCCATGAAAGAAGCAGTCTTCGTTGTCTATTCTTTTTTTTGTTTGTTTGTTTGTTTGGTCAATTTCAAACATTATTCCTTGGTTACAAAAATCATTTTCTATTCCTCCCTCCCCTCTCCCCTCCCCTCCCATAGCCGATGTGCAATTCCACTGGGTATTGCATGTGTCCTTGATCAGAACCCATTTCCATGTTGTTGATATTTGCACTAGGATGTTCATTTAGAGTCTACATCCCCAATCATATCCCCTTCGATCCATGTCATTGTGCAGTTCTTTTTCTTTGGTGTTTTCACTCGCACAGTTTTTCCTCTAAATGTGGATAGTGGTTTTTCTCATAGATCCCTCCAGGTTGTTCAGGGACATTGCATTGCCACTAATGGAGAAGTCCATTACATTCGATTGTACCACAATGTATCAGTCTCTGTGTATGATGTTCTCCTGGTTCTGCTCCTTTCATTCTGCATCACTTTCTGGAGGTGGTTCCAGTTCATTGTCTATTCTGATCCTATGAGCTCTTATACCAGTGTCTATCTGTTTTCTCTTGTTGGCTAACTCCATTTATAATCACATTTTTTTCTCTGTACCCTCTCAATTGTTTATAAGCCAGTCCCCATATTCAAGTTGTTAGTACATGCTCTAGTATAACTTGTATCATTTGTTTGCCTTTTTGGTTATTTTTAACTCTTCTGAGATCACAGTAGTCCAGGTCTTTTAGTCATATCTTTCTAAATAAAGAATATTGATGTCATACTATTTGTAGCAATTCATCAATGTGATGTGAAATTCATTCTACCAAGATTCTTGGGCAAAAGTTTTAGAACTAGCAATTTTGTTTAATCCATTAGAAAAAGTTCATCTTATATGCATTTCTCTTTTGTAGCTCTTCCTGGATTTCATTTTTGGCCTCATATCTTTTCATATTTTTTGAGTCTTCACACATTTTCATTTTTATATTATTGTGCTCTTCTCAACTTGCATTTTGGCCATCTCTCTTCTCGAAATGTTTTTCTAGCCTTGGACTTTTTCTCTTTTCCACATTTGGGGATCATTTTCTCCCTTGATTTTGTCTGCATACTGAAGCTTAGCTCTGTTCCTGGAGTGGAGGGAGTGCTATACTGTGCTTGTTTTGTGCTTCAAGATAGTTTAGTTGTTTCAGTCCCAGACTGAGCAAGCTGTAGAAGTAGCCTGATTGGCCTGCTTGGTGGAGTTTTATAGTTGTTTAGTTCAACTGGTTCAAGTTGAGTTCTACCTAAACCTATTGAGGCTGGACCTCATTGAGCTGACTTCCTCCCACAGTTCCCCATGCTGGGTCAAGGCAGGCATCTGATCTGGATGGATTATCCCTGCTGCTTTCTTCCCACTGCTGCCTGTTCTATACTGAGTTGGTGTCTGCTCTGCCTCTGCCGAGGATAGACCAAGCCAGTTGTGGTCTTTCCATTGCTGCTTCAGCTGTAACACATCTTATCTTCACTGAGGCTTCTTCAGCACTCTCTCCTCATACCTCTCCTTGTACCCCAGTGAGACGCTTTCTCTTTACATTGTTCTGGTACAGAACACTGATTTACTCTTCCTTCTGATGGTTTTGCCACTGCAGGATTTATTTTGAGGTGTTTTTGTTCTTCTGTGGTGATTTAAAGGGTGCCTAGAGACCTCCCAGTGTTTCTAACTCTGCTATCATAGCATCTGGAAAGTCCCTTTGATTCCTTTGGGATACAACCCTAGTAGTATTACTGCTGGATCAAAAGGGGATGCTCATTTTTATGGCCTGTTGAGCACGGTTCCAAATTGCTCTCTAGAATGGTTGTGTCAGTTCACAGCTCTACTAACACTGTCCCAATTTTTCCACATTCCCTCCAATATTTATCATTTTTCTTTTTTGTCCTATTAGCCAATCTGGTAAGTGTAAGGTGGTACCTCAGAGTGGTTTTAATTTGCATTTCTCTAAGTAATAGTGTTTTGGAGCATTTTTTCATATGACTAACTATATTCTTTAATTTCTTCATCTGATAATTGTCTATTCCTATCCTTTGGCCTATCCTTTGGAATTCTTTGTATTGTCATAAATTTGCCTCTTTTCTCTATATATTTGAGAAATAAGATCTTTGTCTTTGTCAGAGACACTCATCAGTTTTTTCCCTCCCCACTATTTTATTCCTTTCCTGGTATTTCATTTAGTATGTGGCAATTGATTTTGATTTTAATGTTTTGTTAAAATTTCCAGAGACCTCAAGTATCCAAATAAACTATAAGTTGCTAGGATTACTCAGGCAGCTGGAGCTAAAAGTACATTGGCACAGAAATTTGTATGAGGGAGACATTGGGAAGGGGAGGGAGAAGGGGAGGAAACAGGAAGAAGAAACTCTTCATAATAAAGATGTGATGATGGAAGAACAAAATCATTTAAAAGTTTGTTTTTAAAAATAAAATTAGCAGAAAATATTAGATTTGTGACATGACCCTGGAGACCTTTTAATTAATTCCTTTATAATTTACTTCTTAAAAATGGAGAAACAGATAGATAATTTTCCTTTACAAATATGCATTAGCATACAGTCTGGAGACCATGGTCTTTTGATATTCTTTCCCCTCACAAATGTTTCTGTATTCTGGTTGGATAAGATAAAGTGCTTGAATGAATTAATTTTTAAAAAAATGTTTTTAGTATTTATTCAACCATTAAAACATGAGTGTGTATCCAAACATAGCATCTGTTTTGAAAGGAATACTCTAGTCTTATCCATTAGACATAAAGAAAATTATACTTTTACAGATTACTGATATAGTTCATATGGTCACTGAAGCACAGCTTTCATAGTTCAGATTGTTTGACAGTCAAGTTCCAAATAAGGGAACTCAGACATCATCTTGCCTAATACCTTCATTTTGCAGATGGGGACGCTAAGGCCAGGTGTAAAAAAAATGTCTTGCCCAAAGACAAATTTCAAATATCAAAGCTAGTGAAAAATTTAAATAGACTATTTTAAATAGCAGATTCACACTCTAGTCTTCTGACTTCAAATTCAGTTATCTCTTATTTAGTAATTCTTAATGATTCTACTCATACAAATATGTCTTAGTCCTAAGTCAATTTGGTTTTTCTCCATTTCTTCATTTGTACAAGAGGAGAAATATGTTTATATCTCTTGTATCTCTCTGTCTCCCTTCATTCTTCTCTTCTACATATCTATTTCACTACATTTATTTTTTCTTTTTCCATTAAGTAAAATAATTAAGTAAAATACAGGCAGAATTTAGGTAATTTTTTAAATCTTTTCATATTTATCAAATAGCATTTTATATTTTTATTCATAAATTAAAACACAGCTAAGCAACCTTTTAAGAAATTCTCTCAATTAAAAAAGTAGGTTTTTATTTATCTTTATTTATCTATTTATCTATACATAGGCTTTTATTTATCTTTCAGTACCATGGACAAGCTGCCCCAAGATAGAGAGAAATATAGATATGTATAATGTCCTCCGTATTTCATATATATAAATGGTTGGTTGTGTGGTTGTTCTTAGTACTGGACAAGGATCAAAATGACATCATTGTATCAGAGTCAACATACAGTATGTCCAACTATGGTTGATCCAAACAAGACAAGCACAGTGTAAAAATAGACTAGAACTCTGGACTTCAATCCCCACAAGCCCTTGCTCCACTTCCCCAAAATGCTTTGTAATCTCATGCAATTCTGAAGTGGGCCGAGATCAAGGAAGGATTTAAGCTGATTGCAAAGGCTTTTGTGGCTTTTTTGGACTTCCATTTTAGAGCAGAGGCTTTTGAGCTTCTTTTGGACTTCTGTTTTGGAGCAGATGTGGCTCTTTCCATAATGTAGGTGAGGTCTTGCCTAGGCCTCTGGCCTAGACACATGTTTCTTATCCTGTATTTTCTTTAATCCTTATTCTTCAATAAACCTCTAAAAATATAATACTCCTTGTAGAGAGAAACTAATTTCTACCTGCCTCAGTTTCCCCTAATTTTTAATCATTACAACAGAAAGTTCTACCACAGGTCAGGCACAAAGAGCCCATTTGGACATTTGCAGTGAAGATGTCTCTAAAATTTCATATTTTATGTTTCTTTTGAGCTACTGAAATCTTGCTTTACTCATAGGGCACAACACTTTCTTTGATGCAGGTGCACCATGCTGGATAGTCCTATATCAGTGTCTGCCATGTCCCAAAATCAATACCAAAGTTCTTCAAAGAGACCTTGAGAGTGTCCTTGTAAGTATTTGCCTTGGATGGATTCTCCATAAAATGTTCTTTAAGGAAAATGTATTTGGTATTTGCACAACATATCTAGCACATTGGAATTGTTTTCTCTATAGTAGAGTCTGAATACTTGGCAGTTCTGCTTGAGAAAGGACCTTAATGGCTGGTATCATAGCTTGCCAGATTACCTGCAGAATGTTCCTTATACAACTTAAATGGAAGCAGTTCAACTTCCTGATTTACTGTCCAGGTTTCATGTGCATACAACAATGAGGTCAGTACAAGAGCTGTATAGACTTTCAGTTTGGTAGATAGCCTAATATATCTTCTCTCCCAAACTTTCCCTTGGAACAACTAGCTCTGGCAATGTGTGGATCAACCTCATCATGTATGTATAGATTCCTCTATACTATCAAAGTAAGAAGTCACTCACATCATTCAAATTTTGTACATTTGCTCTCACGAATGGTTCTTCATTCTGATGATAAGGGGCTAGCTGTTGGAGAAGCTCTATTTTTTTGTTTTTGTTTTGGGCATTAAGTTGCCTAGCCAAAATTACCAAAATAGGAAGAAAATTGACCCATATTCTGCTGCATCTCTGCCTTAGAGGTTGCACTGAGTCCTGTGACAGAGACTGGAACTAGAGGAAAAGTGCCAAGCTGAAGAGTATGTGAAATTGATCACTTTGATGGGGGAGGGGCCCCAGGAGTGGATTCCATAGGAGGAGGAGACTCTGGCTTAGAGAACAGTGAGGGATACTTGGTCTTGAGAAGCCAAAAAGAGAGGTTGGGTAAAAGACTTTCTCCTGAGGGTTACCTACTTTTCCTGCTGGTGACTGGAAATCTTCTCCCCCTTCCCCCAACACTTCCCAATTGAAGGGACTTTCTAAAGAGAAACCTGAGCAGACTTTACCTTAGCTCCTGTGCCCAGGGGGGGAGTCAACCTGACATTCTCTCAGTGGGCTCCGGCTGCCAAAGCCTGAATTCCCCCCAAAACTTGAGGAGGTAAGGAAAAGGGTTTAGATAGAGACAGGGGTAAGAGGTAAGGAAAAGGGTTTAGATAGAGACAGGGACCCCCTTTTCCCATGTTCCTTTTCCCATTCTTCGCTGTCCATTATTCCTTTTGTATTACCTGATTGAGTTAACATTAAAAGTTATATGTTCCCCAAGCTGAGTGTGAGTGATGGTCAAGGGAAGACCTTTTGGTCTCGAGTAGTGGAGGGGTGACAAGAGGGACAAGACTGAATTGGGGAGAGCAGCTTTAGCTAAGGAGGGAAGGCAGAAGGGAGAAAATCTTCAAACCCTCTCTCCTCTCTCTGAGCCAACCTGTGACATCTGCTGTCTCCTCTGAACCCTGCTTTGAGTAGGGGGTTCTCTTCTCTTTTCCCCTCTCTATTCCAAAATTCCAAGCTTCCCTTGGGGTAAAAACTTCCCTCTTTTATCTTTTTTAATACAGTCCACAATCATCTGTGAACAGACAGTGACACCCACTTCTTTCTCCATTTTAGGTTTGGCTTGTAGTATTTTCAAGTTAAATAACTTACCATCATTGTTGTGACTGACCTTGATGCCCTTTATGTCTTTATACAAAGTGTTTGATAATATCACTGAAAACATCATGCTAAAAAGCATAGGAAAAAGCACACATCCCTGATTCACTGCTGTGAGTGGGAAACCAAGAGAGTATCATCCATTATCCAGAACTTGTATAAGCTTGCAATCAAGCAACTGATATACAATACTGAAAAACTTTTCCAGGCAATCAAATTTTGCGAAGATCAACCACAAGCCTTCATGACTGAACACATGAAAGGCCTTGGTCAAAGCAACAAACATAGTGTTCAGACCTCTATTCTGCTTCTATGATTTCTCCTGGAGCTGCTGGGAACTGTCTCAACCATTCCTCATCCCTTTCTGAGGTCATATTCATTATTGGGTAGATGATTATATTCCAAGTGTAAGATCATCCAATTAAAGAGGACTCTAGCAAGAAGGCAACCCCCCCCCACCATAACTATCACAAGATAATTTATTCCCTTTTCCTTTATAGATATGGACAAGTACAACAAACAGGATGTTCCAATGGAACAAGCACTGAATTTCATACTTTTGCTCATCCCACTTAATGTTAGTACTTTCCTTTTAATAATCTCTATTTTATTTATGAGGCAGCTAGGTGTATAGTTGCTAGAGCACCAGGTCTGGAGTCAGGAAGACCTGAGTTCATGTCTAGCTTCAGATAATTACTCACTGTGTAATCCAGTGACTAGTGACTACTCAACACTTTGCCTCAGTTTCTTCATCTGCCAAATGAGCAGAAAAGGAAATGGCAAGCTACTTCAATGTCTTGGCGGAGAAAACCCCAAATGGCATCTTGAAGAGTCAAAGACAACTGAAATGACTGAACAGCAATGGCAATGCTTTAAACTAGATTTTTCAGTGGTTGGAATTTTGACCTTGGAGTCAGAAGTCCTGAGTTCAAATTTAGTCTCATGCATTTAATAACTATATGAACTTTGATAAATCACTTGATTTCTCTTAAGCTCAGTTTATTTATTTGAAAAACTGAGATAATTATAATTCCTTGTTCCTAAGGTTATTGTGAAAATCAAATGATTCAATATTAAAAAAACTTTAAAACATAAAAGTGCTATATAAAAGCTATTAATTATTATCATTACATTTCATTTAAATGTTCTTTCTCCTATTAAGGTGTGAGTTCCTTGAGAGCAAGGACTGTCTTTTTCCTCCCTTTCTTTATATGTCCAGTGCTTAATTAATATAGTGTCTGGTACATAGTAGGTACTTAAATGGATATTGACTTGTTTTACTTAAACTATCACTTCTTCTAAAATAGTGATAACAACTTTTAAAAATCATTGTTTCTATGAAATGTATGATTATATATACTACTTTCTATTTCATGAACTCATTCTATAGAATTAGATAATGTAGACAACCTATGGAAATCAGTTTTTTTTTCTAAGAACATCACTTTATTTTATCAGTTCAGTGGAAAATATCAGACACTGAACGAAAGTAAAAGATAAGGTGATAATAGAATATCCATTGTGGACTAATAGACATTCTGAAGTTTATGTTGTTATACTATGTGTTACATAGATATGTTATACTGTATTTATATATACATTATGATATATATATGTGTATATATATATATATATACATACGCCTATATAGTGGAGAGCTGTAGAAAGATTATGATTAATACTTTGTGAAAGTTTGCCCATATTGATTATATCACTAGTGCATTCAAAGGGAAAAAAAAACCCAATAAAATCAGCCATTTGTCACAGTATGATGAAAAAAGTAGAACAGATAAATGTGTATGTAGTTTGATTTCATAGATGTTAAGATTATTTCCCCCTCTCCTTCTCCTGCCTAAAATGATTCCCCTTCCTATCTGATGGTTGCCATATTACGATGTAAATGAATACTTAATTTTTTTAAATTAGGATGATTTCAGTCATGGTAACATTTTAGGTCTTTTCATTTGCTTATATCTTAGTACATGTGAGTTTCTGAGATTTTTTGATGAGGGCAGATTTTCACTAAGAGAATGAAAATATCCACATATCAAACATCTTTTAGAGAAAGCAGTTCCACAAAAACAAATGTATAAAAAGTACAGAGAAGAAACATTGCTCTGAAATGCTGTTCATGGGGTGAATGAGCCTTGAAAAAAGTAGCAAGAGAAGTAAATGGATTTTCTTTTTTACTTATCAACTAAACATGGGGCTGTATAGCCAAACCAATATCTTGTTATGAGTGTAACTGATATACTGCTATAGTTTGTTGAGCTGGAAATTGTATATGTTTCTAAATCCACCTTATTTTGTTTTAAGTACTTACAGGTCAGTTATTTTTGTGACTTTTCAGCAGCACATCAGAGGAAATAAAACCTATGCATTTCTTAATTGGAGACTAGAAGAATTTCCTGCTAGTGTTGAAAGCTTTTGATGAGCTAAGTGTTAAAGAATACACCTTCTGCCTCACCAAATATTCATTCATTATCCCATGAGAAAATATTCTTCTGCAGCAAGAAGCACTGAAAGACTTTTGTAAAGTGATTTTTTCTAAATAGGATCATTATTTTCTTCCACTGTAGGCTTATAATGAACTCTTTATGTAGTTTGAGGCAAAGACAGCATGTAATTCTTAAAATTTACACCTAAAGTTTTAAGTTAATTGTGACTTTTAAAAGCTCCATAATTTCTTTCTTTAATGCTATCCCTTTCACCACCATACTTGAACATGTATGTAAATCCTTAAATGTGTGGCACAAAAAAGAAAATACTAATCTGGAAGGATTTTTGTTTGCTTAAATACCTACTTCAAAATGAAATATATGGCCTTGCTGAGAACTGAGATAAACCATCTGCAAAACTGGGTGTTATCTAATCAGTACATTAATACCCTTTAGATTCAAATTAGGTCTAATGGCATTACTACTTTGAATGAGTGAATGAATGAATGAATGAAATTAAAGCATTCATTAAATTCTTATTATGTGCAAGGAACTAGGAATGCAAGTGGAAAAGAGGACATAGTCCCTGATCTTTGGGAGCTTGCATTTTAATGTAGACAGCAAACACACTCACACTGGCACACAAATGTCTATTGAAAAAAAATTCAAACAACAATATCCACAAACCAGATAATATCTGTTGAAGAAAAGTTTCTGGGTCAAAATGTGCCAGAATAGTTGTGTTATCTTTCCAATTAAAATACAAATTCCCAATGATCAGAGGAAGAGGTAAATAGATACATTTATTCAAGACAGAAACCAGCTTAATTCCTTAAATCTGTGTCTCAAAAGCAAAGAATTTAATAAAAATATTATGTTACTAGTATAAATAATATACTGTTATTACATGTAACATACTATTGCATCTAGTTAAGTCTGTTAAGCTAATTTTAATCTCATTCCACTTTATTGTGCTAATAAGTTTATGAAAATTAATAATTAATAGTGTCAATGAATTAAAAGAATAGTAAGTATAAGCACTTTAAATGGTTTTTAAATATACTCCCTAGAAACACAATTGCATTATTTATTAGAACAATAAAAGCAGTATTAATAATTTTCATCTTAATAATTTCATTTTAATAATTTTATTTCCTTCAAATCTTTTCAATGCAGTTGGACAGGTCCTATCTGGAAATCTGGAGATGAACTACTAAAATTCAGAGTTTTGTTCTAGATTAACAAAAAATCTGTTTTCCTGAATCATGTATAAATAGGAGATATTTTGAAATGTTCTAAGAAAACTAGGATTAAGATTGTTTCAAGAATAGATGCCTATTGAAAAAAAAGTTTTCAAAAATTGTCTACTTTTCTATAACTTCTTTGTTTTATTTTCAGTATATTCAAAAGTCCAAATTGCAAAAACTTTTAAATCTCGTTGTAGACTTTTTAGTTTTTATTCTATAATGGATTTATTTAGATGCTTTTAGTCTCTGGCTGCTGCTGCTATTTCTTTTGTTGTTGAATGGCCCGGGAATAGATCCCTATTCTACATCTACTTTCCTTGTTTAATGTTCTAGCATTTATTTTTTTTAATCAAAATGTTTTGGGACATAAATTCATCTTCTTTAGGCTCATTGAAAGAATTTCTGAGACAACTCTAAGCACCAACTAAAATGATGAATTTAGGGTGATGAGCATTATCTTCATCCTTGTCCTGATCCTTACCATTATCATATTTTTGTTCTAATATTTTGCAATGGGGTTCAAAAACAAATACCTATGGACAGATCACTATATTATATCATTTTGATAGCTTAAAGAGTCTCCAAATGATTTCACAGATGGATAAATTAAATTCTTTTGTTCTGTTAAATAAAACATTAAGTTCATTCTCCATAGGCTAAATGAAAGCATACTCTTTACAATTTCAGCTAAATATGTGGCTAAAATTATGTACCTGATCTTATCTCTGTACTATTTCATACTGTTAAATATCAATATTCTGAAAGTTTTTTACCCTATGTAGCTTGAGATCATTATTAAATAATTATTTCCTTGTTTTTATAGATCAGTCTTATGTATTACTTTTGCAAATTATTTCTAATAAATGCTACTGTTATTTGAAGGCTTCGATGTGTTTCATAGGGCTTATCATGTCACATAGAGCTGCTTCGATAGTGGTTTCTATATATGTTCATATACCATTTATAGATTAGTTGAGATAAAAGTAGATTTCAGGTGAATGTCAAATGTTTGTATTGTATGAGCACATATTACTTTAGTGAATTAATTTTTTTTTTAGAACTGAAGAGATTATTTTGAAAAGTTCTAAAGAGTAAACTTTTTGTCCCTTATAATCATGAAAATCTTACACAACATTTTTATTCTAGAAGCTACATGAGTTAGTCAGAAGAGACCCACAAATCCAAAAAGTGAACTTTGCCACTGAGAAGATAAATAATAATAGAACTAAAGATCGTGCTGTTTATCAACATATTTGTTAGCCAAATGATAGAATGGTTTCCAACTTTGTACAAATAAGAGCTAAACTAGATAGAAATAAACAGATACTTACAATTTAACTTCTCAAATTTGGAGAAGACTACTGATGGAAGTGGAGCTCTTTGCAATTTATAAAAGGTCCAAATTTCAGAATAATGTAATTTTATTACTTGACAGTAATTTACATCATCATAATAAAACTGCATTTTGATAAACTGTTAAGTAAGACTTTAAGTCATTTTTTTTTCTGCTAGAATTTATAAAACTCTGTGAAACTCTGTTCTTACTTTTGCTCTGATTAGGAGCAAAAGGAGGGGAAAGCGCCACAGGGGTAGTTGTGTCCAAAGGATCACAACTTCCCAGGGTTTTACAGAATGAGGACATATTCCAGAACAGCTATTAATTATTCCCATGTAAAGAAAATGACATGATTAGTATGGGCTTTGGAAGAAAAATTCAAATTTGGATAATTAACTTAGCAGAGTTGGATACTTTAATACAAGAGCATGCATGGGACTGGAAGGAAATGAATGATTTTATTACTGACCTAAATTCTGGATCCCCATTTCTAAGGATGAGTGAATAAGAAGGACAAAAGATTAGGCTGATGAAATGAATTTGGTTTGCCACTCTAGTTATTTCCCAATCCTTGTAAGGATTACTAATTAGAATTTGGGATTAATTTCCTGGCAAGCATTAGACTTGAATAAGCCCTAATTTTATTTAAAACTGTTGACCTATCCAATTAGTACCCTTTTGAATCACTCTATTAAAGAAGGAGCTAATTATGTAATATTTTGTTACAAGTCAACTCCTTAGAATTGTTAGTTTACTTTTCTTGAAATTTCAGAGTTAATAATTTATGTTAGTCCAGTGCGAAACAATAATTTGGACAAGAGGTATGTGATATCTAAGTTGCCAATAAAATTGTTTCAAGGTTAATCATAGATTTCAAATGCCTAAAACACAAAATCAGGTAAGAGGTCAAAAATATAATCATTGTATGTATCCTAATTCTACACTAACTAGTTCATCAGACCTGGACTCAGAAATACCTAGGTTCAAGTCCTGTCTGATCCTTGACAAATCATGTAATCCCACTCAGGTTCAGTTTTTTTTTTTTTTATCGGTAAAATGGGGATACCAATAGCACCTATCACATAGGAATGTTGCAATCATCAAATGCGATGTTTTCCAATTTGAAAAAAAGGCCATTGGCAGTTTAAAGGATTAGCAAAAGCTTTATGGAAAAGATAGTGACCAAACTCTGGAAAAGAAGGATTCTATGAGATAGGAGGGAAAAGGGAATGTCTTCTAGAGAAAACAATGAATCAATGCAGAGACACATAGATGGGACATGGAATATCCTCTGTGAAGTGGTCAGAGAACAGAGCAGTTTGCCTGAATCACAGAGAATATAAGGAGCAGTAATATAAAATGAAACTTGAAATACAGATAAGGAGAAAGGTTTTGAAGGGATTTAAAACTATATTAAGGAAGTTATAATTGATTCTAGAGGCAAATGGAATCCATTACAGTTTTCTGATGATAGGGATGACAGTCATATTTGTGCTTAAGGAAATTTCATTTTGGCAGCAATGTGAAGCATAATGGACTATAGTGAAGACAATTGAGAAAGGGAAGACCAATTGGGAAGCTGTTGCAAAAATCTATTTGAAAGGTTCTGAAAGCCTGGAATAAGGAAGTATCTGTATAAGGAAAGGAGAAAAAATATTTTGAATCATTATTATTATTTAAGAAATTAGTAAATTATAAATTTAACTCATTATACCCTGACATTTGACCCCACTAGGAAAGCCAATTTGTTCATATCTGAATTCTACAATTTGAAACTTACAATATCCTGTCTTTCTTCCACTGTCTATCCATGCCCAGTGAAATTGAGCATATTTGGGGAGCAGCTTGCATTATTTTTTTTTTTACTAACACATGTTGCTTAGCAGGAAAAACTGTGATAATAAACATCTTCTGCAATTTTTTTAAGTATATTTAGTAAGTACCACCAAAAAACTATTTAAATAAATGAACAAAAATTATTTGCAAAATGAACTCCATACTGCTTATAAGGTATTTAAAGTATGTAAATTATATATGTATGCAAATATAAAAATCCTCTGCTTTTGATTTCCTTTTGGTTTTGTTTTACGTGGATAATGTTTTTCTTAATTTTGTGGCTTTTTTAGTGTAATCATAGTATGTATTATCCTTATTCTTTTTTCATCTCTTCATATATTTATCTTATTTTCTTTATTTTCCAATTTTCGACATTTAACTTATTTATGGTTCTATTCATCTAGTTAACTTTTTCCTTATCTATGTTTTTGGTTAGATTTTTTTAGTTCCAAAAGAGGGAAATTAAAGTCCCCTGCTATTATTATTTTGTTATATAGTTCCTTCTGTATCATGTTTTTCCTTTAAAAATCTTGAGGCTAGAAATCTTTGTGCAGACAAGTCCAATATTGATTCTTCATTATTCAAAGTATCACCCAACATAATATGAACAATACCATGTTCATTCCTTTCACTTATATCTATTTTAGTATGATCTCTGTCAGATATCATGACTGCTACTCTATGTGTAACTCTCATTTTCAGTGTGTTTCCTGTAAACAATATATTGTCAGGTCTTGCTATTTTATCTTTTTTGCTATCCATTTTCTTCACAGAGGTGAATTCATTCCATTATACCCCATGTCATAGTTACTAGCTGTTCATTTCTATCTACTCCATTCCTCATCACTGTCTGTTCCCTTCTTTTCTTTTCTTTTTCTGTATCCTTGTTTATATGTCCAATATACTTTGACTAATATCTTACCAATTTATACCCCTTCCCAAAAATCTTCCCTAAAAAACCTCCCAACTTCTTGATGTGACTTTGACTCTTAAAATCTCTTGGCCTGAACCATTCTCTATTCCCTCACCTTAAGCCCTTATTTCTTGATTTGTGTTCCCCTCTAAGAATCTTCTCCTGCCTCCTTTTACTTTTCCCTTTGCCTTCCTCTCTCTTAACCAACCCTTCCTTCTCTTCAGTTCTCAGTCCCTTAGGGCACTCTGATTCTTTCTGTTATCCTATCCTAACCTCCTGTTTGTCTGTACATTAAGATTTTGCATTTCTAATTGTATATGTTGTTCTCTTTTTATCCTAGGTTTGATGGGAATAGGGCTCTAGTACTACCAGCCCTCAACCCCTTCTTCCCCTTCTCTATGCAAGCTCCTCTACTCATTCCTTCTCCATATGGTATAGCCATTCCACCTTCCTTGCTACCATTTTGGATCATTCTATTCCACTCAACTTGACCTGAAGTCTTCCATTCACACATATTCCTTCAAAATACCCAGGCAATAATCCCATTCCCAGTGGCCATAGACAACATTTTCCCACATAGGAATCAAACAATTTGACATTTTGAGTTGCTTAGTCTTTCATTAACTGTATGTTTATTATAAATTTTTCTACTGAATTCTGGGTTTTTCTTTGAATTTTGTTAAATGTCTATTTTTGTTTACCTTTCATAATTATGCTTATCTTTGTTGGATGTATTATTTTTTATCATAAGCCCAGTTATTTTGTTCTACAAAATGTACCTTGCTCTGTTTTATTTTTTAAAGTTGTGGCTGCTAAGGCTTGTAATATTGACTGCTAGCTCCACAATATTTAAATTGTTTTTTTTTCCCCTCTTGCTTCTATTAGCATTTTCTCCTTAACTTGGGAATGATGTTTCTGTGCATTTTGGGGTCACTTCAAGATAGTGATCAGTGCATTTTTTCAATTTCTATTTTACCCTTTGTTTCTAGAATTTCTGGGTAGTTTTCCTAGATTTCTTGGTGTATAGTGTCTAAATTATTTTTATTGTAACTTTTTGTGAGTCTAACTATTCTTATATTGTCTCTCCTTGATTTATTTTATAGGTCAGTTGTTTTTATGATGTTTCATATTCTCTTCTATTATTTCCTTTTTATTTATTTTTTAAATCCTTACCTTCCATCTTAGAATCAATACTGTGTATTGGTTCCAAGGCAGAAGTGTGGTAAGGACTAGGCAATGGGGGTTAAGTGACTTGTCCAGAATCACACGGCTGGGAAGTGTCTGAGGCCGGATTTGAACCTAGGACATCCAATGTCTGGACCTGGCTCTCAATCCACTGAGTTACCCAGCTGCCCCCTATTATTTCCTTTTAATTTTTTTTTTGCTTTATTATTTCTTGTTATCTCAGGAAATCACTGCTTCTGCTTGTCTAATTCTAGGTCTTAATACATTATTTTCTTCCATGAGTTTCTGGATTTCTTTTTTCCATTTGCATGATCTTTCTTAATTTTCTTCCATTGCTCTTATTTTTTTTTTCTAAATTTTCCTCAACTTCTCTCATTTTTGAGGTCTTTTAAAAATTCTTCCAAAACCTCTTTTTTGACCTTGTATCTTTTTTATTGTATTTTTTTTGCTGTTTTTGAAGTATTTTTACTTCACTCTCCTCTGAGTTTGAGCCAACATCTTCTCTGTCTCCATAATAACTATTGGTGTTGAGTTCTTTCTTCTTTGCTTGCTCATTTTTATTAATTTATTTTTAAAATTTTAGTGTCCTTGAAAATAGATTTAATTATTGACTTTTTACTTGAGTCCTTGGTTTCTAATGTGTTGAGATATGCTATGTTAGGTTTCAGGATTTTGGAGGAAGTTTGTTTTTTCACCTGGGTCCTTTTTAGTTTTTCCAGTTTTTATATTCTCATGTTGAATGCACTCCCAGTCTCCCACTCAAACATCAGTCTGTGATTGACCTTATATGTTCCAACCAGAACATGTGAGCTGTTCTGCCACTGTAACTGCAAACAGACTATCCACAGCCCCCTTTGACAGCAGCCAAGAACTGCTTTATTGGGAATTACCAAAGCTAAATGGACCCCACTCCCTTAGCAACACACTCACCAATGTGAGATTCTTCCTTACTCTTCTCCAACTGCCATAGACCAGGATAGAGCAGGTATCTAGTTCATGGTCATTAGATCTCCAATGTCACTTGCCTTTTCCCAGTAAGGCTTGGGATTCTTCCCCTGGACCTGGAACTCACAGACTTGGTGATATCCACTCCCTTAAAAGTTTTAGGCCAG
Source organism: Monodelphis domestica (assembly GCF_027887165.1). Lineage (NCBI taxonomy): Eukaryota > Metazoa > Chordata > Mammalia > Didelphimorphia > Didelphidae > Monodelphis > Monodelphis domestica. The sequence goes on from NC_077233.1 coordinate 82,704,041, forward strand.
TGGGGATCTCTGGAACCAAGGCCACAGCAGACATTGGCAATCATAGGACCTTCTGCCAACAAACTCCAGTGGTATCCTAAGAGAGATAAGCTCTGGGATTCAGCAAACAAGATGAGGTTGCCAAGCCTGCCCCCATGGATTCCCTCATTGATTTCACTCTGCTTGCTCTGTTCCAGGCCCCAGAGCTTATGGCAGTGGAAATGAAGTCAGGGAAGTCAGAAACTCCCTAGTTAATCCCTGCCTGTTCAGCTTTACTTTCGACTCCTGTCTGTTTTTACTGCTTTTAGCATTAATTCTGTAGAGTTATTTTTGGTTGTTTGTGAAGAAGAATATTAGGAGGATGAGGAAGCTTCATTCACTATTATGCTATCTTTACTTTTTTCTTTTACATTCACAAAAGTCCTTCTCTGATGCCTAATCAAAACTTGCAAGATAGAACCAATCACAACCTTCCAGAAATCACAGATCCTTACATAAGTATTTCTTTTGAATGGTTAAGATGGATAATTTGAATTGAGTGATTAGCTTTAAAGAGCTTTCATTAAAAAATATACGTGTCAGAAAACTCTTCAGCTTTTTTATTAACAATGGGGAGGGTCCATTATATATAATCATATAATTAATTAATGCATCAGCATATTAGAGATTCTTACATTATGTATGCATCATTCTTGACTTAATTTTAAGAGTCACGTCATAAATTTAGTTCCTTTTTTTGCTGTTTGCTTTTTTGGAATACTCATCACATGGTAGGAGGAGCAGATCCTTAACGTGATGCTATTTTAACAATTGCTTTTCAGTTTACTGTGGGCACTGTAATGGAAGAATTTAACAGCTACCCATAAATACAAACTCTTTAAAGACCTATTGGGTATAGAAGAAAATGAGGAGATACAAATTTCAACTAAGGCATGTTCCCACAAGAACTTATATCAATAGTCATTTTGAGGCTATTTACCACTAAAGAAGGAATAGAAAGAGTCTGAAAGCAGACTGAAGTATACCAGTCTTCATGTTATTGCTTCCATGAATTCTTCTTTGGTGTGAATGATGTCTTCTTTCCCAACATGATGAACATGGACATATGTGTATGATAACACATGTACAACCTATATCATATTTTTTGCCATCTTGAGGAGGAGGAAGGGGTAAGAGGGAGGGAGAATACACAGATCACAAAACATTTGAAATGGATGACAAAGAATTGTATCAACATGTAAACTATTTTTTAAAGGAGAAAAAAGGTATCTTGATATTTTTGTATCATAAGCACCTATCTAGCATAGGCCCCTGAATATTGAAAGTGAGGAATAAATGTATATTCTTAGGATCATAGATTTAAGGCTGGTAGGGATATTAGAAACCAACTAGTCTAACACTTGTTTTTAAACTAAGAATCTGGGGCCTCAAAACTCTAATTGATTTGCCATAGCCCCAAAGATAGTAAGCATTTTTGGTAAGAATATTTTAATTGAGGCAAATTGAGATAAACTGTTTAGTTTCTCAACTCTAGCCAAATGACTCTTTTTTACCAGTGTAAAGATTACAATTTTGGGGAAGCTGAGGCAGGTAGAAATTAATTTCTCTCTGCAAGGAGTATTATTTTTATGAGGTTTATTAAAGGTCAAGGTTTAACCCAAAATGACTAAATACAAGCGAGAGAAGCACATGCTAGGTGGCCATGAGGCCCACCCAAATTTCACTCACATTATGAGACTCATCTGTTTGCCAGTGGAGCCAGGAAGAGAAGAGACCCTGCCGTGGGTGGAGACCCTTTAAATAATGATTTTGCTCTCAGCCCAGGTGAGAATTCAGTGAGATTACAAAGCATTTTGGGGAAGTAGAGCAAGGACTTCTGGGGATTGAAGTCCTGGATTCAAGTCTATTTTTACACCAGCAAGTGTATGATGAGACAATGATCAAAAAACAAGTTCATTTTCTAAGAATTAGAAATTTTATTTTAATTGAAGTTGGCAAGCAGTCTTTGTCATTAATCTTTTCCTCTGAAGAATCAGTGGCTTATTTTGTAGTTTTAAAAATGTTTCCTAATCTATTATGGCAGTAAACCTTGAAAACCATCACAATATCAGCTGTTATTTTTAAGGTCCTGTTTTTATTTTATCAGATTTTTTGTACATCTTAAAACTAGTTATCTGTAACCTTCTAAATGCTATTAATATACAGATAAAAATTTCCATCCTTGAATTCTCAGAAAACTGCCTCTGACACCCCTGACTACATTTCCTTTATGTTGTTTTAGCTGTGTTGACTGAACAGTAAATTTCACAAATCATGGTCATGATCCCAAATCACAAATCTCACCAAACAATATTCTCTAATTACAGAGCATGTGTAGTCAAAAGTACATTTGATTAATCTTACCACTGTGA